>NC_065591.1:44447941-44788298 GCF_024542745.1 Macaca thibetana thibetana
AGGAAAGGGAATGAAAGGCACCTGTTCAGAGGCCCTCCCACACAAAGATGTATTTTCTGACATAAATCTATGAATCTAGGCAGGAAAAGTGGAGAGAGGCAAGAAGGATTGATGTCTTCCAGCTACTGCAGATGAGGGAGAGGAACACAAAGTGATACCAGTTAGGGGACAAAGCAGCTTAGATGTGCAGAAGCTTCAAGAAATAACACATCTTGGGTTAGGCTAATAAGGAGAAGTTTCTACTTTCAACCTGGGAAGGCCTTTTCCTGATCTACTTTGTCATCTTTTAAAAACTAACCTTCCAAAAAAAGAAAAAAAGAACTAACTTTCTTCTCAGATGGCTTCAGATAGAATTAATCATTCCAATCTGGTGTCACCATAGTACATCATATATGGTTCTATTATATTCATTGGACTATATAGTAACAAATTTATTTACTTGCCTGTGAGTTCACTTAGAGCACTTCTGATTTCCCACTGCTCAACGCTGTGTCTGGCATAAAGCAAGGCGTGAAATAAAGTTTTGACCAATTAAATTAAAATGATATGAGAACCACACAATAATGTTGTATTGATATGCTATCGTTCTGGAGTATAGTCAATTACATAATGGCTAACAGTAACCAAGCACTTACTAAGTGTCAAGTACCATTCTAGGTGCTTATTAATTGGCATAAAGTATTTTTATTTGTGCATATTGACATATAATCATATAAGATGAATACTCATATCTCTATTGTATAGTTTAGTTAGCTAAGGCATAGAGAATTGCCTATGGTCACATGGCTAGTAAATGACAGGTAAGGATTCAAAGTAGACATTCTAGCTGCAAAGTAGAAATTCTTATCTATTAGCCAACATTGATACAAGAGATTTCCAAGGAAACTGAGCAGAGAAGAATCTAATGCTGGTTGATGTTGTAAGTACAAGGCTTATTAGGCTGGAAACCTGGTGCAGAATTCAGGTGGGCCCAGGGGCTAAGCTAAGCCATTCAGGGTGCTCATCACCTCCTCAGAGTTCTCTGCATCCTAATGCAGCTCATCGTGCTTGGCCCTGGAACTCTGGGACAGGGTTAAATAAGATACATCACTGTGTCTCAACCACAGCAGTATTGGCATTTGGGATCAGATCGTTTGTTGTTGTTGGGAGCTTGTCTTGTGCTTGTAGAATGTTTAGCAGCATTGGTGGCCTCTACCCACTAGATGCCACCCTCCTTCCCCTGTGGTTGAAACAGGAAAAAATGTCACCAGACATTTTCATATGTCCCCTGAGAGGTAAAATTGCCCCCAGTTGAGAACCACTAAGATACACATAGCCCCCAGTTAGACAAGAATGCCTCACAGAGTGTAGAATGACTACTCTTTTCCACCATCAGAATATACAATACTCTGCCTGGAATGACCCTTCTTGGGCCACATATACTTGTGCATTCTTCTCCAACTGGATGTCAGCAGGATAAGACATGGTATTAAAGTTCAGCTGTGTTTTATTCACTGCTTGGGATTCAATGTTCCTATGTAAAAGTTCACTCATTTAGAAAAAAAGAAACACTACTTCAGGTTTTGCCCTAGAATTAGAAAATTTAGTCAGACTAACACACCCTAGGAAGTAAGAAGAGCAATTATAATTACTTCCATTTAAAAGAGCATGAACATGAGGCTCAGAAAGGTTAAGAGATCTGTCCATAATCACAAAGCTAGTTCATGTCAGAGCTACAGCTCAAGCCCAGACCCTTTTATCTCAAACTTTATTATATCTTCCTGCCACCCGCAGGGGAGTAGAGCTCTCAAAAGACCAATGAAAGCAGAAAGATAGGCAAAAACTTCCCAACCGCATTCTGATGACTAAATCATCTTGAGTAGAGTGGGAGATGTCCAAACATTAGGAATACTTAAAATGAAGTAGAACACAGAGCTGAATAGGAAGCAGCCTCTGCAGATGAGAAACAAATAAGGATCCTGCCACATCGCATCCATCTCTAACTCGCACCATTTGGTAAATAATAGATCTAAGCATTCCTGCAGTAAACCCACTCGCTAAAAATTTCCAAGTACAGCTGAACAATCACTGAAAATATACATCTTCTCTTGCACCAGCTTGTGGAGAAACAACAGCACATTACCCACTGGCCTCATGTTGACTTGGGCACCCAGCAGGAGTCATAATCTAATGTGCCTACCACACTGAAACAGCCAGTGATGACAGCCAGACTGACAGAGAGGAAAATAGCTCTCGCTGTCTCTCTCTCTCTCTGAAGAATTAGATATTGTCCTAATTAGGATGATCAAACCCAAACATCTGACACTGCTGTAGCCACAACAGCGGTAACAGTTTGTTCCCAGTCACTATCAGTCTAACAGATCAGTCTTTGTGCCCAGTGGCCAAAATGTTGCTTGTAGTTCCATATACTCCAGCACAGCTCTTATAGGATGACAGAATCTGTAACAGCATGGCCTCTAACTCCCATGGCCAAGTGTACTCCTTTGGCAGTTATAAGGCCAATGTTAGTATTAAAGTGTTTGATCATTCATTCATTGAACATATATTATTGAAATCTATTCTATCCTAGTTTCTGGACTAGAAATACCAAGAGAAACAAGAAAGGATTCTTTTCCCAAATATCTTGTATAATTAAAGAAAATACAAATATACAAATACATAATTGAATATGTCCATCAAGCCTGTAAATAAGGCTGAAATGCAACAAGATCAAAGAGGACTCTCCAACTGTGACAAATTGCGCCTAGGATCTCAGAGGGGTGGATGAAGATAGATCTCCCCAGCAGACAGAATAGCAAAAGCAAAGGCACAGAAGTATGAAATACCAGAGCAAGTTTTGGGTTCCTCTTGAAGTTCACTAGGACTACAGCAGAGGCTATGAGTACATAAGTCATCAATCATGGTAGACTTCATTCTTTCATTCCAACAAGCTGATTTCTACTTCCCCTCATAGATAAGGATGATAGAAATGGGGAGCTCCTCGTGATAAGGAGAAGAGAGACATGATCAAGTCTGCATACTCCTCTAATAAAATAAGGAATGGATATATCATGCAAGCAAAACTGAAAGTAGAAAAGGCTCCCAATAAGGGTGTATAGAATAGAATGGAGCTCATATTCCAGTAGTGGACACAAAATATTAAGAAAGAAGTATACAATATGTTCAAAGAGCTTCAGGTATATTTGTTTTTCAGTTAATTCTCTGAAGCTGGTACCTTAATTCTCTGCCTTAAACTGATGAGAACATTGTACCAGTCAGGGTGTGGCTAGAAAAACAGAAGCCACTCTATGTATTCCAGGTATAAAAAATAGTTAATTAAAGATAATCATAGCATTGGGAAGAACCAGGAGAATAAAAGCTGGGAAGCAGCCACCAGCAATCCTAGGTTGTAGGCAGCAACAAAGTAACTTATTTTAAGAACTCACCGGCAAGCCTCTAGAAGTTTTAAGAATCTCCAGGAAGCTTCTACCACTGTTTGGAGCTACGGCAGCAAACAAGTCATTCTCAAGAGTTCCCTGGGAAATGGCTGCAGCTCTCACATTTGCCCAGGTGTCTGGCTGCAACAGCTTCTGGAGAATGGTGGCTCCTCCTTTCCTGCCTCCCAACATTTGTGCCAGTGACTGTCACTGGCTACCTCTAACACGGAATCATACAGGAAATACTGGGAAAGTGTTCTTGTTTCTCTGCAATATGATGCAGAAGGGACCTTTAGAAGGGAATGGTGGTGATGATGCCAGGTGGATAACATGGAATCCAGCATAAAAATTGAGGCACAGGAAATCTACATGACTTTCCCAAGAACACTTAGGAATGGAGACCAGAGAAATTAAATAATTTGCCCAGGGTAACATAGCTCATAAAACGTACAGCCAGGATTTTGGACTTATGCAGTCATATTACAATGCTTACCAATTTTACCACTAGGTTGATATGGGAAGTTAAGGGGAAAAAAGAGAGTAAGCTACTGAAAGGTTTCAAGTTGGAAAATGACCTTAGGTGCTGTTAAGTTTAGAACAGGTACTATAATGTACCAAGTAGAGATGTGGCCTGAAGGTGTAAATGATCAATATACAGGTGGGAAAGGGGTCACTGGAGGTTTAACAAGGATATGACATGTGGCAGTATCCTGTATGTAGCATAGGAGTTTATCTGCCAGTGGGTGCAGAGTGGGAGACTATAGTGGGGAAAGGTAATTTGAGGTAGGAGCACATTGTGTATAAAGGCACCAAGAGGTGACTGGGCATGATTCGTTACAGGAACTGTGATTTCTTCACTATGGCTAGAACAAAGGGTACGTGTAGGTAAGAGTGGAGAAAGAGACTAGAAAGGTGGTGGAACTAAATCATGGCAAACCTGAGGTGCCCTGCTTGGGAGTTTGGGGAGCTACTGGCTGTATGAAGCATGATCAGTTCATATTTATAAAAATCACTCAGCCAAATGCATCGGAGGCCTAAGAAAAGGTAAGCAGTATGTTCACTTATTTGATTTATCCCCAAGCTTCTCTAGTTAATTTATCTTCACCTATTGAAAGGGAGAAAGGGAACGAATTAAGCCAAAACTGATTTGTCATTTAAAACAAAGCATGTTATTACACTCACCTTGCCCTGAATGATCCTGTCTGTCCTAGCACACAAGAGAGGAAGAAAGGTTAGGCTTCTGATATATTCGTTTTCTGCTATCCATCCATTAGTGTCCAATAATGCCAATAAGCACCACAATGGCAGTCGCTTCTCATTGTAGGACCTGCAAGCTCAGTTACTTTCTGCCAATACCAGATGCACAAAAGGCAAATGCTACAAGACCTTACAGCTTAGCCCTCAGACACAAAAGCTCTACACATTGCATTCACACAAACCAGGACTAAATGGTCATTTATAAAGCAAAACAGCACCCAGAAACGGTCACAGTGCAAGGATGATTAGCAAGAGGTTTGTGGGAATGGAGAATACACTGTGTTGACAACAGGGCGTGCCTGGCTTAAGAGGGGCAATGGCATGTTTTAACTTAACTGCAATGTTAACACCGGTAAAGGAGAGCCATTTAGAGGGAAAGCACAGATGGGACTCTGGAATTGATTCTTAGTGGGAGGGAAAGGAGAAAGAAATAGAGAAGAGAAAAAAAAAATCTTTAAAATGGGCCCTACACTCCATTACTAACCAAAGGTGTTTCAGAAGCTGCTGACCTTTTCACAATGGCATTGATCCAGCCACAGGGGGAAACAAAGCTGCAAAGAAAATAAAGTCACCTCAGTATAACAGGTTAAAGCAAATTGTGAAAAGAAGAAAGAAGTTGACCCTGAAAGGCAAATACATTGTCAGGCCAACACCACCTGGACAGGTGTTTTTCACCAAGGTCACTCTAAGGTAAGAACCACTATGACCACAGGGAAAAGGGTACTGATTTACAGAGCAAGTTATGAGCCCACATATCAAGTAATCACAGCAGTAATCTCAACGGTGAGGATGAATCTCTGCTTTTCCTCCCTCTTCTGGGCTTTTCATTGACAACCTTGCTTCATTCACACTTGGTTCTCTAGAGGCTTGTTCATTCTTTGTACAGGCATCCCAGTCATATATAAAACTAATATATTCATCAAACTCCTGATATTAAAGCTGCAAGAAAATTGAGCAGTACACTCACAGAATAAGGGGAAAAAGAAGAAGAAAGAAAACTGATAAACAGAAAGAAGACTTGTCAAAAGACAGTTACCTTAAGAAAAAGAGAATTGACATGACAAGAAAAGATCCAGAGATCAAAAAAAAATGAACAAAGTTAAGTCAGTGAACAAGTATGTTCAGTGATAAGTAAAAATCAAGAAAAAGAAAATATCTGATAAATACAATGGGGAAGTTCAGCTGACGAAAACAAGAGCCAAAATCAAGACTATTTTCCTCAGAAGTACTTTAAGAGGTTCATCATAACGAAATAACCACAACAAGGGCAGGGAGACTATAACTGTGCTTGAATATTAATTTCATCATATGTGTTGATTATAAGATTTCAAGTTAATTAAATTGGATAAACAAACTAATTACATTCCCCTTCCAATGTTCTTCGTTTATTCAATCAACATTATTGGGCAGCTAACATAGCACCATGTTAGACACTGGGTTTACAAATATTTATAAAACATAGTGTCTGCCCTCCAAGAGTTCACAGTACCCTCCATATTAGAGCAATCTGCAGGCAAATAATTACAGAAATATAAGTGCTCAAAGCAGGAGGTAAGCAGGCATTGAGTTATGGGTTTATCAACCCTGTGAATATAAAACCTATATTCGTTTTGTAACCTAGTTTTGGTTAGGAAAAGTTCAGACTCTCTGAGGAATGCCAGCTTTACCAGGCTGAGAAAGTGGTACATTCAACTACATTTCTTCATTCATCTGTCTTAGAAAGGATCTTTCCCAGTTAGTGTTCAAACAGAATTTACAGTGTGAACAGGGAGAAAAGAAAAGGAAAAGTGAGCAAGCTTGGCTCTATCCCAAGAATTCCTATTTTAGAACATAGGAAGACCTGCAGGGCACATGGCTTGATGCAATCTGCCAAAGTGGAAGCATCGAATCATAGTCAAAGGCATTGAGAGTGCAGGTCACCCCTGCTCAGAATCCCAGTTGCCTATTACATCAAATCCAACTGAATCATTGAGTTGACTCAGTTGAGTCAAACTTAAAACCCCTGTCTGAAGAGTCAACTGAAACAGCCTCCATTTGCCAAAGCTGGAACAAGTAGAGAAACAAAATAAAGCAGTATTGTATTATAACTCCAAGTGTAAAACAATTATCAATGAGTCTTCTTCCTCAATACACATAACCGCTGGCTAATTATGACAAAAAATCAGACAAATCCAAATTGAGAGATATTCTTAAAACAATACCTGACCAGTACACTTCAATATTGTCAAAATCATCAAAAGCAAAGACACTGTCACAGGCAAGGAAAGCCTAAGGAAACATAATGACTCAATGTAAGTGGTATCCTGAATGGGATACCGGAACAAATAAAAGACATTAGGCAAAAACTAAGGAAATATGAATAAAGGCATAGACTTTAGTTAAATACAGTGTAATAACATTGGTTCATTAATTGTAACAATGTACTAAGCTTATGTAAAATGTTAATAGTAAGCAAGACTGCAAGCTCTGTACACATCTTCACAATTTTTCTGTGACTCTAAAACTGTTCTAAACTAAAAAGCTCGTTAAAAAAGAGAGAGAGAGAGGAAATACATCCTTGGCACATAATATAGGACCCATTTATTCCTCAGCAATCCATTTAGGTAGCTGCCATAATTACCCCCTATTTTCAGAGGAGAATGAGACAGAGATTAGTTAACTAAGTTTCTCAAGGTCACGTAGTTGGTAACGTCAGGATTCAGATATAAGCCGACAGACTTCAGAGACCATGCTTTTAGTCATCACACTGTACTGATACCCTATACGACAGAAAAACGTGCCTTCTAATCTATATCTACACTTTGTTCATGCTCACCCCATCCATGGACAGGACCCAGACCACTGCTGCTGGGCTCTCCCGGTACAGACTCTGATGTCTTCTGCTGGCTGGTTACTTCTTTGGATGCCTTGTCCACAGCCCAGTGCTGCAGCACTCCATTTTCACCACTTACCTCAATATTTGGAGCCAAATCGGCCCCTCTCAACCATCTCCAAACAGCTTTAATCTTCCTGGGGCACTGTTTCCTATACCCTATGGCCAGACTGAGGGCCTGAGTCAAGTGTCCACTCCAACATGAGGCATAAGCCAGCAGGTCCCAGCGGGTGGCCAAATTCTGCTTACCAGGTCATAAAGAGGGCCATGATGAAATTGCCTTTGCAAAAATTAGAACAGTGATAAAATTGTGACAGTAAAAGAGATCTGATCTAACTGACTCAATTTTGCCTTTAACCTCCAAGCTGCCCTTTGTTCATTCTTGGGCATAGACCAAAGTAACTTTGGCAGAAATTTAATTTATAATTTAACTTTGAAACAAAGATGGTAACAGCCCTTCTCCAAAACAAATCCTCTCTTTTCTCGGAGACCAGACCACCTTTGTAAAAACAAACGAAAAAATAGTCACAAGATTAGAAATTATGGCTCAGGATTCATGCAGCTAGAGGGTACAAGATTACTAAGCCCCCCAATTGCTACTATAGATAATATCACCACTATAAAGCCTAAGATTGGTGTTTGAGGTATTTTTCAGGCCCTGCATTCTGATAGATCAGATGGCATCATTCAGACTGGTAAATGGGCTCATCTAGTCTTGTGGCCCCTACCACACAACCCAGGAACTGACTCTGTACAAGAGGACAGCTTCAACTCCCTATGATTTCACCCCTGACCCAACCAATCAGCATTCCCCATTCCCAACCTCCCTGCCCACCAGACTATCTTTCCAAACTCTAGCCTCCAAATTTTCAGGGAGGTTAATCTGAGTAATAATAAAACTTCAGCCTCCTTTTTAGCCAGCTCTGTGTGTATTAAACTCTTTCTCTATTGCAATTCCTCTGTCTTGATAAATTGGCATATCTGGACAGTGGGCAAGAGGTTCTCATCAGGCAGTTAAAATGGGAGAGACCAAGAATCATAGCTTGCCCTAATAGATACCAGCCAAGACTCCCATGCAGGATAGGGGTGAGCAGGTTTCTGATGACCCTAATTTCAAGACAATGGCCCTGAATGGGGAGAAAAGGAGGTCATGAAAGAAGAAAACTGTGTGGTCTTGAATGGAAGGCTGGCAGGGAGAACAGCTCTGAATGTTGAACACAGACAATATCTAAGATGTGCTCTCAAGGTTGGAATAAACAGAGCAAAGCATATGAAGATGTGCAGGGCCAGAATGCCATAAGAAACAGAGCATTCTGGATGGATCTGAGCACTCTCCTTACTGCAGTGTGGCAGCAACTGAAAAGTAGAGTGGCTGCAGTGGGGCTCAACTTGGGGGTAGCCTATGTTACTTGACATTGGGCTGGACTCTTAATATGGAAGCCAGAGAAAACACAGGTCTTAACCCAAGAAGTGCTCTCAGCATGGTGCCCGGAAGCCCAGTCTCACAAGCAGAGGTGGTGTGGTGAACTAGAAAACTATAAGGCTCTGGAGTCAGAGCAAGTTGCTCAACTTCTCTGAACTGCATCTCTTCAACATACAGTGAGAGCAAGAACCTTTGCTCAGAAAATGATTGTGATGATTAAATTAGGTTGTAGATGTAAAGCTTTTAGCACAGTGGTTGGCACCCAAGAGGGGCACAGAAAAAAGTTTTCTACACTTCACATTATACCAATGAATACAGTGATAGAAATAACTCTAGAAGTTGAACATGAAAATAAACACTGGTTTTACGTCTATTTGTGGAATGTTTATTGAATAGTTTATTGGATGTCCATTATGCGCTAAGTGGTGGAGGCAAAGAGCAAAATCAGTGAGAGGAACCTCACAGGCCTGTGGAAAATGTAGACAACAACCAATTAACTATACACATGAGTGTGTTCACTAAGAACCTAAAAGAAATACTCTGCATGTGCAGTAGGGCACAAAGATAGAAACCTAAGATCTCCATTCATGGAAGGACTTGCTGCCCAACTGCAGAGAGTGTAATCAAAGACATTCTCCAGCTGTCAGTTCTTTCAGGGTCCACTTCAGCTCCAGAGAGATAGCTGGTTTGAGGACACAATCTCCCCAGGGCAGTCTGCATCTGGCAAGGGGAGCCAGGTGGAGGTATAAAGGTATAAGGGTCTGGTCATTTTGGTCAAACATAGGAAACTCAGGTACAGTATTTGTTCCTGATCTTTGTCATCACAGAATTATAATTTCTTCCTCTTCTCTCTCTGCCTAATCCTGCTTCCTCCCCTTTCCTTTCATAGGTGGTGATCCCTAATAAATACTTTGCACCCCTAATGCCATCTCAGCAGTATCTGCTTCCAGAGAACCCAACTTGTAACAGGAAGAAAGGAACTGGTCAAAGAAAATGAATAACAAATAATTCTGGGCTAGACCAGGAGATCCAGAAAGACTTCATCATAGAGAATATTCTTAGGTTGATTTCTGCATTTGATTAGAAAAGGAAGCAAAGATAGGGGAAATAAAATTGCCAGCTGGGAATTAAATACATAAAATCCACATACAATGCGTGAGATCAACCATCTGGGAAAATAAAGCTAGAAAATGTCTGTACATGTGTGACTGAGGAAACCAGGAACATTGAAACCCCCAATCAAGGTGATTTGGGAGTAATTTCAAGGAATGAGAAGTGCAGTGTGATTGTAATTTACTAAGCAGAAGGAAGTCTAATCAATGGCATTGTACCCTGTTTAGAGACAGACTGAAAAGAAAGGGGGCTGGGCAGCCCAAGGTAGAACAGTACTTTACAAGGTGACACAGCTCAAGACTGGAGAAGCTAAGGGCAGTTTGCTGAAAAAAAAATTTTTTTTTTTTTTAATTATCTAGGGCAGGGAAAGGGAGTATTTTTACCTGCCTTAAAAATTCCCTAGTAAAAAAATGTTCCTAGTCAAGCTTTATGGTATCTCACTTTTCAAAAGGCTTTACTCCCTATTCAGCCTATTTTTAAGGTGTATAGTTCTAGGCACTGTAAATATAATTTATTGTTCACCCTCACTTTCTAGACAGCAAGTATTACCATTTTGATTTTGAAGAAGAAGGAAACCAGGGTCCTAAATTGTAAATAACTTGTCTGCAGTCAGCTGTTAGGTCAAAGAATGGGGATTTTGCACACTGGTCTATTATGCCCCAGGCATTGGGGTTTAAAACTGCAAACTCATTCCTTTCAGACCTCACCTGAGGCTTCCAGTTGATCCTAGCTCTATTGTATTGGAACTTGGACAGAGAAGGGGACAGGCAGGCAGGGTAGAGCAAGGGGTATTTAGCAAGCTGAATCCTCACTATAAGAGAAAGGCAATAGATAATAAATAAAATTATATAAAAGATAGCAATACAAGCACATTTTTAGAAGAAAAGAATGGAAGTAAACAGTAGAAGAAACAAGAAACTTCTTAGGGAAGGTATAGGGAAAAGTGAGCAGTAGACTGCTGTTTTTCATCATAAGCCATGTGACACATATCTATCATATTAATACATGAATTATATGAATTAACTGATGCTCTATTAAGAGAAAAATGTTTGTGTGGTACGGTCTGAAAGAGATGCAGTCTATCCATTCCTATAAATCCTTTAGACCTCCATTCCTGGGTTAAGCCAGAATAGCGAACAGCCACATCCCACAGCACAGAGAGAGGATTAGCAAGTTGGCAGGGCCCATAACAGTGGTGGGGAGGGGTGGGGGGTGCTGATGGTTGCTCAAAAAGTGCCACCCCTTGACTGTTTGTGTATTTCTATGATATATTAACCAGCCTACCAGAACCCACTACTATTAAACCTTCCGCTGACCACATGCTCGTTAAGGAAGCCTCCGACCATTTTTTCCTTCCCTTCAAGGTGAGAATATCCTAGTCTGAGATAAATGTCTGACCTGCCTGACAGTTACTGTAAATTATTGAACTGACATTCTGAGATTCATATATAATCAAGTTCTGTGAGCACGTCAAATATAAGCCTGTCCCTGAGAGATGGAACTCTTCTCAGCAAACTGGCAAAATCAGATTTCTGAGGCAGCAAGACATAGACCTTGGGTAGTTGTGATTTGGAGGAGAGGAAATGCCACGTTGCATGTGAACTCTGGGTAACCAATTATGCACCCTTCTGCCTGTGATACCCTCTGCCTCACTGTGAGCCACAGAAGTGTCCTATGAGAACTTACAGGGTCAAATTTGGACTTGGGTTTTATTACTCTCCTCATCAACGGTGAGCACTATGAACACAGGCAGTGCATCTTTTCATTTTCATATCCTCAGCACTTCACATGCCATCTAATAAACAGAAGACCTTCAATTACTGTTAGCTGAAGGGATGAATGAATAAATGAACAAGTGATACTAATGGTCATGAGGCTACATGGAAGTTGATGTGAAACAACATAAGGATGGATCAATGCCAAGGAGAATGCTCAATCAGGTGAATTAATGTTCCAGGAATGATGCTGGAGGGAGCTGTGAGTCAGAGATGAGCATCCTTGGGCCTCATGAAAAGTCGTTGTCATGACTCCAACAGTAAATTGCGGCACAACAGCTTCATACATACCAAATAAGCACAGGTCCATGGACATCAATGTGTTTATAAACATTCGCGTCCCACCAATCAAACTGCCACAGTTGCCCTCTCCCTAATGAACCTGGTTGGATCCCTTTGGACACTCCACCTTACTTGACAAATTGAATGCCACAGTTGATGGAACCTCGAAACCAACAGTATTTTAGAAGCTGCTTCTTCTCCTCCATGTTAAATTCTACTTTCCCTCATCTGTTAAATTATTTTTGTTATATTACTCACTGTTAAATCATAATTGGATGTTAATGAGTTATGAGAAGAGCTGGTACTATGATACAAAAGAAAGTTATCTGTGCCCCAGACCCCACAGGGAAACCTCTGGACTTCGCCTGCCCCTCATTCTTGCCTGGGATACATGTGAGGATGGGTATAGGTCTCCTAACAAGATAGCCTTTCCCTATAATTATCTCTCCCACGCCACACTTCTGTCCACAGCTTCTCTTCTTATTAGTTCTTTATACACATTTTTCATTACTTATCCATTCATTCATTGACTCAATAAACATATTTTTCAGCACTTACTATGGTTCTAAAAATTACTATAATATAGCCCCTGTCCCAGTCTGGCTAGATGCCATATATTAGAAAGAAATCTGAAACATTCAGATATTAAGAAAAAATGTCCTAGTAACCCTTTACTTAGAATCACGTAGACAAAATACTTAGATATTTCAGTCAATAATGTTCATTGAATCTTTCTACTAAATAATTAGCATCAATTTAGCCTTCATGATAGGAAAGATTTAAGATGTAGCTTGTATTCAGTTACATTTAAGGTAGAGCAGAAAATACGTTAAATATTTTCAATGAAGTAGGTTAGACAAGTCTGCACACATGAAACAATAAAGAGTAATGTAAGATGTTCTAAAATGTGTGATCAGTCTGTAATTATTTGGGGATTCAGAGTTATAATTATTGTAGGAGTTGAGATAAGGCGAGTGGGAGCAGTTTAGTTAGAGCTGGTGACTCCAACCTCTTTTAAAAAGTAGTTAAAGGCAAGTTACTTCACTTCTCTAAGCATCCATTTTCCCTACTATAAATGGAGGAGTTTGAATTAAATGATTTATAAAATCAGTTCAAGCTCTGAATTCCTTGATATGTCTTTAGGAAAAATCACAGAAAGCTTCAGGTTGAGGCACTAACTTCATCTGAGCCTTTGCGAATAAACAAATGTGGATATTTCTATTCATATTGACAACTTTAGCTATGTATCTGAGGTGTTACAAAAATCATCTTATATAAGTGGGCCATACCTTAACTTCAAAAATTTCTTGTTTGTAAATGGGCATCTAAATCCGATTATCATTGTTCTTTAATTTGAGAATGGAAGGATGTCTTAAAATTACTCACTGTTAAGTCATAATTGCATAGCACCTACAATTACAAGTAAGTGAGAATGTAGAGGTGTCCCTCCTATACAAACCCAGCACTGAGATACCAAAAGGATGGAATCTGGCTGCCTTGTTTCTAACAAAAGAAGAAATCTTAGAGTGGGAAGAGAATGCCAGTGAGGAAGGGTAACAGGGAGTGTAAAATATGCATGCAAAAAGCTCCAAGCAAGGGCTGCAGCAGTTACTGCAGAGCGCGGCCCCAGGCTAACAGTAACTTTCATCTCAATCATTTCTGCAGTTTCTCACTCCATGCCTGATATGTTTGTGTGTGTGTGTGTACGTACATGCACACATTCGTTGTGAATGCCCCAATCCTATCGATGCCACATGTTATTATGTCTTCCGCAGAGGATAGATCACTAAAAACTGACATTTGTAACAAGTTTAAAGGTTCTGATGATTTTAGAAATGCCTACCCCCAACATTGAAAACAAAATGTATAACCAGACAATAAGAGGATAAGAGAAAGATGCGAGGTACAGTTGACTGCTTTCTCTTGTCTCCCTATCTATGAGACAGGATGAAGGATTAAGTCTGGAATAGAATCATTCCTTGCTCAAAAGAACAGGACTATTCTGTTCTAATCACAAGAATAAAGCAGGGTCAGCCTACATTTGCCTCTAGATTGTTACATATAAATATATCAATATATCACCAGCTACCCCCTCCAACAGGTAGATATCCATACAAAGTTAACTTGGATCTTTATTTTGTGCTTCACATTCTAAGGCATTCACCATGTTAAAGGTTGCTAGAGAGGATGTTTATTTCACTCCAAGACCAAGGAATTTCCGTTGGCCCAGCCTGCCCACTTCCCTGTGAAGTTGTCAGAGACAACAGTCTTGTAAAGGGTAATACCGACTTGAAAGTATTGTACCACCCAAGGCCAAAACTGCAATGCCAAGCTCTCAGATAAACATGATGTAGTTGAAGGTTTCAATCCTGAGAGGAGCTGGGGGTCTTATCCCTCTTCAGCCAGCTGTAAAAAGAGACTGTGTCACTGAAACTTATAAGCACCAAGGGGAAAAGAAAAAACAAAAAGGGATTCGAGAGATGGACTATGCATGCTGCCATTCTGAGTCTTAGAGATTCCAGGCAAAGCATTTGATAAAAATGTTTTTTAAGTGTCACCAGGAAAATAACGTAAAGAAGAAATCCTGTCTTAATATGTTTTCTGTTGCTATAACAGAATACCACAGACTGGGTAATTAATAAGAAAAAGAAATTTATTTCGTACAGTTCTAGAGTCTGGAAAGCCCAAGGCTAAGGGGCTATATCTGGGGAAGACAGCATTACTGCATTATAACGTGGCAGAAGGCATTGCATGGTGAGCGGGCAAGAGCATATCAGCTCAAGTCCCTCTTCCTCTTCTTACAGAGCCACCAGTCCCATCATGGGGGCCCCCACCCTAATTCTAAAACCTTCCAAAGCCTCCGCCTCTAAATATCAACATGTAAATTTGGGAATGAAGCTTTCAACACGTAAAATTTGGGGGACACATTCAAATCATAGCAGACCCACACATTTAAACCATAGCAGATCCCACCCTGAAACTTCACTAGATGCTAAGTACATATATTTTTTTCTCTTTTAATTTCACCCCCCTGCAAAATCTATGAAATTATCAATTATATCTATTTAATGGATAAGAAACTGTGATTAAAGGAGATGAAGTGAGTTTCTCATGGCCACTAATAACTGACACAGGTGAGATTCAAACCCCAGTTGGTCTAAGTCCAAAGCCTATGTGATTGCTACTTTGCTATACCTGTGACAGAAGAGACGTTCCTAATATTATGAAAAGGCATTAACCAAGAATAAGCACACCGTGGTGGCACCCACCACTTTGGTTTGTATTTCTAAAGAATCCATCACGGTTACGTTTGCCACTGCAAATTATAGTCATTTGAACTGTGATGATTCAAGCAAGGGTACACAGACAATATTAAAAATGAAATGCCATTGTGAGTTAATGAGACATCAGAAAGCTTTTAACCTCAGGCTGCAAAACTGTGTTGTTAATGCCAATGCTCATGAACACAATCTTTATCAAGAGAGAAGAGATTGGAAATACATGCTACCCATTTATAAAGACAAAAGCCAGAAGGTAGCAAAATGCCAGCAATCAAGCAGCAGCACCCCTGTGCTGTGAGCTGGGCTCTAAATGCCACCAGTCTGGTGACCCAATAATGTTCCTTCCCTGCAAAAACCCTGCCACAGTCCAGTCTGAACCTACAGGGTGGAAATGCAGCCTGAGATAAAACCACATTCACTCTGTTGTATTAACTAGGTCAAAAAGTGTGAAATCTGAGATGTTACCTAATATGTAAACACAGCAACAAAAAATGTAATTGTCTACAATGCTCTGGACATATTACAGTATTAATTTTAAAAGGCTTAAATGAGAAGTAGAAGTAAACCTCACTTTAAACCATATTGTGGAAACTCATCATATTGATGTTTTTAACCACTCATGTCAGTAAATATAATAATGAAACACAAGTTGATAAGAACGACATGCCACCAGAGTTATTATTCTGAATATGAGCCCTCCCTTTTCAGGGCTATAGCTGAAACTAATATAAGAAATTAAATTTAGTACATTCTGATTCCAGGACACACCCTAAATGGTTTTTGGATGGATGTTATCTTAATTAAATTCCTGATATAAGCTTGTTTTCTCATTATTTGCTTCCAAAAGACAGGTATAGAAAAAATTAACTAGTTGAGGTGTTCCACAAAGGTAGCTATGGTTCCTGGGCTTTGCAGTATTAGCAGACTAGTAACGCTTCAAAAAAATTATTTTTAATAATTTATGTCTTACAAATTGCAGCCAATGTTCCTTTGGACAGGTAAGATTTTTTAATACACTATATGCTGCCACTCATTTTATTTTAAAAGGGGACATTTCAGCACACACACACACACACACACACAGGATGGCCCTTCATCTTAACATAATCTTAGCATTATACATTAATGTATTTTAGCATTATTTTTAAAGAACCCTCACTTTTATACTCTTATCCCATTTAATCATGGACATACGAAAATTATCCAACTACTAGCAATCCATACCTGGTATCTGAAAACCTCCCTGTAGAGACCAGGGCATGTGGATTGAAGCCAGGATGGGTGGAAATCTCAATTTCTCATTAGATAACATTAAATATGGCTTCTCTGATTCTGTTCCTTCCTATAGAAACAGGGATAATAACAAGTCCCTCATGGGGTTGATATTAGAATCATAATCAAGAAAGACAATAAACAAAAATATTTTGTAATTTAAAATATTTGTAAAAATGTTTATTATAATGTATAATATTAGCTAAACCAGACTGACTCTAATTAATTAGATTTTATTAACCATTTCAATTACTGTATATTGAACATCTAATAATTTCAGTACACATAATAAGCATTAGGGATATAAAAATGAATATAGCTATTCCCCATCACTCACAGCACAGCCAGGGAGAGTCACAGAAATAACTAAAATAAGTAAACCTTAGTATCACAAGTACAATAAAGTGCAGTAGGAACACAGATGGGACAACAATCTATTCCGCAAGATGGATCAAAGGGCATTAGTGATGCATGGATGAATAAAAGTTTCCCAGGCAGAGAAGTTGAGGAAGAGATTCAAAGGCAATGGAAATCGCAAGAAAATCTGTACGAGTCCTCTATTTTTCTCACATTCATCACTCCACAATTATCTAGGAGAATATTCATCTGTATATTATATTGAGTACTTCTCAACTTTGAGAATTTGAATCTACAAAGTTTAGAGGTACTGAACTTTAATAATTTATGGATAATGCAAAAGGTAGTGCTCACAGTTTGTTTCTTGGAGTCAGAGACCCTCAGAGAGGAGGACCTTGGATCCAACTCATCCTGCAGCTTACCAAGTGACAAAATCTCTTCCAGCTTCCCTGATACAGGTCCATAGGTCTCTGTACCAAAAACAGCAGGGCAAAGCAGAGTATAGACAGGGAGACAGAGTCCCAGCTCTTTCATTTACAGGGCCCATGACTATGGGCAAGACTTTTTTTCTCTTCAAGCTTTGTCTCTGTACTATAAAATAAAGAGTTTGCACTAGATGACCTCTAATACTTCGGCAAACCTAAACTTTTCAGGCTGTCCAAAACACAAGATTTATGTGACCTACCAAAAACTGGCGTTTTAGTAACCATTGCATTGTTGATGCACTTTGAGTGTGGTCTTTGCATAGTATATCTTGATTCAGAGGTAGCTGTTCACCAATTATTTCCCCACTCTGTCAAGAAACCAGAGATCTAATCATTAAGCTGAATGGGAAAAACAACACAGTTTTTCAGAAAGGAAGTTATGTGTTTATAGGCATGATTTGTAGGAAAATCTAAAGACTGAGCATCCTGAAATTGGAGACTATATCTAAATTAGTTTATTCCCAAATTTATTCCAGCACAGAGCCTGGAACATAGGAAATGCTCAGCAAATGCTTATTCAATAGAAAATGCTTATGCAATTAATTATCAATTAGATGAGAAGAGATGGCACATTTAAAAATACAAAAAAGAAATCAATTCCACTAATGGATGAAATATTAAGTTAATATTAATTCTATTAGTAGTTTAAAATTATAATCATGTTTTTAAGGATTCAGTGCAAAACCCAAGAAGAAGAGGAATTGGGGGAATTAAGATAAATTCTTAGCATACACAGATACTCCTAGAATAGCCAAAGGTTGCTGAAAATAATTCACTGCAAGTGAAATTGGCAGGAGCCAGAGTGTGACAACTGCAGGTGGAAACAGGATTGGCAGAAGAACAAGTTTAAGGACACTGTGCCTTACCAAGGTGACTTATCAGAAGAGGAAAATTTTCCACTGGCTTAGAGCCACAATACGTGAGGCAATTCTCTCCATAAACAACCCTAGACAAGAGAACCTCTTTCTGCCATACTTTTTGGATGGAGCAGGGGAGACTGTTGTTGGATGGAATGTAGAGGCAGGTTTAATGCAGGCCCATGGAGACTTTTCTGGCTGAGAAAGTTCCCAAGTGTAGCTAACCCTTGCTCTGTAGTATCCTATCTATCTTGGTTGTTCTGATTAAAGTTTTCTAATAAAACAGAAAGTAGTAATCAGTCCAGACAAGCAGAAAGACTTTCCAATCCACCATCCACCTACCCAACCCCAACCCCACTAACAGCATTTCCCTGCTACATAATATTTATCAAAGACAGAATAGTCAGAATGTCCAAATATCTGCACAGACTTCCCTTTGTACATTCATTCATGTAGGTAACTGCTATAATATATTCTGGCTCAGCTTTGATATTCTTCTAGTCTAAAGCCTTTTATGGCCCTGATATGTAGATTCTCCTCAGAAATGCTAGCCACAGAGATGCTGAAATGGCTGTGAAATATATGGAGAGGCAGTTTGCCATTCCCAGTACCCATAGAGGTACACTGCTTAAATCTCTCTTCAAGAAAGACCTTGCTACTCAGTTGTGAAAAGTATAGTTAACCAACAGACTTCATGTGCATTAGCCCTGGAATCTACTACAGTGACATCAGAGCTGAGGTTCTTCAACCAATGACTGAGTATCGCAGGGGTACTAAGGCTGGGCCATTTTGCCCAACATGGGACTCTAACAGACACTCTTCATTCGAATGACCCCTTAGCCTGCTGCCCAGGGCTGCTTCCATCAGCTCTCACTCTTCAGATTGGCAAGTGGTGACCCAGATAGTGAACAGTCTTCCCCTAGCTCCAGGAATTGCACAATTTCTCCAGAGCATCCTTGAGGCTGTTCTCAGTAGGCTTATGAGGAAGGCAGAATCCACCTCTCTCCCTTCCAATGTGGGAGCTCCCCGTTGACTGGCCAAGACTTTGTAAGATTCACACCTGGTCTGAGGCTCTCTTATTTTCCCTATTCTGCTTCTTTCCTCTTCATTTTTCACAGGCATTCCCCTCTTTCTTAATAAACCATCTGCCCTTCTAGCTCAGTCTTAGCATCTGCTTCCCAGAGAACCCAAATAACACACCAGGGATATCTGGAATGTAACTCCAGTGGGGGTACAGGTCCTTTCCATTTGTGTCCCTTAGTCTGCTGCCCAAGGTTGCTTCCATCAGCTGTCACTCTTCAGGTTGGCAAGTTGTGAGTCAAACAGCAGTGAACGGTCTTCCCCTAGCTCCAGGAAATGCACAACTTCTCTAGAGCATCCCTGAGGCTGTTCTCCCTAGGCTTGAGCAGAAGACAGAATCCACCTCTCCCCTTTCCAATGTGGGAAGAAATGAGAACAACTTAACAACTTTGTCCAAATAAATGTTTTCTTTAATCCTCAGCTCCCCTCATACCTTTCCAACCACTTAATAGAATAAAGGGAGAAGTGAAGAGTTCTTACCACAGAATAATAATAAAAACAACAATAATAATGTTGGGGTAGGAGAAAACTTTGGAAGGTGATTGATGTATCTATGACCTTGATGATGGTAGTTTTCATGGGTGTATATTCATCCCCAAAATATGGACAGTTTTGCATTTCGATCACACTTTCATTTAAGAAAAGAGAGTTGGCCGGGCGCGGTGGCTCAAGCCTGTAATCCCAGCACTTTGGGAGGCCGAGGCGGGTGGATCACGAGGTCAGGAGATCGAGACTATCCTGGCTAACAGGGTGAAACCCCATCTCTACTAAAAATACAAAAAACTAGCCGGGCGTGGTAGCGGGCGCCTGTAGTCCCAGCTACTTGGGAGGCTGAGGCGGGAGAATGGCGTGAACCCGGGGGGCGGAGCTTGCAGTGAGCCGAGATCGCGCCACTGCACTCCAGCCTGGGAGACACAGCGAGACTCCGTCTCAAAAAAAGAAAAAAAGAAAAGAGAGTTATTTGTCAGCCCTGCTTACATGGTCCAGCATTTCCAGTTTGGAATGGGGGAGTATCATCTGATCTTGGAAGGAAAGCAGGGCCAGGCCTGGTTAGTCCTTGGACGGAAGACTGCCTGGGAATACCACTGCTGTAGGCTGTCTACAGCCATAACACCCTGAACGTGCCTGATCTCATCTGGAATGGGGGAGTAGAGTGGCCACCTGCTATTCTGTTCTACACATGTGGGCTTCCACCCATGGGGCATAAAGAATTCTATTTTAACATCCTGCTGCATAAAGAATATTTAACTTCAGAAATAATGTCTATTAAAAGCCTCATCTTCTGCTGTAGCTTGCAGAAAAGCAATTAATGTGATCTACCTAAATCCCAGTCAAATGTACTCCACTGAGTCGGAGGCATGATATCACTCTCTTCCATGGAGTCTCCTCACTTCAGGAAAATAATGAGATTTTGAAAGGGACTTAAAGCTGGCTTTGTCTTTCCTAGGTTTTCCTTTTGCTTTTTTAAAAGTGCATCACGTCATGTCCTAACTGCTAGATTGGGAATCTAATTCCATCAAAGGATTCTGGCTAAAGATCAACGGCCAACAATAGCTCTGTGAGATTTTAACTCTGGGTTCTGAAAAGATTATTTGAATGACAAAGTTCATAAAGATTCCCTTAAGTAGGTAATACACAAACATTTTATAACAATCTTGAATCTCACCACCCTCTGACACAGTAAACTGGATTAAGATTCTTATTCAAGGTCAAACACTAGCTAAGAATGTCAGCTGAGTAGAAAAGTTTCCCAAGGCCAGATCCACATCTTTCACTGTGATTTAGTTAATCATTGCCAATACCTTTTGTTCAACTCCATTTATTTACCCTTGGTGGATCTGAGGAACATGATCTATCAGTGCTCTAACTGAAACATCCTCATCCAAAGACACACACACACAACCTTCATATGACCTTTCAACTAATCAAATATAATTAGCAAACATGCTCTGGAGTATCGATGTCCTTTACAGGGCAGGTGGCAGATTCGAGCTAAAACTCTTGATACCATAATGAAGAAAAGAACAACAGAAGCTACCTTACTTGATTGAAGCTGAGAGGCATTTCCAGTTAAAACAGCTGAAAAATCAAATCAAGAAAAGTTCATGCCTTTTAAAGTTGGGACTCCAGAAAGACTCAAGCGAAGTTGGGGCATTTATTTATTTATTTATTTATTTTGCAAGGGTGTCAAAGTTTTATAATGAACTTTTTAGACAACAAGGTCTGGAAGATGCATATGAGGGGAGAGTCTCCTAATTTTGAGGGTGAATTCAATGGAATTCAGCTTCCCCTAAAGACTCATACTCATGCTTTGGAAATAAAAAGATAGCATGGAAAAAATAGTAAGGAAATTCAAACTGGTCACACATTTTTAGTACGGAAAGTCTAAGGAATCGTTGACTCTCTTAGGTAGGACTCTTTTTGCCCATTGGGTAGAAGCCCACATTCACAGAACAGAACAACAGGTGGTTGTCACCACTTAAAATGTCATACACCACATAGAGTGCAGGCAGGGTGCTAAGAACTGGCATGTAGGACAAAAGCAAAGCTATGGACAAACTGAGGTGAGGATGAGATAGTAGCATCACACTAAGGCTTAATGGAGTCCCAAATCTTAGATAGGAGCCAACAGTGATGGACAATGTCGCAAAGAAGGAACCAAACAGAAGGTTGTGGTACGTCTTTTATGTACAGAATTCTGCCATGACAGGGTTTCTGAGAGTCTTACAGGCTTGGCACCTTAACCCCAGCATTTGACATCCATCATTGACTTAGCATGGGGACGTGGCACATAATGTAAAACGTCACAAACCACCATATACACCAAACTTGGACACTGTGAGTCATTATTGCAAACCTGAACTTAGCCAAATGTGTGATAGAACTCTCATTTAATTTTGTCCAAGTTGCATTTGCTGCTTTTCAAGTGATGGTAGAAGTCACCCTTTGTCTGATTCCTATTGAAAATGTGTATTTCATTTTAAGAAAAGCTGAGTTTACAGAAAGAAGGAAGAGCTCCATGAAATAAATTTTTACATGAATGTTAAGAAGACATGCACTTTTCATCATCCCTGGCATTATATAGATTGAATTTAATCCAATCTCATCTTCTACAGAAGCATACACAGGCAGCAGTTCTCAAGCTCACTCATTAAACTGAGAAGTTAATAATGCTGACCAGCAGGAAGATGGAAGACAGCTGACGTTTTCCTACTGGTCAACATTATTGACCAAGCCAAAGCTGTTAAATTAGCTGCTGCTTTGGCTTAATAGTTCTCAAGATGCATTTTGTGTCGAGGTGCTTACACATCTAGGAGAGATGATAAATTTGGATAATAACAGAACTGGACGTATATAGAGATGGTGTAGGACTATTTGTGAGGTGTTTAATGAAAATTGTCACCATCATCACTGTGAAAAAAAAATTGTAAACTGAGAGTACAAAAATATATCTTAGCAAAAGAAACTTCAGAAGGGGTAACAAACAAAATTCACCTATGGCTAAAACAAAATGAAAAAAAAGCTTATGGTATCTAAACTAAATGCAGAATATCCTGCACTCTGAGGGAAATTTAATCTATCAGGATTGTTAGAAAATCAACATTTTTCTCTCTCTTTTGTAATATCTGTATGGCTATTTACTAAATAGCTATTTATTGAAAACAAGGCTATAAGTAAAACAATGAAAATATGCATACATATATATATACACACACACAAAGAAAAAAATGAGAGTTTTTAATTTCTTAATATTCTTACAATTTTTTAAACATTCTAAAAATCTCAGAAGATGGAAAATGTTAAAAAATTTTAAAAGATTGTAACAAGAAATATAACAGTTTGCATTTTGCTTGTTGCTTGTGGATTTGTCCATAGGTACAAATCATTCAATTTTTTATTTTTATTTATCATTTTTTGTTTGTTTAGACATAGGGTCTTGGTCTATCACAATGCAATGGTGTGATCACAGCTCACTGAAACCTAGAACTCTTGTGCTCCGTGATTCTCCTGCTTCAGCCTCCTGAGCGATGCTATAGTGCACCACCACACCCAGCTAATTTGTTAATTTCTTGTAGAGACAGGGTGTTGCTATGTTAACCAGGCTGGTCTTGAACTCCTGGGCTCAAGCGATCCTCCCAACTTGGCCTCCCAAAATGCTGGGATTACAGGTGTAAGCCACTGTGCCTGATCCCAAATAATTTATTTTAAATAAACTTTCTATTTGGGAATAATTTTACACACAAAAAGTTGTAAAGATAGTAGAGACAGCTCCTAAATACCTCTACCTCAGTTTCCCCTTATGTCAACATCTTATATACCATGGTGCATTTGTCAAAACTAAGAAACCAACATTGATTGGCACATTACTATTACCTAAACTCCAGATTGTATTCATATTCCACTGAGTTTTTTCACTAATGCCTTTATTCTGTTCCACAATCCCCATCAATGATAACATGCTACATTTAGTATCATTCTCTTTTTCAGGCTGACTTGGGGCAATAGAATCTGATCCCAGTGCTCTGGATTGGCTGTAATGTACAGACGAACCACTGAGTCACTGTGTCTTGTCCTTTAGCTTTTTGAAGATGCCTAACATTTAGTCTTGTCATGTCTTATCCACAAAACTGACATGGTGATAGGAAACCTGAAATCTTAAATCCAAAGCACTCACCACCTTTCAATATTCATTGGATTGGAAACCAAAAAATATTATTGTACCCATTTGGTTATAGTCATACATTGTATTTATTAGTAGACAAATTTTGTGAAATATAACTTGACGTGTTTTTCCTCTTAATCATCTGGTTGTTACAGGGTTATCTTTTTCTTCCCTTAAAGCTTCTCTCATCTTTTGGATAAAGTTTTTTTGCGAAAGCAAAATGGACGATATGCTCATGGGGTAAGGAAAAAGAACAAATATGATGGAGGAGAAGTTCCTAAAATATAGAAAGAGGAAGATGAAGCCATTCCAGTGGAAGATATGGAGGTGGGGGCGATTCAGAGAGGATGTAAGGAGAACAAAGGTCTTAAGGACCTAATATCTCCAACTCTTCAGTTTTATGGAGGTGGGCAAATAAGGAAGATAAAAACCCTAGAGCGGGCAGAGAAGGATTAAAGAACAAAGAATTTGCTACCCAATTTGCTGTCTGGAAGTCTAGAAGGAGAGCCTCTAAAGATGGACTCCCATGCCCACAGGAAAAAGTTGTAATTTAACAGAAATGGTGATGTGGCATATCCAGGGTCCCTGATTCCCAGATATGGGAAGGAAGGGATCCAGAATTTCCTATCCCCACCATGAGAAGCTTACTGAATATCCAGCTGGTGAGGTCACCAGGGAAGAGCCACAGGGTGAGATACAGATGATTTCAAGGTGGACCGCCCAGGCAGGTGAGCAAATGGAAGCTGAAATTAGGTCCTGGAGAATAAGTAGCCCCAGTGACGGCAGAGGTGGGAGCACAGCGGTTAAGATAGAAAGGCTTCCTGGCAGCACTCATCGTGCATGGAAAGCCATGCTAGGCTACAGCAAGAACAGAGACTATCACCCAAAGACTGGGTAAGAGGAATTACATCAGACACTCCAGTCCTCTGACAGAACATGCAACTACTATCTTGAGCATAAGGGAAAGAGGAGGTCTCTAAAAGCTGTGAGGAAGCTTTAAACGTTGAATAAGCTGAATACTTAGCTTACCTAAATGAGTTGAGTCCATCCAAATAATAGTTTTAAGTTAAGCGAGATCCAAGGATCTATAACCACACAGGTCCTCCTTTTATCAAGAACAGGGCATGGCCGGGCGCGGTGGCTCAAGCCTGTAATCCCAGCACTTTGGGAGGCCGAGATGGGCGGATCACGAGGTCAGGAGATCGAGACCATCCTGGCTAACACGTTGAAACCCCGTCTCTACTAAAAAAAAAATACAAAAAACTAGCCGGGCGACGTGGCAGGCACCTGTAGTCCCAGCTACTCGGGAGGCTGAGGCAGGAGAATGGCGTAAAAAACCCAGGAGGCGGAGCTTGCAGTGAGCTGAGATCCGGCCACTGCACTCCAGCCTGGGCGACAGAGCCAGACTCCGTCTCAAAAAAAAAGAACAGGGCATGGGAATAAGATCATACTGAAGAAAATAAATTCTTATACATTAAATGGCTCCAGGGTAATAATTTAAACCCTGATACCTGAAGAATAATATATTAAGTAAAAGTAAACCCTTGTAGAATGAGCATAAAATGTTTCTCTTCTTTTGTCCTTTAATCCAAATATTGTTCGTTCTTCAGCCCTCGCAGCCTTCATGAAACTTCCGTCTAGTTCAGTGCCCAGTGACCTAACTTTTCTCTGAATTCCTCCTTTACCTAAATTCTGTAGCATTCCAGTGAGCCAGATTAGCTCTAAGGAGGTGATTTACAGAAGATAGAGATCATGTCTTACTCTTTTTTGATGTCTCACACTGCCCAGCATGAAACAGGGCAGCACATAAATATGTTTTGATTGACTTATTGATTGATACACAGTAAGGCAAAGAAAGCTGGTTGAAGGGATATAACAAAGGGGAAGAACTGAGTTAAGAACTGGCGCCACTCTGCTCTTCTGGGACGTAGAAATGTGAAACAATTTATAGACGTTGATTTTTGTTGTTGTTGTTGGACAGAGTCTTGTTCTGTTGCTCAGGCTGGAGTGCAGTGGCACAATCTCTGCTCACTGCAACCTCCGCTTCCTGGGGTCAAGCAATTCTCCTGCCTCAGCCTCCAGAGTGGCTGGGATTATAGGCACGAACCACCATGAGCGGCTAATTTTTGTATTTTTAGTGGAGACGGGTTTCACCATGCTGACAAGGCTGGTCTCAAACTCCTGACCTCGTGATCCGCCCGCCTCGGCCTCCCAAAGTGCTAGGATTACAGGCATGAGCCACCGCACCCAGTCAGAAGCTGATTTTTTATTGCTCCCTCTGACTCTTAGTTATTTACAGCTACTAAAATTAATAACTATTAATCACAAGAAAAGCATGAGCAAAGTTAATTCCTCTGGACGATTCACACACACTATACCTAATGTGATCAATTTTCTCTGCAACAATTAGGAGTAAAAAAAAAAATTAAGTCTGTTAGATATCTGCCTCCTTTTGGAGTTTGCAATTCTTAAACAAAATAACATCATGTAAGTGAAGAGTAAAAAGAGAAAGTTTCCACCAGGGTATCTCACCTGTTGCCACTTGAAGACTGCAAGGTAAGGGTTGTGGAAATATGAAAATGGCTAAAATCCATGTCTAACATGGGCTGTTAAAACAAGATCTGATTGTCTCAAGGTGGAATTTGTTAGAAACAATAATTATTTATGACACTTTATTGCAACACCCTCCAAAGCATATGGTTACCTTATTAGAAGTTACAATTCATTTTCATATAAATCTCAGCAGGATATTACACTAAAATAACCAGAGTAACTCCAGGGGACAACAAATAATTCTAGTTTAGCTCTTCTAAGGTCTGGCACTTTTAATATAAAATGTAAACTAATTCACTTGTAAGTACAATGGCATATTTGGAAAATGTAAGCAATCTATCTACTGCAAGCATGAGCATAAATATTATGTATTTATCACTTTGGGGACATATATAATTTACATTTTCCCTACAAATTTCCACTCCTTGATTTTACATTTTCCAACTTAAAAAACTTTTTATTCATTAGCAATGCATTTGTTGTTCTTTCTTGTTTTTTAATTGTGGATGTCAAAGCATAGCTTTTAGCTGATTGACTTTCTGCTCTTTCAATCATAGTAAACAATACATAAGATTATAAAAATTGGCATGCTATTGTGAGCCAGTAGAAGCACTGATGCACTACAGACATTTCTAACTATTATGTCTAACATAAGTTTCATCAAATTTCTTTTACCGCAGATTTGACTGCTCAGAGAATCTTCATGTTTTTTCATGACAATACTCAGTGCTTATTTTCAAAACTGGCCTGCTGAGTTTGTAACATGATTGGTTTTGAAAGTGTGCTGTATGTGGAGAAATGGGTGTATGTGTCTTCAAACCTGGCATTCAAATCCTCACTAATAATGGCTTAAAAGCTAATATAAGGCCCGAACCTGTATATGCTACAAAAATACTCAAAAGTAAATTAGATTTCTTAAAAGTTGTCCTAATTAACTAGAACATTATTTTGTAAGCTAGATAGGGATTACATGATTACCATAGTCAACATTATTTTGTAAGCTAGATAGGGATTACATGATTACCATAGTCTATGTTTGCATTTCTATCTTTGAAGATATAAAGGAATATTAGAATCACATTTGTCATCAAATATTATTGAGGATGCATAAAATGGTAATGACTGGCTCACACTGATTTTTTCTTTTTTTGATAAGAAGACAATGCAGTCAGCTGTCTGTATCCATGGGTTCCTCATCCATGGATTCAACCAACCACAGGTCAAAAATATTGGGGAAAGAAATGGATGTTTGTGTCTGTACTGAATATGTACAGATATTTTTCTTGTCATTAGTCCCGAAACAATGCAGTATTAACAACTATTTACACAGTATTTACATTTTATTAAGTATTATCAGTAATCTAGAGATGATTTAAAGTACACAGGAGGATGTGCATAGGTTATATGAAAATACTACCAATTTTATGTCAAAGACTTAACATCCATGGATTTTGGCATCCTTGAGGGGGTCCTGAAACCAATCCCCCACAGAAACTGAGGGATGAATGTACATTTAAGTATATTCACTAAGACTCTGTTCACCAACCAAGCTAATGGACACTAGCCCAAATCAGTCCATGGCCATCATGTCTAATTAAGAAGTGATGGGATGCTTCCAACAAAAGCCTTACCATCAAATATGCCACAGCCCATTTCTGTGTGTTCATGTAGTCAGTCAACAAACAAGTATTCAGCACTAGTGATAAACTAGTTATAGTAGCCTCTGCCCACAAGGAAATCACTGTGGTGAATGATGTGCCACTTAGCAATCATGACATCATGATTATGTTAGGTGGAATTACAATGAGTAGAAGATATAAAATGAAACTTGACAGAGAAAATCGAAGTCTGCCTGGGGAGTCAAGGAAAATTTCAAGGAGATAGCTTCTAAATTGAGCCCTGACTCATGTAAGAGTTTGCCAAGTAAGGATGGCATTCTAGACAATGGAAACTCACTTATTAAAAGAAGAAAGTAAAACACGGCAATGATTGCCACAAGCCTCCTAACACAAAGCTTCTATGAGGTGGTCAAAAATGCCACTTTTGCACTTT
The DNA here is from genome assembly GCF_024542745.1 of Macaca thibetana thibetana. Taxonomy (NCBI): domain Eukaryota; kingdom Metazoa; phylum Chordata; class Mammalia; order Primates; family Cercopithecidae; genus Macaca; species Macaca thibetana. The sequence continues at coordinate 44,476,680 of NC_065591.1, forward strand.
GGGAGGCCAAGACGGGAGGATCATGAGGTCAAGAGATCGACACCATCCTGGCCAACATGGTGAAACCCCGTCTCTACTAAAAATACAAAATTAGCCAGCTGTGGTGGCATATGCCTGTAATCGCAGCTACTCAGGAGGCTGAGGCAGGAGAATCGCTTGAACCCAGGAGGTGGAGCTTGCAGTGAGCCAAGATCGCGCCACTGCACTTCAGCCTAGGCAGCAAGAGAAAAACTCCGTCTTTAAAAAAAAAAAAAGCCATTTTTGCTTAGGGAAATAAAGCAGTCGTTCCAATCCAATGACAACAGCCCTGGACATTGGTTAGAAGACAAAGTTTAAGCTCTAGGCAGTACCAATTACTCTTCACCTGACCTTGACCCATTCAAGGCCAGAGAAGGGACAAGACTCTCCCAAGGCTACAGACTTATAAGTGACAAAAAACTATGAACAGAACTGGAACCCACACATTCTTAACTTCTCTGGATCTCTTTCCTAATCTACAAAATGAGCAGGTTTGAAATAACTTCCAAAGGTCCCTACAGGCTAAATTTCCAAAAGCTAAAATTGAAAACAGAACCAACAACAACAAAAAATACCCGAAAACATTCAATCCTCTGGCAGACTGCAAATCCTAGCATCCAGCAACCTGGACAGCAATGAAATATGTAACGAATTCATTTTGAAGGACTGGACAGAAATTAAAAGCATGGATTGAGCAAGAAACCCAGACACCCAGTCCTATTTGTTAGGTTTGCATTCAGTTATTGAGATCACATTTAAATTGAAACAGTCTCCTGGCCTGGCCTCCCCATCTTAGAGGCCCTGTTTACAGAGCTGTCCCAGAAATTGTTCTTACTTACCTATTCAGTAGCTTGTATCTCTGAATTAATAGCCTTGCAAGTAAATATCTTTGTCTTCATAAAAACGTTATTGAGGTAAATAAAAACATTTTCAACTTTTTTTTTTTTTTTTTTGCATTCTACACTGGCTTTGAAAGAACCAAAGAAGGAGAGAGATTATTACGCCCTTTCTGCACAATACCTGTCACCTTGGGAATGTGATTCTCCTCAAGTACAACACTTCTGGGAGAATGGATAATAAGAGACAAGTTTATTTTATTTATTTATTTATTTATTTATTATTATTATACTTTAAGTTGTAGGGTACATGTGCATAACGTGCAGGTTTGTTACATATGTATACTTGTGCCATGTTGGTGTGCTGCACCCATCAACTCATCATTTACATCAGGTATAACTCCCAATGCAATCCCTCCCCCCTCCCCCCTCCCCATGATAGGCCCCGGTGTGTGATGTTCCCCTTCCTGAGTCCAAGTGATCTCATTGTTCAGTTCCCACTTATGAGTGAGAACATGCGGTGTTTGGTTTTCTGTTCTTGTGATAGTTTGCTAAGAATGATGGTTTCCAGCTGCATCCATGTCCCTACAAAGGACGCAAACTCATCCTTTTTGATGGCTGCATAGTATTCCATGGTGTATATGTGCCACATTTTCTTAATCCAATCTGTCACTGATGGACATTTGGGTTGATTCCAAGTCTTTGCTATTGTGAATAGTGCTGCAATAAACATACGTGTGCATGTGTCTTTATAGCAGCATAATTTATAATCCTTTGGGTATATACCCAGTAATGGGATGGCTGGGTCATATGGTACATCTAGTTCTAGATCCTTGAGGAATTGCCATACTGTTTTCCATAATGGTTGAACTAGTTTACAATCCCACCAACAGTGTAAAAGTGTTCCTATTTCTCCACATCCTCTCCAGCACCTGTTGTTTCCTGACTTTTGAATGATCGCCATTCTAACTGGTGTGAGATAGTATCTCATTGTGGTTTTGATTTGCATTTCTCTGATGGCCAGTGATGATGAGCATTTTTTCATGTGTCTGTTGGCTGTATGAATGTCTTCTTTTGAGAAATGTCTGTTCATATCCTTTGCCCACTTTTTGATGGGGTTGTTTTTTTCTTGTAAATTTGTTGGAGTTCTTTGTAGGTTCTGGATATTAGCCCTTTGTCAGATGAGTAGATTGCAAAAATTTTCTCCCATTCTGTAGGTTGCCTGTTCACTCTGATGGTAATTTCTTTTGCTGTGCAGAAGCTCTTTAATTTAATGAGATCCCATTTGTCAATTTTGGCTTTTGCTGCCGTTGCTTTTGGTGTTTTAGACATGAAGTCTTTGCCCATGCCTAGGTCCTAGGTACTACCTAGGTACTACCTAGGTTTTCCTCTAGGATATTTATGGTATTAGGTCTAACATTTAAGTCTCTAATCCATCTTGAATTAATTTTCATATAAGGAGTAAGGAAAGGATCCAGTTTCAGCTTTCTACTTATGGCTAGCCAATTTTCCCAGCACCATTTATTAAATAGGGAATCCTTTCCCCATTTCTTGTTTCTCTCAGGTTTGTCAAAGATCAGATGGCTGTAGATGTGTGGTATTATTTCTGAGGACTCGGTTCTGTTCCATTGGTCTATATCTCTGTTTTGGTACCAGTACCATGCTGTTTTGGTTACTGTAGCCTTGTAGTATAGTTTGAAGTCAGGTAGCGTGATGCCTCCAGCTTTGTTCTTTTGACTTAGGATTGCCTTGGAGATGCGGGCTCTTTTTTGGTTCCATATGAACTTTAAAGCAGTTTTTTCCAATTCTGTGAAGAAACTCATTGGTAGCTTGATGGGGATGGCATTGAATCTATAAATTACCTTGGGCAGTATGGCCATTTTCACGATATTGATTCTTCCTATCCATGAGCATGGTATGTTCTTCCATTTGTTTGTGTCCTCTTTTATTTCACTGAGCAGTGGTTTGTAGTTCTCCTTGAAGAGGTCCTTTACATCCTTGTAAGTTGGATTCCTAAGTATTTGATTCTCTTTGAAGCAATTGTGAATGGAAGTTCATTCCTGATTTGGCTCTCTGTTTGTCTGTTACTGGTATATAAGAATGCTTGTGATTTTTGCACATTAATTTTGTATCCTGAGACTTTGCTGAAGTTGCTTATCAGCTTAAGGAGATTTTGGGCTGAGACAATGGGGTTTTCTAAATATACAATCATGTCATCTGCAAACAGGGACAGTTTGACTTCTTCTTTTCCTAACTGAATACCTTTGATTTCTTTCTCTTGCTTAATTGCCCTAGCCAGAACTTCCAACACTATGTTGAATAGGAGTGGTGAGAGAGGGCATCCCTGTCTTGTGCCAGTTTTCAAAGGGAATTTTTCCAGTTTTTGCCCATTCAGTATGATATTGGCTGTCGGTTTGTCATAAATAGCTCTTATTATTTTGAGGTACGTTCCATCAATACCGAATTTATTGAGCGTTTTTAGCATGAAGGGCTGTTGAATTTTGTCAAAAGCCTTTTCTGCATCTATTGAGATAATCATGTGGTTCTTGTCTTTGGTTCTGTTTATATGCTGGATTATGTTTATTGATTTGCAAATGTTGAACCAGCCTTGCATCCCAGGGATGAAGCCCACTTGATCATGGTGGATAAGCTTTTTGATGTGCTGCTGAATCCGGTTTGCCAGTATTTTATTGAGGAGTTTTGCATCGATGTTCATCAGGGATATTGGTCTAAAATTCTCTTTTTTTGTTGTGTCTCTGCCAGGCTTTGGTATCAGGATGATGTTGGCCTCATAAAATGAGTTAGGGAGGATTCCCTCTTTTTCTATTGATTGGAATAGTTTCAGAAGGAATGGTACCAACTCCTCCTTGTACCTCTGGTAGAATTCAGCTGTGAATCCATCTGGTCCCTGGACTTTTTTTGGTTGGTAGGCTATTAATTATTGCCTCAATTTCAGAGCCTGCTATTGGTCTATTCAGGGATTCAACTTCTTCCTGGTTTAGTCTTGGGAGAGTGTAAGTGTCCAGGAAGTTATCCATTTCTTCTAGATTTTCCAGTTTATTTGCGTAGAGGTGTTTATAGTATTCTCTGATGGTAGTTTGTATTTCTGTGGGGTCGGTGGTGATATCCCCTTTATCATTTTTAATTGCGTCGATTTGATTCTTCTCTCTTTTCTTCTTTATTAGTCTTGCTAGTGGTCTGTCAATTTTGTTGATCTTTTCAAAAAACCAACTCCTGGATTCATTGATTTTTTGGAGAGTTTTTTGTGTCTCTATCTCCTTCAGTTCTGCTCTGATCTTAGTTATTTCTAGCCTTCTGCTAGCTTTCGAATGTGTTTGCTCTTGCTTCTCTAGTTCTTTTAATTGTGATGTTAGAGTGTCAATTTTAGATCTTTCCTGCTTTCTCTTGTGGGCATTTAGTGCTATAAATTTCCCTCTACACACTGCTTTAAATGTGTCCCAGAGATTCTGGTATGTTGTATCTTTGTTCTCATTGGTTTCAAAGAACATCTTTATTTCTGCCTTCATTTCGTTATGTACCCAGTAGTCATTCAGGAGCAGGTTGTTCAGTTTCCATGTAGTTGAGCGGTTTTGATTGAGTTTCTTAGTCCTGAGTTCTAGTTTGATTGCACTGTGGTCTGAGAGACAGTTTGTTATAATTTCTGTTCTTGTACATTTGCTGAGGAGTGCTTTACTTCCAATTACGTGGTCGATTTTGGAGTAAGTACGATGTGGTGCTGAGAAGAATGTATATTCTGTTGATTTGGGGTGGAGAGTTCTATAGATGTCTATTAGGTCTGCTTGCTGCAGAGATGAGTTCAATTCCTGGATATCCTTGTTAACTTTCTGTCTCGTTGATCTGTCTAATGTTGACAGTGGAGTGTTGAAGTCTCCCATTATTATTGTATGGGAGTCTAAGTCTCTTTGTAAGTCTCTAAGGACTTGCTTTATCAATCTGGGTGCTCCTGTATTGGGTGCATATATATTTAGGATAGTTAGCTCTTCCTGTTGAATTGATCCCTTTACCATTATGTAATGGCCTTCTTTGTCTCTTTTGATCTTTGATGGTTTAAAGTCTGTTTTATCAGAGACTAGTATTGCAACCCCCGCTTTTTTTTTGTTCTCCATTTGCTTGGTAAATCTTCCTCCATCCCTTTATTTTGAGCCTATGTATGTCTCTGCGTGTGAGATGGGTCTCCTGAATACAGCAGACTGATGGGTCTTGACTCTTTATCCAGTTTGCCAGTCTGTGTCTTTTAATTGGAGCATTTAGTCCATTTACATTTAAGGTTAAGATTGTTATGTGTGAACTTGATCCTGCCATTATGATATTAACTGGTTATTTTGCTCATTAGTTGATGCAGTTTCTTCCTAGCCTCGATGGTCTTTACATTTTGGCATGTTTTTGCAATGGCTGGTACTGGTTGTTCCTTTCCATGTTGAGTGCTTCCTTCAGGGTCTCTTGTAAGGCAGGCCTAGTGGTGACAAAATCTCTAAGCATTTGCTTATCTGTAAAGGATTTTATTTCTCCTTCACTTATGAAACTTAGTTTGGCTGGATATGAAATTCTGAGTTTAAAATTCTTTGCTTTAAGAATGTTGAATATTGGCCCCCACTCTCTTCTGGCTTGGAGAGTTTCTGCCAAGAGATCTGCTGTTAGTCTGATGGGCTTCCCTTTGTGGGTAACCCGACCTTTCTCTCTGGCTGCCCTTAAGATTTTTTCCTTCATTTCAACTTTGGTGAATCTGGCAATTATGTGTCTTGGAGTTGCTCTTCTCGAGGAGTATCTTTGTGGTGTTCTCTGTATTTCCTGGATTTGAATGTTGGCCTGCCCTACTAGGTTGGGGAAGTTCTCCTGGATGATATCCTGAAGAGTGTTTTCCAACTTGGTTCCATTTTCCCCCTCACTTTCAGGCACCCCAATCAGACGTAGATTTGGTCTTTTTACATAATCCCATACTTCTTGCAGGCTTTGTTCATTTCTTTTTCTTCTTTTTTCTTTTGGTTTCTCTTCTCACTTCATTTCATTCATTTGATCCTCAATCGCAGATACTCTTTCTTCCAGTTAATCGAGTTGGTTACTGAAGCTTGTGCATATGTCACGTATTTCTCGTGTCATGGTTTTCATCTCTTTCATTTCGTTTATGACCTTCTCTGCATTAATTACTCTAGCCATCAATTCTTCCACTTTTTTTTCAAGATTTTTAGTTTCTTTGCGCTGGGTACGTAATTCCTCCTTTAGCTCTGAGAAATTTGATGGACTGAAGCCTTCTTCTCTCATCTCGTCAAAGTCATTCTCCGTCCAGCTTCGATATGTTGCTGGCGATGAGCTGCGCTCCTTTGCCGGGGGAGATGCGCTCTTATTTTTTGAATTTCCAGCTTTTCTGCCCTGCTTTTTCCCCATCTTTGTGGTTTTATCTGCCTCTGGTCTTTGATGATGGTGATGTACTCTTGGGGTTTTGGTGTAGGTGTCCTTCCTGTTTGATAGTTTTCCTTCTAACAGTCAGGACCCTCAGCTGTAGGTCTGTTGGAGATTGCTTGAGGTCCACTCCAGACCCTGTTTGCCTGGGTATCAGCAGCAGAGGCTGCAGAAGATAGAATATTTCTGAACAGCGAGTGTACCTGTCTGATTCTTGCTTTGGAAGCTTCCTCTCAGGGGTGTACTCCACCCTGTGAGGTGTGGGGTGTCAGACTGCCCCTAGTGGGGGATGTCTCCCAGTTAGGCTACTCAGGGGTCAGGGACCCACTTGAGCAGGCAGTCTGTCCCTTCTCAGATCTCAACCTCCGTGTTGGGAGATCCACTGCTCTCTTCAAAGCTGTCAGACAGAGTCGTTTGCGTCTGCAGAGGTTTCGGCTGTGTTTGTTATTGCCCTGTCCCCAGAGGTGGAGTCTACAGAGACAGGCAGGTTTCCTTGAGCTGCTGTGAGCTCCACCCAGTTCGAGCTTCCCAGCAGCTTTGTTTACCTACTTAAGCCTCAGCAATGGCGGGCGCCCCTCCCCCAGCCTCGCTGCTGCCTTGCCGGTAGATCACAGACTGCTGTGCTAGCAATGAGGGAGGCTCCGTGGGTGTGGGACCCTCCCGGCCAGGTGTGGTATATCATCTCCTAGTGTGCCTGTTTGCTTAAAGCACAGTATTGGGGTGGGAGTTACCCGATTTTCCAGGTGTTGTGTGTCTCAGTTCCCCTGGCTAGGAAAAGGGATTCCCTTCCCCCTTGCGCTTCCCAGGTGAGGCAATGCCTCGCCCTGCTTCAGCTCTCGCTGGTCGGGCTGCAGCAGCTGACCAGCACCGATCGTAGCCGGCACTCCCCAGTGAGATGAACCCAGTACCTCAGTTGAAAATGCAGAAATCACCGTTCTTCTGTGTCGCTCGCGCTGGGAGTTGGAGACTGGAGCTGTTCCTATTCGGCCATGTTGCTCCGTCCTCAAGAGACAAGTTTAATTTCCTTCTGCCAAATTAACTTCCTCTGCTGCTGCAAGTAACATGCGTAATGATAAGCCTGGAGAATGGAAAGTCAGTGTGGACTAGCGGGTATCGTTCCCAGAGCAGGTTCCAGTTCAAAAGCAGCCACGCCTCGAGGCAGACAGCATCAGCGCCAGGAGGCAATGACGGAGGCATGTGCCAGTTGATGCAAACAAATGACCAATCCTAGGCACATCCCAATGAGCCAGCCTGGCCAGATATGCCTCCTCCATTGTTGTTTTATTGTTATATAGGGGAAAGAGCAATGAATTTTGGAATCAGACCAATCTGAATTTTAGTTCTAGCCCAAGATCTAGCTGAATTGAGCATGTGACTTGCCTACGGCAGGGCCTCCACCATTTACTTCTCCTTAAAATGGGAATAAGGTCACCTATCACACATAATTGGTACAAAAATTAAATAAGAGCATATTATTAATTTTAGAAGGCACTCGATAAGGGTTAATTTATGTTGTCTTTCCCTTTTTGAAAATCCACCTTAGAAATCTCAGTGGCAGTGAAACAGTGGACTTGTACAACTCTGCCCAGTCCCTGATCTGCTGGAGCAAAGACAATGCATTACAACAAAAACCTTAGTCGCCAGAAATGTTGGTGTCAGAGGCAGGAATAAAGAGGGAAATGCAGTCCTGGGCATGTGTTCCCTTAGTAGGCAAGACTTTGCTCCCCTTGTGATGGCACATGGCTCCAGGCTCTCATCAGACCGTGGTGTCTGAATACTTCCTTAGGATAATCCTCTGTCCTACGAATCAGAGGCCATCTGAAAAAGCTGAACCTGCTGGGCAGATACCAGAGTTGGTTTTCAAGATCAGGACTGGGTCAGGAGACTAGCGAGCTGTGGAATCCAGGAGTAGAAACCACCAGAAGATACCCACAGAGCATGGCTAGGGAAGCACCTGGGGTCAAGAGCCAGAGAAGCCAGTATAATTGGATGTTGAGCAGGACTTCTCCCCAGAGCCAGAATTAGTATGAAAGCTGAGGATGAAATGTAACCAAGTACTGAAATCCTAAAGAAAGTTAAAAAAAACAATTAGGTGCCAGACACTATCTCCAAGTTTTGCTATTCTAAATCATTACAACTCCATCCCCTTGCCTATCCATAGAAGCAAAAACGACAGCTCAGGGAGAAAGGATAATGTGGTATGAGTCACTAGCTCAGAAGGAATGCTTTGACCACTAAAAAATGGTTCTAAGAGATTGGAGGTGCCAGCAAGAAGGACAGTCTGAGATGTCATTCCTCAGCTAGGTATCTATGTATGCAATGAACCTACCGATGTCTGTGTCCGAGCATGGGAAGAAAAACACTGGAGAAAAATGGCAGAGTAGAAAAAGAGCTCAACAGCAGAATCATCTCTTGGTACTGGCATGTCCTGGTCCTGTCATGTCAAGAATGCATGTTTTATATGGTCAAGTGGACACTGTGAAAGGTAACTAACCTTGAGCCACTTTGACAGGGCCACATCCAAAATAGTTAGCAGTTGGGTGAGGAGACTTCAGCAGTAAGAGGCTACAGAGGCATGCTACTAAGAAAAGGATCTAAAAAGGAGGAGTGGTTAGATATGAGGCCAGGCCAGAATGAATCTCCCTGTTAGGGACATGTACAAAGGGATGGTCATACAGGACCTGCCACAGACCTGACTGACCCATGAAAGGGCAAATATTTGCAGGCCCCAGGCAAGACAAAACTGAAAAACCAGAGTCTACTCCCTTCACACTGCAAGTCCTCAGGCCAAAGCTTGGACAGTGCTAAAAGGAGGAAATAGAAAAGCTTTAAATTGGTTATGAAACTGAAGTCGCAAACTAGACTGGAATTTCCCTAAACAGAAGTCACTAGAAAGCTATGGAATCTGCCTAGGAAGTTACCAAGGACATAGTTGAGGGCAGTTATTGAAGAAAAATAAAACTGCTTCATGCTTTATACCCCAGCTAATTTCAGACTGTTCAACTGATCAGTTATGCCCAATTCTGCTGTCAAGTACGAAATGAGTTCAAGACCTGAAAAGAAAATCAAAGTCAAGAAGATAAGATAATGGAACAGAAAGGGTTAACCAGAGGATGACAGAAGGACCTAGAGAAGTCAAAGCAGTTTCAGTACCCTGGCCTTTTATGTAATGGTCAGCCTTTTTGTATTGATAACCTTTCTGAATGAGTAGACAGGCCTGATTTTCCAGCCCAGAATTGGGAAGATGCTAATACCCAGGAATGGAGCCCATCTGCCTTACCCACTGCAAACAAACTGCTGGGATAGAAGCCCCTATTCAGAGAACCCCAGGTCTCATGTGTTTCACAGGGGCTTAGGACCAGAGATCACAAACTCTTCCTCTTCAGAAATTGAGGAAAACAATGAAGAGAGAGTATTCTGCATCACAAAGGCTTGGATTTATACCCAGCTCTGCCACTTGTTGGCTATACGAGTATAGGCAAGTGGCTTAACCTTGCTGTCTTTCACCAATACCACCAAGGGACACTATTGTTACAGATGGGAAAACTGAGGTCAAGAGAGTTTAAGCACCTTGCAAGAATTAGCATCAAATAGTTAGCTAGTGGAGGAGTCAAGTGAAGAACTCAGGTATGTCCAACTCTAAAACTGTCTTTGGTACAAAGCTGAGAAAATAATAAACCTCTCTAAAGTGTCCTGACAACCCAGTAAGAAGAAAATGCTTTCAAATATATACATATATATGTACATAGATAGAAATGTATATATACACATATATGTACATGTGTATAGAGATGGATATGTATATATACACACACATATATGTACATGTGTATATAGATGGATATGTACATATACACACACATTATGTGCCATTATCTACAAGCAGATGATAATAGGTCTTGTGGAATTAAATTCACCATTATTATTCACCATGATAGCTCATTCAATTCCGATTCAGATGATGAACTTCCACCCGGAAGAAGGGCTCTTAATATATGAAGTACAGTCCATCCCTTAGTGATAAAACAGCAGAAAAGGTAAAAGGGGAATTTATTAAATTCAGGAAACACTATTTCTTTAAAGGACATGAAATTTCAACTACCAAAGAGCAGATTGAAGATAGCACAACATATTTAAGTTCTGAAATAGAAGCTGTAAGTGCAGCCTGACTCAGAACGCTCAGCACAGGGATGGTTTAGTTGTTGTAAACACAGGCAAATCTCAATGTGTTTTGTGTCTTAGTTTTCTTTTCTATTAACTAGGAATCAGTACATCACGGTTTTAAGAACCAACAAACTATTTCCACAAAATACTCTGTGAGCTGAAGAAGGTAAGAGTTCCATTATAATATTAAAATGTGTTAAGCATTGTTCCAATTCTTTATGTATATTGATTAATTTGTTCTCAGAGCAATGGTATGATGTAAGTACTACTGTTATCCTCATTACACTGATAGAAAAAAATGAGGTACAAAGACTTTAAGTTGCTGATATGGTTTGGCTATGTCCCCACCCAAATCTCATCTTGAATTGTAGTTCCCGTAATTTCCAGGTGTTCTGGGAGGGACCTGGTGGGAGGTAATTGAATCATCGGAGTGGTTACCTGCATGCTGTTCTCATGATAGTGAGTTCTCACAAAATATGATGGTTTTATAAGGGGTCTTCCCCCTCACTTCGCTCTGCATTTCTCCTTGCTGCCACCATGTGAAGAAGAACATGTTTGCTTCCCCTTCCATCATGATTGTAAGTTTTCTGAGGCCTCCCCAGCCCTGCAGAACTGTGAGTCAATTAAAACCTCTTTCCTTTATAAATTACTCAGTCTCAGGTATTTCTACAAAGCAGCGTGAAAACAGACTAATAAAGTTCCCCAATATCCATAGCTAGTAACTTGTAGAGAAGGGAGTGTAACCTGAGCAACATCTCTCCAGAGCCCATGATGCATAGGTTTTGATTAGACAAGAATAAGTACATCCAAGGTCAAGTTAGTTAAGGACGGTTTCAAAGGGAGAATAAGAAATAAAATAGGATCAGTGTAGAGTAAAATCTACACAAGTTAAAATGGGTTTGGCCTTTTTCATTAGAATTAGGCAATGTTTTAGCCTTATGGGGTTTCCTTCTTATCTATTAAAAAAGTCATTTTGATTATTGCCTCCCATATGCCAGGGGTGTACTAGGCAAAATTGCATTATATATTCTGCAGTTTTAAGTTTTCTTCTGAATTAATTCTTTAAAATATTTAATTCTTCAACCCAGTTAAATAATAAGAAATATTGTGATTGTTGAAGTTTATTTACATAGAAAATGCTTTCTTACATATTATGTAAGTGAAGATTATAAAATTGGTGCAGGAGAGCTACCCGGTGATAACTGCATTCTCTAATTTTCTTAAAGAGTGCTATATTTTCCCATCATTGTAGTTCAAAGCATGTACAATGGCACAAATGTTGACAGTCATTTGTTTTATTGATGTGGGCTTAAGAAAGGTAAAAAAAAAAAAAAAGAAAAGAAAAGGTGCCCAAATGTCTAGAACAGTGATTCTAAAAGCACGTTCCTGACCTCAGAAATAAGGGAAGGATACTGCATCACCTGGGAACTTGTTAGAAATGCCAAATTATCAAGCCCTACCCGAGACCTAATGAATCAGAAACTCTAAGGGTGGGGTCCAGGCACCTGGGTCCAAGTGACTTTGATGCACATGGAAGTTTGTGAACCACCAGCATCTGGTAAAACTGATCCTCTAGGGCCTTGTGCAGGTGCTAAAGGTTTCAGTTGCCAAGGGTGCACAAGGAGAAGGTCAATAAGACAAGCATCTCCAAATTGGAGGTGAAGGTGACAACGGCCAGCTGAAAAATGCAATCTTTCTTAATAATGCTTTTCACTACACATCTGGAACATGGGCAGATCCGTCATGGGAGAGAACGGGACCTGGGATACAACTGTGAATGTGAAAGGAGGGTCCTCGGACTCTGAAAATCCTGATCTAACATAGTCTCTCTTGAGACTAACTTGAAGTATTGCCTAATCTACTCTCCTGAAGGCTCCCTGGCTTGTAGAGAAAAGGGCTGGGTGTATCACAAAAGGGAGTAGAGGGGAGTGTGGCAAACTGGAGGCCTGCAGACTCTGCCAAGAGGCATCAAATTTAAAGTCTCCGAAGTGCCTGTGAGCCAAAGAAAAACATGTTCGAATCAAGTGTAGCCCATAGCATGCCAACTTCGACCTTCTAATTTTTTTTTTATTATTATACTTTAAGTTCTAGGGTACATGTGCATAATGTGCAGGTTTGTTACATATGTATACTTGTGCCATGTTGGTGTGCTGCACCCATCAACTCGTCAGCACCCATCGACTCGTCATTTACATCAGGTATAACTCCCAATGCAATCCCTCCCCCCTGGCTAGGACCTTCTAATTTTAACTTCTTCATTGTGAAGACAGAAACTGGTCAATAAGGTGAAGTCCATTAGTAAAGCCTCACAAGACAGTGACAGCAGTAGCCTAGCTCTGAATCCAAAAGCCTCCTTCTTCCAAGGAAACATCATAATTTTTGTGCATGGATAATGTGAATCTTGCAACTAATCAAGGTTCTTCTTCAGTTCCATTAAAAAAAAAAGTATAGCACAATTTCACTAACTATATAAGGCTTGTGGTCAAGAAATTCAGATATAAATTCTCTCCCCGCTTTTTTTTTTTTTTTTTTTTGGCCAGTTTATCTAAACTAGAATGGGTTTATTCTTTAGATAAAGGAAAAGATCCTAATCTTCTTCCCTCCACTTCCCAAAATACAGGAAACTGAATACAGATTCAAAAGGGCCCGGCACTCTCTGAGAGATGCCCTCAGTCCCTCATCCTGTGGGCTCTTATGGCACCACACCCATCTGTGCATAGAGCCCTCACCACACAGCTCTACGATTCATTTAGTTAGCTGTCAATTCCCCCAAGGTGAAAGCAGCAGTCATAGATTTTCCATAACTGTATATCATTTCTAAAATCTCCCTAGTTCTACTTACCACTCAGCAAACTTGAATATAGACAGCTATTCAAAAATAAAAATGATAGCTATCTGTTTTATTGAGTACTTACTATGGGTTAGGGTTTGTGCAGCTAAACTAAGAAAACATAACCTTTTATCTTTCTAGCTAGCCATGACTTCACTGACTACTGGAATTTTAGTTTAAAATTCATTTCTACTATTTTACTGTACTTGCATATTCTAGTAAATACAGTAAAATAGTAGAAATGAATTTTCTACTAGTCAAAGAATAGTAACCACTTCAAATTCTACGAAATGAGACAAGATATATCTAACAACGGATAACTTAACTTGACCCAATTTAATCATCCTGTAAGTTGACCAGGTGAATCATATCCAAAAAAAATTTTACGTATTTTTCAGCAAACAGAGTTAACCCAATTAACCTGAAACCTTTAGGGAATCAATGTAACTGGGAGGAAACCACTAACTTGGTCAGACCAATGTAGATTTCTAAAATTCATTGAAACCTGGTTTAAATCAAAGAGGGTCCAAGTAGAAATGCTATTTGGGGACTCTAAGAAGAAATTTAATCATCTAGTCCTAGTGACCAAAGCGAGTTAATGTACCTTCAAAATAAGCAAATTACTCCCTTCTCTCTGCAAATGACCCATCATCATAAATGTTGGTCATTAAGGTGCTATATGATTCTGCACAGTCCACCAAGAGGACACAGGATGGTGATGACTCATCACTAATGAACTGAACAGCATCCAGTAGGAGTCATGCAGATGACCGGCCAGGCCAAAGGAGGAGATGGCCATAAAGCCTAGGAAAAATGTAAAGAAAGAGCTTCCCAACATTTGTGAAACATAACCTATTCTATTCTAAGCGAGGGTTGGAAGGATGGGAGGAAAGAAGAAAGGCAATGAATTACATCAGACAAGCCCATACTAGGTAGTAAACTACATTATCTCATTTGATTTCAACCTATGCAGCAGAATTACTAACCCTTTCTGCAGATCAGAGAACTGAGAATCCAGACAATTCAAGTAATTGACTCAAAGTCCGATAGCAATTAAGAAGTAAAGCCAAGATATGAACCCAGATCTGTTTGGCTTCAGAGGTCTTCCATTTTCAGTAAAATAACAGTTGAGATTTAAATATTTATTATTTACATAATATATGTATCAAGCAGTTTATTCGGTGCTAGGGATACAATGTTTATGGGGAAAATGTCCAGAATCATTGAGAAATCCTACAAACAAATATAAAATTAGCATTGTGAGGGTACAAAAAAGGAGAGATATATGATCCTAGAAGAGTGCATATTGGAAATTACATTGGAACTGGGCAGGGAAATCAACTGAGAAGGTGGTAACTAACCTGAGATCTGAAAAAAAGGATGGACGATAACTAGGTGAAGCTAGTAAGGAATAGGGGAAGAATGCTGCAGGAAGAGGGGCCAGCAGATGTGTTACTGAGGGATGGCTAGTGTGAATGGAGACAAAGAGGGAGCACAGTGCAAAATGAGATCAGAAGGCAGAGAGATCCTGAAGGTTCCTGTGGCCTGTGATAAGGATGTATCTTGTTCCTTACAGCGATGAGAAACTGTGCACCAAGACCAAGAGGGCAAAATGCTCAGTTTTACATTGTGAAAAGATTATTCTGTATGCAACACCCAAAACCAATTAAAGAGAGCCAGAATGAAGGAAGTGAAGAGGCCACTGCCACAGTTGAGATGAGAGACAAGAAAAGCTGGGTCTAAAGGGTGTCAAAACATGTGGAGGGAAGTTGATGATTTGAAAAGATACTTGGTAGATAAAAACAAGTGAGTCTGGTAATCTACTGGACTCCGGGGTATAAAAGAGAAAAGCCTTAAGAATGTCTTCTAAATATGTGACTATGTAATGGGAGGGTTGGTGCTATCACTGACAGATAGAGGAAACACTGAAAGAAGAGCAGGTGTTCAGGGCAGAGATCATACATCTTTAAAACATGAAGTTTAGACAAGTGGTCTGAGCTGGGGTGTAGTATGTAACTGTGTTAGTAAACCATGTATCAGAGTTATGGCACTGGTATAGATGGGTTTGGTATGGGGGATAGGGAGTGAGCAGAGGCCAATGTCTGGGATCAAGCCTTAAGGTGCTCCATCATCTATTGTCTGAGGAAAGGAAAGTGAGCCAAGAGGTAGCACAAATTCCAGAGTGACATATCACAATAAAGTGTGTTTTAAGAAGGTGCAAATGGAGTGTGAATTGAGTAAGTTTAGAATGCTACTGAGGATAGTGATACAGAACTATAAACAGTGAATGCTTGCAGGTCCCCAGAAGCTCCATAACTTGCCACAGTCACAAAACTTAACAGGAGCCAAACCAAGATTGGAATCCAAGTCTTACTGATCCAAAAGTTTGGTCTTTTTCCACTGTATTATGCTGAAAACAATGAAAATCAGATCTTAAAATAACATAATAAACAGATCTGACCATACTCTAAGTAAAAGAGATATCTGAAAAACATTTACCAAAATAAACGTACATTTGTTGGAGGTTTTTCACTTAACAAAGATTCCAAATGATTAACCATAGAAATCCTTCAAGTATTAACCTCTGCCCTTTTAAGATTATTTAACAAAAATTTCCTATACAAACAACTGTTTAGAAATTGTAAATCACACTGGCATAATTCTTAAACTCTTCCAGGGCACTTTTACAACTGCTATTAAAATTCTGTCTTTAATATGAGGAGAGAGAGACTTTGCTTCTGGTTCTATATTTACTGACTATATGGCCTTGGTCAAGTCACTTGACCCTCCTCTTTTAGAAAATGAAGAGGCTAAATAATACTAAAGACATCACATGAATAACCTCCTATATCTCACTACCAGCACTGTGGCATCTCATAGCGAATGAATATTGTTACTCCCATTAAACAGGTGAGGTAACTAAGGTACCTGGGGTTTTCAACACATAGCCAGATAGCAGCAAATAGGGACTTAAATTGGGTCTCCTAAATCTCAGTTCAGCGTTTACTCCACATAATCATTCTCAATCATATCATCACTCTGCAGGTCCCTCATTGGCAAAATTGAAAGACATCAGAGTAAAAAATAGCTATTGGTTTTTCCTACCCAGAAACTATCCCCTCACTTCTAATACAACACCCTTAGTTTCCTTTGAGCAGGCATCTCTGCCCTGCTCTCAGTCACATGGTTTGAGTGAAGGTGAATTCTCATCCTCACTTTCCAGGCATGGGACTGTGTTTCAGGACTGGCTACTCAGTATGTTACAGATTCTTGGAAACCTGATTTGTTTGGGGCCAAGCCTTGGACCCCCACAGACTAATCAATTCTGTGACACTTGCTAGAACCATTGGGATTATTTAGTTAAGAAGACAAGCTTGAAGATGATGGTAGCAGTTGAACCAATCTGCCTGTGAATAAAATCAACAAAAGTCAGACAGAGAGAGAGAAAGTGAACCCTGGGGACATTGTTTGAGCCCTGAATCCAGCTTTGCCTGAAGGCTACTCCTAAACTTTCAGTTACTTGAAGCCATACATTTTCCCTGCTTAAGCCATGTTGAGTTTCATTTTCCACCATTTGCATATCAAAGAATGCTGATCAGCACAATTGGCCCTTTTATACACCAACACGAGTTCCTTATTTTATTGAATCTACTACACATCTATACTTTCTTAGCTTATTAATATAAGGGAAACCAGAAGGTGACAAATAGAAACAGGGCCAAGGCAAATGTTTTAGGCTTAACTGAACTTGTCAAGGATCTAATGATTTTTGCAAACTATTCTCAAAATAGAGAAAACAGTCCCTAATATGGCTCTGCTCTGCTCAGAAGATTAGGAGTGCTTAGTAGGCACTGTTAATAGTTATAGTTAAAGTAAGAACTTTACATCACTTCATATCCTACCACTGTTCCACAAGTAATTTATGTTCTAGATATAGTCAACTTTTCAACTGTATTTTGCCATCATATCATCTCCTGCTTAGTCTAGAAACTGTTTTCTGTCATACCCACATGGCTTTGATGGGCCCTGAGATACCAACAGACTTATGATTTCTACTAAAATTCTGTAGCCAACTTCTACAAACTCCTCTAAAAGCACTTTTAAAATGAAAAGAATTAAGAATTTGATAAATAAAGTTGTCAAAATACATATGCCTTTCCTTCTGTCTGGCATCCTTTTTTCTCCCTATTTGTCTGGCAAAATACTTTAAAATTCAGTTTTAAGTGCCTTGCATGGTGGATTCCACATACAGCTATCACAGTTTAGCTGTGATAACAAACAATCCCAATATTTCAGTAGTTTAAAACAACAAAAGTCAATTTAACTCATGTTATATGACTATTACAGGTCAGCAGGTGGTCTTAGATTACGAAAGCCTCAGGTATCTAGGCTGACAAAACAGTCATTTTCTCAGATTGCTGGTTGGAAGGAATTTTGGAGGTATTGCTCACTAATTCAGTGCTCTGGCTTGGAAGCAACACACATTGCTTCTGTCCATAACTCCTTGGCCAGAACTACAAGTCCCATGGCAAACACAGTAGTGCCCAAAAGGGGGTAGAATCAAAAATATTTGGTGCACTGCTTAGTAGCTACAATCAGAATCCCAGGGTCTTGGACTCACTGGGTTACCCAATGGTCAGACTATAGGGTAGGGCATTAGCAAAGCAAAGAGAGAGAGAGAGAGAGAGGAGAAAGAATTTTAGAGATAAATTGATATGCAATATTGTAAAGTTATTATCTTAAAAAATTCAGAACTGTATAGGACTTCTTTAGGCTTATTTCTACATTTTATTTTCAAAAATATTGAATTACCTATGGGAGAGATACACCACAAACCTTTCATTGGTTCAGGTCTCTAAAGATTCAACCCTGACTCTAGGTCCAGGAAAGGTCTTAGGGAAGAGTGAATCTTTGCAGAATTTATCAGGAAACTGCAGCTCGCCACATTCAAGAACCACAGGGACAAAATAATAGGTATAATGGGCCAACCTAAATTCCAATCTTACTCCTAATTCTTCTGGAATGTATATATTCATCTTTAAAAATGGAGATTGTGAAATCTACTGTGTAGTTCACTATGAGCATTAAATAAAATGATATATGTAAATGCACCCAACACAACGTCTGCTGTGTAAGAGGGATTCAGGAAACATTAACCTACTTCCTCCTTTGTAGTCATAGTACCTAGCACAGTATCTGAGAACAAGAGATGCTCAATAAATTCAGAGAATAAAAGAAAAAGAGGAAGAAAAATCAACTGTTCGAACTTTTAAAAAACTTTAGTGATTCAAATATGTCTACTGTAAGTCATTGAATATTTAGAAAAATGCATTCTGACCAATGTACCATGTACAATACTAAGTGCTAGAGATGCAACAGTGAATAAGATTTCATCTCTGACCTTAAGAGGATCCCATTCTTCCTTTGTTGCGTGTCACTTCAAGTAGAAAAGCCAAAATGATAAATGGGGCACAGAAATAACCTCCAAAACTGGGCCCTGGAGCTCACACAACCACAGGGAAGAAGCCCCAACCTGGCCATGCAAATCTAACATCGTAAATGAAGAGGCTCAGAAGCAATGCCTACGGTTAGCCTGGTGGCCCCATGAGTATTCTTAGTCGCCAAGAAATTCGACAATGAACACAGCCTATCACTCTAAGACTAGAAAGAGGATTCAAGAATTTAAAGATTTCAACAACAAAGGGGGAAATTAAGAGTTTCAAGATTTTCTCCTCAGATACTCAAAAATTCCAATTAGCCAGAATACACCATTCTCTGAGTACACCATTAATTAGTTTGAACATGTCTTCCATTATTTCCAACTTTATGGTGCCTGGTTTAAAGCAGATATTATTTCAGAGCAAGGATTATTTCATTCTTTTGGGAACATCATAAAACATGCTATTTACATGGAAGATAACATGGGTAGGCCCAGTAGCATGATTTAATCTAACATAAAACACACACATGTGCAACACAGAAACACACACACACACTGACACATCTTCCATTCAGGAAGTTTAATTTATAGTTTTTTAAGGTTTTAGCAGTTCAGATTTCCTTTTATGGTAGCATGGTTACCAAATATGCTTTGTTTTTTCATCTCTAAAAGAAAGCCACATATTTATTATGTTCAGCTTCTTACTAAATGAGCTGAAGGGAGATTTATAAAGCAAATAAATGGAAAGATTTACAGTTTCTTCCTCGCAGCAGCTAAAAATTATGGAACAGCTCATTGACCTTTCAAGGGAAGAACTTGGTTCAGTCGACCAAAAACTAAGTGCACCTAAGAGCTTTCCAATTAATCCTTTAATTTAAACCCTTTGTCTTTCTCCAGTAAATATGCGGAGGGCCTGCAAAATCCCATCCACTCATTTTCAAGTGTAACTACCTGTGGCCATTGCAAACAGCATGTCCCATCACACTAAGCAGTAAGCATCAATAATGTTGATAATAATTAGAAAAGGAGGGAATTGGGAGATTAGAAAGCCAGGAGAACTAGAGCAGTTACGCAGGAGAAACTGATTTTGCAGGGTAACCTGAAAAGAAAGGAAACAGGCTGAGGGAGAGGACTCCCGCATCTTGAAGGGAGAAGGAAGAGGATGAGAATCTGAAGGTTACTAAGGACAGGTTTATTAGAGACAGGGTTGGGTAAAGTATTCTGCTAAATTCTATCCTGAAGTTCTCCATCGGGGATAAATTTGGAAGGGGACTGTGGAAGCATGCCTGAATCTATGGGAGACTAATTCCTTATCTATGCTGACCTAAAATTGTAAAATAAGAGTTGCCCAAACTATCTTCTATCTAAGATACACATATTATGTTCCCTCAGGACCCATAAAGAGAGTAAATATAAACAGGCAAAATCCCTCATTTAGACTCTGATATTTGGTCTTCATTGTGGTTTTTTTGTTTTGCTTTGTTTTGTTTTGTTTTTAACGAAGACAAATATCTTGGATTAGGATTGAAGGCATGCCATTTATTTATTAACAGCATAAACTTGGGTAAATCATTAATTCTCTTGGATCTTTGGTTTTATAGGAATCATAGTAATACTTAGGTTCACAGTGACCGTCATAGAGTACATGCTGAGGAAATATTCGCTGTTAACAACAGCAGCAACATTGTCATCTTCTGTCAACCACGACTAAATTAGAACAAGAGAAATGAGATGGTTTGGTACAGAAACAGCTGGATTCAGTATAAAAAGATACAAGTTTAAGTACTGTGAGCCTCAATTCCTTCTTACAAGATGAGAGCTAGGATTGTAGAATCAAAGTTCTAACTCCACTACTCAACTTGCTAGGTAACCTCAGGGTGAGTCTCAATTACCTCTTACGAAGATGAGAAATAGGATTGCAGAATCAGAGCTCTAACTCCACTACTTAACTAGCTAGATGACCTCAGGCAAGTCTCTCAACTTTCCTTAATCTCAGTTTCCTCACATGTAGAATGAGAATAACAATATTTTACTGGAGTATAATAGGAAAAACTATGTAAGGTACTTAGACTATAAATATAGAAAATGTACTAATAAATATTAGCAGCAACAACAACTAGGATTTATTTATTCATTTACGCACTCAACAATTATTTACCAAGCAGCTGCTACGTGCCAGGCAAGACTGGTTATTAGAGAGTCAATAGTGAATGAAGCAGACAAAAATCTCTGACATCTTGCAGCCTGCCCTCCATGCTAATAAGAGTGTCTTGTGAACTTAAGTATTTATTTAATAATTTGAGTATGTTTTTAAGAGAGGACAGCATGAATAAAGTCCTAAACCTGAATTAAGATTTAATTTGCCGGCTGGGCACGGTGGCTCACATCTGTAATCCCAGCACTTTGGGAGGCTGAGGTGGGCGGATCACGAGGTCAGGAGATCAAGACCATCCTGGCTAACATGGTGAAACCCTGTCTCTACTCAAAATACAAAAAAATTAGCCGGGCATGGTGGCAGCTGCCTGTAATCCCAGCTACGCAGAAGGCTGAGGCAGAATGGCGTGAACCCAGGAGGCGCAGCTTGCAGTGAGCTGAGATGGCACCACTGCACTCCTGGGCAACACAGTGAGACTCCATCTCAAAAAAAAAAAAAAAAAAAAAAAGAGATTTAATTTAATTTGCCTGAATCTTGGGCATGTCACTTTACCTCTCTGGGCCTTAGTTTCCTCAACTACAAAATACCCTAAGGAAAAAAAAATCCCTAAATTATGGGAGTTGATAGGATACTAAGGAAACAATATATATTAAAGCACTTTAGAAATTAAAATGTCTTATACAAATATTTGTTATTGTCATATTTATTCTAGCTATACACATGCTCAATGGCCGCATATTCAGGAACATCATACCCAAACTTTACCCAAAGGGGAAAGCAAAATGATGAAACATTCTCTTCTTAATTATTCAAAAACATAAATTTGGGCATAGGTTCACTAAATTATGGAAGAGAAACAACAAACAGGTTTTGTAGGAGTCTGTGTTAAATAAAACAAACTTTATAACTCACTGTAGTTACCATACAAAAATTCTGCCACTTATTACAACTATACAAAAATTTTAGGAATTCCCAGATTTGTAAATATTACTAAACCTTATAATCACGTAGTAAACCCCATTAAGGAGCATTTTTGAAAATATGATCCACAGAATTCTGGTTCTATGGAATGATAATAAGTTTCATGTGTGAATTATGATAATTTCATGTACAAGTCAGTTGAATAGATGCTATGTTAAACACAGTTGGCAGTGAGCTTCTCAAAACCATTATATGCAAGTTTGATATCTGGTATGTAAAATGTTCTAAACATATTTGAACAAGGAAACATTTTCCCTCTCTTCTTGGGAAAAATGGAATAAACTTTACGAAATTTAAGTAAACACAACTGAAACATTTAAGTTATCCCTTTGAATTTTCAACAAGAGGCATTCAATACTCAGTGACAGTGGAGAACCACAAAGCCCAAAGTTGGGTTGGAATCTAGATATCAAATGGTCTGCTTGTCACTCAGTAGCCGGTTAAATTCTGATTGTGTTTTGGCCAATTACTACATGTCATGGGCATTCATTGTCTATACTAAAATTTATTATGAATTATGTTCAAAAGTCAAAGTAAAAAATAAATCTGAACATTACATGTTATATACATAATATGTGTACATATATACATATATATGTATATATAATAAATAGTATATTGAATATATAGCTATATCCATGAAGAATAAGAAGTATCTATTTTGAAGCTATACCAGAACTCCAGTAATCATACAATAAACAATGGATTTCAATGGCATTCTCAGTGAGGGGCAAGCTGTTACTACTGGACTGGGGAAGAATGGATGATATACATTTCGATGTGTTCAAGAACACAGAAAGGAAGCCCCAGTCGGGTGCAGTGGTTCATGTCTGTAATCCCAGCACTTTGGGAGGCCGAGGAGGGTGGATCACTTGAGGTCAGGAGTTCGAGACCAGCCTGGCCAACATGGTGAAATCCCGTCTCCACTAAAAAAAACACACACACACACAAAAATTAGCCAGGCATGGCGGTGGGCACCTGTAGTCCCAGCTACTTGGGAAGCCGAGGCAGGAGAATCGCTTGAACCTGGGAGGTGGAGTTTGCAGTGAGCTGAGGGCATGCCATTACACTCCATCATGGGTGACAGAGCAAGACTCTGTCTGAAAAGAAAAAAAAAAAAAAAGGCCCTGATTTTTATCATCTATGGAAATAATGTTAATGAATAACAGTGAATAATCATTCACTAACAATGAGTTGCAATTTGTCAAAGTTGATTTAGGAAAAAAATCCACTTTCTCGAAGTAGACTGACACATCAGGTAGTAGAAAGTATTAAAACCATTT
This sequence comes from Macaca thibetana thibetana, assembly GCF_024542745.1. Taxonomy (NCBI): domain Eukaryota; kingdom Metazoa; phylum Chordata; class Mammalia; order Primates; family Cercopithecidae; genus Macaca; species Macaca thibetana. The sequence continues at coordinate 44,499,805 of NC_065591.1, forward strand.
ATCTTTTTAAAATTTAAGCATTTCAAACTTTACATTAAGCAGATTCCCTCTGACTGCCTAAACCCCAGACCCTAAGAGATAACTGAAGAGAAATCTCTCCAGTGTAAGAGAAATCACCCAGCTATGGATTCCCAGAAGAGCAGCCCAGAAGGGAGAGCTAACTAAAGATTTTTGACAATCCTGAGAAGTGCTATTCATCATAGCTTGTCAGAAATTGTGAAAGGATGCTCTGTTTACCCTCCCCACCAAAAAATGCTGAGTTGGTGTATGAGAAAGACAAATTCGGAGAAAATATTACTTCTGTGAAAGAAATGTGCAGAAGTCTAGGACTGCAGAAAATGGACAACTAACCAAATGTACCCTGGGGGAAAAAAAAAAAAAAGGATAACAGGAATCCATTGGAGTTATTTTTCTTCTGGATCATTCTATAGGGCCATGAATTATTTCTGATGCCAGATGGGTCTGAGATTAAATCCTGATTCTGTCATATACTGTGTGATGAGCCTTGGTTTACTTACTGACCAATTACAGACAGGACGGAGCAAGATGACAGGTATTAAGACCTGATTAGCACAATGCCTGACACAAATGTTAGTTTTCCTTTTTTACCCAGAAAAACTGATCAAACATCTGGGAGTGTCCCACATCATACCACCAGCTGTTCGTTTATTCGACGAATATTTACTGAGCACCCACGCTGTTCCAGGAACTGTCCAAGGTGCTAGGGAAAAAACAATCCGCAAAACAGGCAACAATCCCAGTCTTCATAAGGCTTACATTCTGGCACTTGTAAAGAGAATGCTCATTTCCATTCCTTCCTCCCAAGCCTAAACACGTAAACTTATTCCTTTTTCAGTCAAATGCAACACATGACTTCACACAATGCTGGAAGCATCAACATGTGAACTATAATCTATCTGACAAACCAAGTTTCTTTAGCTGGGCTCAGAAAGTTCCCATTAGAGTTTTGAGGAGCCAGGTGTCAGCATTAAAAGACAAATTTCAGCATTCAGCAGCAGCAGGAAAAGTGATAAAGATCCAGAAATGAATGGGAAAAAGTCCCTGAATCTCTATAGCAGCTCCTTAGAAACTGTTAGCTAGCACTGGGCTTTCTGTAAATCCTTTCAATCCTAAAAGGAGGAAGGGAGGTTTCTTATAAAGACGTGCAACCTGTAACTGGAACATATTTCAAGGTGGCTTTATCCACCTTAAAATTGGAAAGAAATTAACAAGATCTATCTATGAAATGCCAAATGTCTTAGTGGAAAGAATCCACAGAGCACTAAAGTTTATCCATGGAATCACACTCTTCTACCTTCATTTATTCATCAATTCATTCAGAAAGTAACTAGTATATTCCAGGTGTTGGGCTGGGGATATAAAGATGAATTAGAAACAGCTCTGGCCTTTGAATAGCTCTTAACCTAAAATATATGTTAAGAAAAAGTAATGAAGAGGCTGGGCGCGGTGGCACATGCCTGTAATCCCAGCACTTTGGGAGGCCGAGGCAGGTGGATCACCTGAGGTCGGGAGTTTGAGACCAGCCTGGCCAACAAGGAGAAACCCCATCTCTCCTAAAAATACAAAATTAGCCAGGGGTGGTGGTGCATGCCTGTAATCCCAGTTACTCGGGAGGCTGAGGCAGCAGAATCATTTGAACTCCGGAGGCGGAGGTTGCAGTGAGCCAAAATCGTGCCACTGTACTCCAGCCTGGGCAACAAGAGCAAAACTCCATCTCAAAAAAATTAAAAAAGTAATGAAGATCCTGTTTGATAGGCACTCTAATAAGGTTTGATAAAGTGGTACTAGTGCTACTAGAAACCAGAGGGAGCCTCAAAGTCAGCCGTTAGAGTTTGATTTGATAAAGATGAAATAGAGAATTGATTCTAAATTCACTTTTCATACAATATCCAATATACTCCTTACACTCAATCAATGGATCCTGTGGGTTTCACCTCCTGCCCACATTTTCCATGTCCACCATTACATCTTGTCTGGACTGCAGCAGCAGACTAACCACTGGTGTCCCTGATTTGCTGCTACCTTCTGTCCTCCACTAAAGCCAGATGACTTTTCAGAAATACAAACTGGATCTTATCACCTCTTTTAAAATCTCATCAATAACATTTCATTTCCTAATGAATCCAAATTTCACAAGGCCTACAATGCCTCCCAATTCTTTTTCTCTCTGTGCTCAATACTCTCAATCTCCCACACTGAGTTCCAAACACACGAAATGCTCTTTTACTTTTTGGTACTTCCAGGTTTTCAGTCACACTGCTTCCAACTCTTACATCAACCTCCTCTCTTCTCACCCTGCCTCTAGTTTCTAATTCCTTCTTATCCTACAGTCTCAGTGTGAATTTCCTATACCACCCCACACTTCCCCATCAGACATTCAGCATTCATCATAGTCAGTGTAGTCCTGATCTTTCAACCTACCCCCCTCTTGACTGGTGTCTTTCCTGCTAACTCCAAGAATTAGCCTTCCCCTTCCTCACTACTCACTGACACACACCCTGAACCATATATTTTAGGACTTACTTATATCTTATTGAACTTTATTATATTCAGATTTAACTAACACCCATTCTGTGCTGGATTCTGCCTTAGATCTTTTCGTTCCCTTTAGTTCTTATAGCAATTTATTTTTATTTTTTATTTTACCTTAAGTTCTGGGATATATGTACAGGACGTGCAGGTTTGTTACACAGGTATACATATGCCATGGTGGTTTGCTGTGCCTATCAACCCATCATCTAGGTTTTAAGCCCTGCATGCATTAGGTATTTGTCCTAATGCTCTCCCTCCCCTTGCCTCCCCACCTCCCAACAGACCCCAGTGTGTGTTGTTCCCCTTCCTGTGTCCATGTGTTCTCATTGTTCAACTCCCACTTACGAGTAAGAACATGTGGTGTTTGGTTTTCTGTTCCTGTGTTAGTTTGTTGAGGATAATGGCTTCCAGCTCCATTCATGTCCCTGCAAAGGACATGATCTCATTCTTTTATATGGCTCCATAGTTTCCATGGTGTATATGTGCTACATTTTCTTTATAGGAATTATTTAAAAAGACAACTGATATAAGTATTAGCACATTAATTATACAAAGGGAAAATGATGAGAGATGAAGTTCCCTGCTTAAGTTCACAAAACAATGATAAAGCCAGGATTTCTAAACCAGGTACCCCAAATCTAAATCCAAACTTCCCACTAGACCTGTGTTATTCTTCTGTAATTGTTTACCCAGGTAAGCTTCGCCAGGAAGCTGAGTCACAGCAGGCACTAACATACCAGCTGCAATAACAAGAGTACAATAAAAACTGAGTGATTTCAATTCTTCTCATTTCTGTCTGAATATTAGATTTCTTGGAGATAGTTGAAAGGTATTATTTTTAAATAACCAAAAAAGTTTAAAGCGACTACATTTCTATTTCCATTTAAAGCTCTAAAACTTGGACTTGTCCCTGAAAAGCAGGGACGGTTTTCCCTTCTGTTTTTTTCTTCTTCTCTTCCTTCTTTTTGCTACATAGAAATGTTAAGTACTATAAATAACATAATTTATGCATAATGTCTTTTAAGGAGATATGCTAAAGTCCTAAAATATTATTAAGTGAGCCAAAAAATGTCTCAGCGTGATTTCTTAAGGTGAAGGTACATCACTAAAAAATCATGTAAGGCCACACACATAGGCTTGGCTTCTGGGCACCATCCAGCCCCAAGCAGAGCAAGATAGATTCACCTGGAAAAATGCCAGGTATCTGAGTTATGAGAGGGAAGTCATGATAGAGAATCAGATGCAGCATGACTGCGAGAGTTTGGGGACAGACACCAAGCAAGGCCATGCAAGTTCATCCTTATGACCTCAACGATGCTTTATCTCCTTCTTACCTATCACAGCCAGGTTTGAAAACTCATCAAGATAACAACTATTTCATTAAGAGAATGAGATGAAAATAAGCACAAATAAAAGTTCTAATTTTTTTCCATAACCCAATGGATCCAGTTTTGCACCCACTGTGATACCAGCATCCTATATGTGTATATACTGGCCTACAAAAAACATTGAAACTTCTTAGCACATTCACAATGCTTTTCACCACCCAACTATCAACCATATCTTTACTCTCATCTCCTACCAAAATCCTTTGGTCCAGCCATGTCAAACTTCTCACTTTGAGCTTTTGTATCTGCTGATCCCGCTACTGAGAACAGCCTTCCTGCATACCCCTTCTTGCAGAATATCTCTTTCTCAAGGACTCATTTCAAATGTCACTTCCTCTGGGCAGCCTGTGCAGACTCCCATTGGCAGAATGTATTGCTCTCACCACTGTATTCCTACAACACTATTTAAATCCTAGGATGGAACAAATCCTATTGTAATTTTCTTATCTGCTACAAGGCTCTTTTCCCCTTCTTAAACTGTTAAGCTCCTTGAGGACACGATCTATGGCTTAATCATCTTTGGATTCCTGGAAGCCAGCACAAGACCCAGCCACAGTAGATGGTCAATTAATTTTCACTTAAAGAATGAGACAAGACTCTGGGCCTGACCCTTTCCTTTATGCCTTTGGTAGGGCTGCAGTGTACAACCTTGCAGACTTTATACTGCATAATTCTACCAGCTGCCACTCACCTAGACTGCTACATAAATGATGCCCCATGGAGTTGTACATCACAGAAGCCCCAGTTTTATAAAGCCCACAATGGCTCCACACAAACTGTGGCTCAATATACATGTTGGTAGGTATATCTCTATGTTCAGAGTATGGATGGATGGATGGATGGATGGATGGATGGATGGATGGATGGATAGATAGATAGATAGATAGATAGATAGATAGATAGATTAGATATTTATATATGCCATGAAGATCTAAAGACCTGTGTTCTAGTGTTCTAGAACAAATACTGCCAATGATTTAAATAATATTTATTGTTGGTATAATAATGCATGATAATATAATTATAATGTTACAGTACATAGCTATGCTGCTTTAGCCTTTGCAAAATGTTTTCACATTCAATATCTTATTTAATTTCCACAACCAATTGGCAAAGTAAGGCCTTTATTTTGGCCTTGTTGAAAAGACCTGTTTAGATCATGAAAGAAACCAAAACACAGAAGAATTGGGTGACTCTCCAATGTTACCCGGCTGCTAAATGATAGAGTCAGGATCCATCAAGGTCTTCTTGTCCCTATTTCAATGTTTTTTGTTTTGTTTTGTTTTTTACTACATCACTCCCCTGGGAGTTGCCAGGGGAAAAAATGGAGGGAAGAAAAACGTTAGAAAGCAAAAATATTTGAGGATAGCTGACCACCAAGACAAACTCCCAGGCAGAGACAATCTGCTTAGTCCTCTAAGCAGTTCTCTCTTCCATGTTCACATTACTTTAATTTTTCCTTTCTTTTGCTATGCTGCTTGGAATGTAACGGTTTGGAGACTTTCTTAATTAACAAACATCCTCTTTAAAGAATACATTTACCTCTGGTAACGTTAGCTGGATATCAATCATTTACAAATGTGTGTAAGCTTGTTCCATGAATTGCTTTCTTTCTAGCATAAAACTCAGAACTGTAGCACACGGGAAATTGTGAATTTTGCTTGGAAAGAAAGGAGATGGGTCACCTTGAGACATGAGGAATATTGAGGATAGAACAAACCCAAATGAGGTGATACAGTGGGGGCCATAGGAAAGGCTGGAGATAATGCAACAGGAAAGTGAAAGGGGGATGGTTAAGTAGTTAAATCCTATTTGGTCTCCAAGTAAGCAAGCTTCAACATAATCAGTTGAAGCCAAAACTCATTTATGGGAAAAATAAATAAATAAAAAGTAAAAAGCTTATAATTAATGAGGAGATTTTTTTTTCCATTTAATAACTGGAAAAGCTGGCAAGATCAAAAAGCCACTCACCAAAACCGATTTTTTTTTTCCTCCCGGGCACACAGCTAGATGACATTTACCAACCTCTCCTGCTGTTAGATAGAGCCAGCATCTGAGTTCTGGCCAGTGAAATGCGATCAGCCCTGGACCATGAAAACCTCTCACTGGTAACCTTCCATTCTTCTCCCCTTCCCTGGTGACCTTGGGAGGCACATACTGCACATGCTAGAGCCACAAGAGGAAAGGAGCCAGGGTCCCTGACTCATGGTTTACAGGGGAGCCACGTGTTAACCAGGAACATCCATTTGAAAATCTGTAGAAAATCTATTTTCTATAAGCAGCTGATAAAAATGAGTTTTTGAAAAACCATTATCTTTTTATCAAAATGAAGGGACAGCTACCTTCTTGTCATGTAGTGAAGGAAAGGCATTCCGTAGCAAAGAAAGGCAGTGACGTTTATATGGAATAAAGTTAACAGGCAGCGTTTCAGCATGAAACGCTCACACACGAGCATTCATACATGAACTGAGTATTAGCAAAAGTGAGAAGCAGGCCCTGACCTGCAGACTCTGCGCTTTAAAAAGCAGCCCTTGAGCAATGCTAGTAAGATGAACTTGACATAAGAAAACAGTGTCAGATACAGAAAAGCACTTTCTTTCTTCCTTCCTTTCTCTCTTTACGCAAATATGTTTGTGTGTCTATAATGCACCATGCACTATTTTAGGTGCTAGAGATAGTGAACGAAATAAAATTGCTGCCCCAAGTTTATATTTCAAAGGGGTTAAGTCAGATAATAAACCTTTAAACAGAAAAACACAAATAAGAAAACAACACAATTTTAGAGCATAAGTGCTACAAAGAAAATAAATCAAATTCAAATGATATAGGGAGTAACTGATGATAGCAGCAGAGCTAATTTAGCCAGCATGGTTAGGAGCGATCTTTCTAAAGAAGTGACATTTAAATTACATATTGAACAAGGCCTAGAAAGCAGATTTGGAAAGATCTGAGCGAAGGGCCTCCCAGGTTGAGAAAAGAACTACTGCACAGGCCTATTGGAGGGACACAAAAAATTCCAGTGTGATGGGAAAAGAGTGTACACTGGAGAGAGTGAAACAAGATGAATTTGGAGAAGTAGGCAGGTTCCAGTTCACATAGGGCCTGACACAGGACCAAGTTTGCATATTATTCTGAGTCAGGGAGCTATGAGACAAATCTCAACAGGAGAGTAGCATAATCTACCTCCACCTTAAAAGTTCAATTTAAAGATGTTTGAAGATGAACTATGGTAGGCAAGAGTGGATGCTATCAGGATCACTAGCCAAAAGATAAACGAAGCTTGGTCCAGGGTGGAAGTGGTGAAGATAGCAAGACATGAGTGAATTTGTGATTCATTTTGGAGGGAAAGCTAACAAGACTTTCTGATGTAGCAGATGTTGGGAATAAAGAAAAGAGTGGAATCAAGGATGATATCTACGTCTTATGACCTGAGCAACTAAGTGGATGCACCCTTACCCGAAATTGGGAGAAAAGCACCTGGTTCTGTTTTCAAGACCCTGGAACTCAGGGTATCTTTGTAGTAAAATACTTCAGCTACGTGAAGATCATGATGCTACATACATCATGATGTTCACACATTTTATAAAATGCAAAATATTTAAATACAAAAACTGTAAAAAAAAAAAAAAAGTTACGTAAGTATTGGATAACTAGATATATAATTAAACAAACTAGCCCATTCCCTACACAATCTCATAAGCATTTGCAGGGTCTTGTTTCTATAGAAGTTCATTCACATGAGTCTCTGCGCCTAGTAAATATCTATCCCCTGGGCTTCTATGAACCAGCCTGAAAACCTAATCAATGCCTACACCACTTCTGTCACAAAGAAATAACTAAAAATTCTGCACATATCTTGCAAATAAATGTTTGAAGCATGAAGCATGGTAAAAAAATAATAATAATAAAACAAAACAATGCTATTTGAACATCCATCCTGACCATTGCCCCAGCTGATTTGACTGGGGTTCAATTCCTAAGGACAGAGCTTAGGAATTTACCCCTTCTTTTAACAACTAGGTGGAATAACCAGGATTTGAAGTTGAACTTTATTTTTCTTTGTGTTATACTTTCAAGAAGAAAATCTTGTGTGCGGGTGTCGGGGGCAGGGCGGGCAGCAGGGGGCAGGGAGATGGTGGTTAAGAAGATTTCAAGTGGGTGGGAGAGCAGGAATAGATGCACTTTGGCTAAGTAGCCTAGGAAATAATGAAGCAGAGGCAGAGAAAATCCAGGCCTGGGAACAAGGCTCAGCTGCATCTGCCGCTGGGAGGAAGGTGACATGTGAGTTATCCTGAACAAAGCAAAGGCTAGGAATCTCTGTGCCTTGGAAAGGGGAGGTGGGGATTGACAAATAGCTGGGTACTGGAAGATCTCTCCATTAGTAAGGCAGGCTAATGAGAAAACAGAAAAAAAAAAAAGATGCCCCAAGGTATTCTTATCTCAAGCATTCTGAATCCCTGGAAATAAATGGGAGCAGGAGCTAAGAATTAAGGTTTTGCTGACGATGCCTAATCAGAAGAGGCTTTTGATCCCTACTGTGGTTTGAATGTTTGTTCCCTCCAAAATTCACGTGGAAATTTCATCACCATTGTAACGATATTAAGAAGTGGAACTTTTAAGAGGTGATTAGGCCATGATGGCTCTGCCCTCATATAAAAAGGCCACTTCTGGCCCCCTCTTGCCCACTTCTTGCTCTTCTGCCTTCCACCTGTGATGATGAATCAAAAGGGCCCTCATCAGATGCTGGCACCTTGATTTTGGACTTCTTAGCCTCCAGCACCATCAGAAAATAAATTTCCACTCTTTGTAAATTACCCAGCCTCAGGTGTTCTGTTACAGAGGCACGAATGAACTAAAGTGATGCTTTGCTATCCACAGTAGAGCTTTAGGAGACTGAAGTCCATACTCGAGAAGAAACTGGGCTATGTAGATCATGATGTTCACACATTTTATAAAATGCAAAATATTTAAATCTAAAAAATGTTACCTAAATACTGGTTAATTAGAAGTGTAATTAAGTAAACTAGCCCATTTTCCCTACACAATCTCTTAATTAAGAATTTGCAGGATCTTGTATCTATAGAAGTACATTCACAGTAGTCTCTGTGTCTGGTAAATATCTACCCACTTAGCTATTCTGCGGGCTGCGTTCTGTTTGAACTCTGATCTCTCTACCACTTTCCCGGCCTCTTATCATTCTAAGGGTCAGACCCTTCACCACCACCTCTAGTCATATGAAAGAAGTTGTAAATCACCTTGCTGATCAGCTGCTCTGTTTCAGACATGTCAGTTTTATTACATGAAATTATTAAATTCATACCAATTCAGGTCATTTTTTTCCAAAATATTTCCTTGAATACAATTCCACTTGTGTTTTTCTGAAGAAGGAATGAGCTCACCTATACATTATTATGCTTGGTGCCCCACTGCTAACAATATGCACCTGGAAGAATTGATGAACCCTAGTCCTTCCATCTGAATGTATTCTCCCCTGCTACCTGCCAATTTGATCTCCTTCTCAAAGTACTGGTCTCAGTCAGCACACAATCCTGCAATTCCAAGAAAGATCTTCATAAACATTAATGATTTAAGTAAATAATAATGGTAAAAATAATAACTGTGATCTATTCAATATTTAGGGAATACCAGACAATTTGCTAAATTTCTGACATGCATTGTTTCATTATCATCTTAATTGGGAAATCCATTTACCATGTTGAATTTGGCATAACAAAACGCTAATTTATAACTTGTGGTCTGTAAAAAGTCTATTGCTTGGCAGCAGTGCCAGAGCAAACTCCTGATGACTCAACAATTTGTACTTTGGTAACTCTCAATGCTTGCTCTATTAAAAACTGCTTTCAGTTGTGAGCTCTGAATTTTGGTATCCTTCTGAACCCACAAAAGTTGGATCCATTAATTCAGGAAGACATATCAGTAGGCTTATGCTATTATGCACAAGGTAATATAACTCCCCACCCCCAAATCCTACAAATGTCAGTGGCATAGAAGATTATTTCTCACATATGCCACATATCCATCACCTGTCAGTTGTCATACGGTTCCATGTCATCTTCATTCTGGGACGTCAGCTAAAGGAGAAGCCCTGACCTGGAACACTGCCAGTTTTTGTTTCAGCGAGAAAAGAGAATGATGTGGAATTCTGCAAAAGCTCCTTGAGGTTCTACTCTGAAACTACATATCATGTCTACTCACATTTCATTAGCCAAAACTGATGTCGGCAAAATTGGGAGGGCAACCAACATTTTGAACGCTAACACAGTATTGGAACAGTGTGGGTAGTGGAAGGAGAGGGAGCAGCGTAAGTCGGGCAGAAAGCTCTGGAGTAGAAATGAGTTGAGGATGAACTTTTTACTTCATTTCTCTGAGCCCTCGTGTCTGTATTCATAAAAAGGAGTTAATTTGGCCAATGCTGCAACTGTCTCACAGATTTACTGTAAGGTTCAAAAAGTGTAACATACATAAAAGGAGTCTGACAAATTCAAAACACTCGCAAGTAAAAGGTATTACCATTTAATGTTAATTGTAGTGCTTTCCATGCCTGACAGATGGCATGATGTGTATATTACATTGTTCTTTATGCTCCTAAGTAACTTTTTACTACAGGAAGAAAAAGTTTAGGAGACTCTATCTAGGTAGACTCCAAATTCAAGAATTAAGATCATGAGTAGGACCCCTGTTGCTATACTTTCCTCAGACACTATTTCTAATGCATCAGAAACTACTTAAGACCAACCTGTTGAAAATGTCATTACGAAGGGAAAAAGCCTCAGCCGACAAGATTCCTAAAACATTATAATCCAACTAGAGCAGTTTTCAAAATGGGGAAGCCTCCTACTGGAGTCAGAAGAGGCAAAATGAAACAGCCTCCTGTGAACTGTATCACAGCCGACAAAAGGTCTTATTGTCTTCTATTGATTGGCCAGGAGTTCAGCTAGCTTCCCTGTGGCAGTTTCTACGACAATCTCTACAGAGCAGGAGCCTGCAATATGCCACCTCTCTGCTTCTAACTTAGGAAGTTAAGGAAATTGAAAGCCTTTTGTGCTTCCTTTTCCACTGAGAGCCTGAATAGGCTTTTCAAGATGGCCTGGACAATGTGTGTAATATTTTGTTTTAATTCGCAAACCACTCTTGTTCGTTGTGGCTTTTATCATACGCGTCATTTTCATCCCACTTACTCCGAGTAAAAATAACTTGCTTCAAGCAGCTCATAAGTATTTACTTCTTTCTAGGCTGTGGAGAGACAATGAATGCAGCCTCAGAGAGTCTCTGTTCCTAGGAGGGCACTTGGCCACCTGTAAGCTTGTCTATCCGATCATTTCAAAGGGCAAATCTTAAGAGAGAGCTAGGGAAATGGCCTCCATGATCATTTATCTCATTTAATTCATCTAAAGGTAACCGTAAAAGAATGGTTGCTAAAACCCTATTTTGAGGTAAAGGGCAAAGCTTATTTGGTTTCAGGAAGACAAACCTCTCCTCCAGCTCCAGGGAATAAACACAATTAGCCCAAACCAGTGACAGCCATCTCATTCTCCTTTCTCACACATCGGTCTACAAGTGTGTGTGTGGTGAGGATAGAAGTGGTGTAACCTGGGTCTGAAAAATAACACAGGGGAAGTCTTCTGTATGTGGTTATGGTGGTAATAGGGGTAGAGTGGGGGAATGGCTTTCTAGGAAGGACTTACTTTGAGCATAAAATGACAGAACTTCACACAGACAAGGTTTTTAAGCCTGCCCCTTCCTCTCTTCCTTGCTTAGGATGCTGCTGTGAGGGTACAATGCTTAGAGCTATGGAAGTCATCATGCAATCATGGAAAAATAAGCCCAAAGATCAAAGTTCAAATGCTGAAGATGGCAGAAGGAATGAGAGAAAGGCATCTGCTCTAAATGTTGGCATTCACTCTACTGGGTGCTCTGTGCCTCACAGCCAGATGCCCAGTATTTGACCCCAGCTCTAACCCATGAGTTCTGTTCCTGCATGCTAGAAGGGGTCCAATGTTTAGCCATTTCTCCTCAGGTGCTATCCTTCTCTCCACGAACACGTCCCCTGGAGCTTATGGAAAGTCTCCATACAACAGGGAAACGACTGAAGCCCAGTCACATTGCCATTACCCAACAGCAATAGCACCACAATGCAAACTGGCCTAAGGCCAGGCTCATACACTGAGCTAAACAGGAGCACGTCTAAGAAAACAGCGATTCAGACCTAAAAACCACTCAACATTATAAAATAAGGCCTCATAGAGAAAGAGCAGATTGATATTGCAGGTGGCTCCTCATGGAGCCAATCTTTTGTAATAAAAAACGATATCAATGAGAAATGAATCAAAGAGTCCCAAACAGCATTAGCACCAGCAGTTTTCTCCCATATTCTGCCAGGTCTCGACAGAGAAGTGGGGCCAGGAATGTTGGCTACGCTGATTTCGACGAACAACTAAAAGGTCTGCAAGTGGTGTAATCAGGATTCACATTGTTTTTGAGGTTCCTTCTATCATTTTTATAATTGTTCAAAGTCTATCCCTGCATATAAGAAAAGGTGAGAAGGTACATATTTTAGACTATTATGTGGCTTATAGGATTTTTCCATGGTAAATAGTGGGAATATTCACATTTTTAACTTTTAAAATTACTTAAATTTTCTGATAGAAAATAGCATGAGATCTAAACATAAATATTAATATGAAGTGTTGAAATTGATACTCCCATCACCCCAAATTAACAAATAACTAAGATGTATTAAAGGGAAGATGAAAAGGATCATAAGTGAAGGGGCAGTTTCATTCTCCCAAGTGGCATGTCTCCTTAAAACTTCAAATCCATAAAACCAGCCAAAAAAAAAGGGTGAAAAATAAGAAGACAAAATTATTATATATTATTAGAATATATTGTTAATAAAAATTATGGTAGTAACAAACAAAGTCTTCCAGAAGAAATGAAAAAAAACAAAAAACAACAGAGGGTTCCTACAAGGTACTGGTCTCTGGTAGTAATAAGATACATCCTCTTGACAACTAGAGGTCTTTAGTCAAAGCCAAAATGTTAAGCAGGGATTAGCAAGATATAGCCATTCCTGGGTATATGCAGGGAATTGGTTGTAGGCCCCTGTGTATACCCAAACCTACACATACTCATATCCCAAAGTAGGCTTTGCAGAACCCACTGTATAGGAAAAGTTGGCCCTCCATATAGGCAGGTTTTGCATCCTGCGAATTCTGTATTTTTGACTTGTGTTTGGTTGAAAAAAATCCATGTATAAGAGGGCATGCAAAGTTTAAACCCGTGTTGTTCAAGGGTCAACTATGAGACAGCAGAATAGTAAGAAATTCACCATTACTATCATCAGTTATTACTGCCTTTACCTTTAGAATACCTGACCTACTTGAGAGCTAAAACACTCAGAGGAAAGTGACCAGAATTTTGCAGCATTCATTGAAGACAACTACCCAAATCATCATGGTGCAATGTATCATTAATGAAGACAACAGGAATAATTGGAACTAGAACAAACAGAAAAATAGTCCAGCCATCACTTTGCTTATTAAAGCTTTTGCAAACTGATGGAAGGGAGCCATGAGCACATTGGAAATGGATGGGCTCAGATATTATGGCACTATACATATAGACCAGGTCGAACTAACTCCCACTCCCCTGGCACATTAAGGTAATAGGGATGTGCAATGCTCACCACTAGCAGGTTGCAGTACTGAGCCTGAAAAAACAGTGCTCTCTTAAGACGGAGGAGTTGTTCTCTCTAGAGCAGAAATGTGGGTCACTGATGCTTGAGGCCACCATCCCACTGTAATGGCGTCAGCCTATGTGCCAAAGTTATGAGTCCCTCCATCACTGTGACTTTTAGTAGACATTGGGAATTGGCAATGCATGAATCAGTCATTAAGAAACCCACTAAAAAGAATACAAACCTGATCTTGTCAGGTCAAGGAGATAGCAGCTTAGTATGAGTTAATGTCAAAGTATCATTCGAAAACAGAATCCACCATGTACATTTAATTAAATATGAAGATGGCAATCTCATCAAATAAGAAAAGAGAATATGATGTGTCTATGGTTGATCTAGTGATTGTTATGTGCACAGCAGCAGAACATGGGATTTGATATGTCCCTGTTGCCTTTGTTTCTTTGCTGTGTTTCATAACTGCCTTCAAAGGTCTTGCCTTCTCATGCTACTGAACAGTATGGATAAACCAGGAGAACACAGAACCTTCAGCAATTGATATGATTTCTTATAGGATTGCATAGGACCAGAGCCAAGTGATAGTTTTCACTCTTTAACCACACCTACCAGGAATACACTTCTCAGTCAACCTCTCACAAGTGACTTCATGAAATAGCGTACTTACCTTCACAGTAGGCAGAGTCTCCCTGGACAGAGATGTAACCACTCTTGCACTCACAAGTAGCTTTTGTATTCCAGTTTTTGCACTCTGAGTTTTCACCACATTTAGGTCCTTCTGCACAAAAGTTATGACCTAGAAAAAACAAATAAAATTGTACAACAGAAAAGAAAGAAATAAAGTAACTCCCCAAAATAAAGTATGTAACTTTTTTTTTTTTTTTATACTTCACTATGCAGGAAAATACACTTTGGCAGTATGTAAGGATAAACTGGATAAGAAAGTGGCAGAATAGATATAGGAAACTTTGGGCTGTCCCAGGCATAAGAGGCTTTACCCTACCCATATTCAAATTTGCGAAGACTGTTCCTGCCTGAATGCTTTTATCCATGCTGATCCTGCATCGTCTTCTCACTACATTCTTACATGACTACTCTTTTTGTACTTGTTTTCTTGTAAAATTTAAAATACAAAGAGTACATAAAATTAATATATATGAATATATAAAATAAAATGAATACAACCAGATTATCAAAACTCCTTAATTTCCCTCCCCAATGAATCTCCCTCCCAGCCACTAGAGATAACTATCCTCAATTTTGAGTTCATCACTCCCTTGCAGCTTTTTATAGCTTTACTACATATTTGTGTTTATGCCTAAACAATATACCATTTATCTTTGCCCATTTTAAACTTCCTATAAGGGAA
Source organism: Macaca thibetana thibetana (assembly GCF_024542745.1). Taxonomy (NCBI): domain Eukaryota; kingdom Metazoa; phylum Chordata; class Mammalia; order Primates; family Cercopithecidae; genus Macaca; species Macaca thibetana. The sequence continues at coordinate 44,514,827 of NC_065591.1, forward strand.
ATCATACCGTACATATCTTCTATGGTATTTTTTTTAAAAAATAGTTTATATCCATAGGTTTCCAGGGAACAGACGGTGTCTGGTTACATAAGTTCTTTAGTGGTGATTTGTGAGATTTTGGTGCACCCATCACCTGAGTAGTATACTCTGCATCCTATTTGTAGTCTTTTCTCTCTCAACCCCATGCCCCTTTCCCCCTAACTTCCTAAAGTCCATTATGTCATTCTTATACCTTTGCATCCTCATAGCTTAACTCCCACTTTTGAACGTGAACATATGGTTGGTTTTCTATTCCTGGGTTACTTCACTTAGAATAACGGTCTCCAATCTCATCCAGGTTGCTGTGAATAACATTAATTCATTCCTTTTTATTGCTGAGTAGTATTCCATCATCTATATCAGTTTCTTTATCCACTCACTGACTGATGGGCATTTGGGTTGGTTCCACGTCTTTGCAGTTGTGAACTGTGCTGCTAGCAACATGCATGTGCAAGTATCTTTGTAGTATAATGAGTTATTTTCCTCTGGGTAGACACCCAGTAGTGGGATTGCTGGATCAAACTCTACTTTCAGTTCTACTTTTAGTTCTTTCAGGAATCTCCACACTGTTTTTCATGGTGATTGTGCTAGTTGACATTCCCACCAGCAGTGTAGAAGTGCTCCCTGTTCACCACATCCACACCACATCCATTTTATTTTTATTATACTATGGTGTGCTTTTCTCTATTCATCCATGTGAATGCCTTTAGCTATGGGTTCATTCATTCAACAAAGGATTTAGAATAGTATATAAACTTAGTTGACAAAGCAGGAGGATCAGCACCAATTTTGAAAGACTTTCCAGTGAGTAAAATGGCATCAGACAGTACTTTTAAACACTCTGGGAAACAAAAATAATTTGTGTGACTCACTTATTGCAATATTCGCTTCATGGCCATAGTGTAGAACCGAATCCATAATATCTCTGGGGTATGCCTATACTATAGATGGACATTTGAGCTATTTGCAGGTTTTCCTTGACAAACGAAGCTGCTAAAAACATTCTTAAACATGCTTCCTGGGGCATACTCTTTAGCCTCGTATTCAACATTTTCTTTGCTTAACATTCTTTCTTGTTCCCTGCTACTTCTTCAAAGAAATTTTTCTTCCTAATATAGCCTTCAGAAGTTCCTACAGTACCTTTTGATAGTGACTCTGCTCAATTTCAATTCGTCTAAATGTGTCTTTAGACTATCTTCATACTTAAAAAAATAGTTTTACTGAGTATAGTTATTTTATCTCAACATTTTGAAAACGTCATTCCATGTTTTCTGGCTTCTATTATTGCTGCTGAGTCACTTATTAATCTAATAGTCATTCCTTTATATGTGGCAACCCCTTTCTCTGTGGATGCTTTTACGATCTTTATTTGTGCGTTAGGTTGGGTTTTATTGTTATTTTGAGACAGAGTCTCACTCTGTTGCCCAGGCTGGAGTGCAATAGCACAATCATTGTTCTTTGCAGCCTCAGCCTCGTGGGCTAAAGTGATCCTCCCACCTCGGCAACTGAGTAGCTGGGACTACAGGTGTGTGCCACCAGGCCCAACTCATTTTTTTTTTTTTTTTTTTTTGTGAGATGAAGTCTCACTCTGTTGCCCAGGCTTGTCTCAAACTCCTAGGCTCAAGCGATTTCCCCACCCTCTCCGCCTCCCAAAGTCCTAGGATTGCAGGCATGAGCCACCAAACCCAGCCTGATTGGGGTTTGTTTTATATTTTTTCAGTTTTAATCTAAGGTATGTAGGTATAAATGTATTTGTATTTAAGATTTGGGGGGATTCTTGAATCTGAAAAATGATGAAATCTTTTATCATTTTGGAAAATTCTTAGATATTGTCTCTTTAAACATTCCCTTTCCACGTTTTTCTCCATTTTGTCTTTGTGGACTTCCAATTAGATAAATGTTCTTTCTTCTCAAGCTCTCATCTATGTTACTTAGACTTGCTTTCATATCTTCTGTTTCTTTTTCTTTATGCTGAATTCTGTATCATTTCCAGATGTATCTATCAGTTAATTCTGTCTTGGGCTGTGTCATATTCTCTTTCAGTTACCCACATCGTTTTTAATTTCACTTGCTGTATTTTTATTTTTAGAATCCTATTTCATTATTTTTCAATCTGCTTAGTCAAATTTGATAGTCTCTTATTCTTTCATTTTTTAAATTTCCTTTTTAAAAAAATTCTTTAAACATGTTACATATAAATATCTTATATTGATAATTCTAATATCTTCAGGCTTTCTGCATCTACTTTTGCCATTTGTTGTTTATGCTGAGTAGCATGCATGATGGCTTATTCTCTTGTGCTTTGAGTGATTCTTCTATCTGTAAGCTCATATTTTTTGGAATTTAATCTGTGAGAATTATTTGAGGTTTTGGTTTTTAAACTGCATTTCTTTGGAGAGGATTTGTGTTTCCTTCTGTCAGGGGTCTGAGTGAACTGTCAACCCAAGATGACTTTCAACTACATTTTTGTCTTAGGGCTTGAAGATTGAGTCACACAAGTGGAATAAAGTCCAGCCCTAAGCTTTCAGGAATACAAGATTTTCTCCTGTAGACCTCCATCTAGAGTCAAGACTGACAGGCAAGTCTCCTTGTACAGAGTGGATTTTTCCTAGTTCACCCATGGAGGGATTCATCCTTTAAGGTTCTTGACTTATGTTTCTCATACTCGCCCCAGGCTGTCTCCTGTCTGCTTACACAGTGTCCATTAGAAGCCAGATTTTAAACCACCAGAGACTAGAAATTGCACTCAGGGCAAATGCCAACTCCACTGTACTTGCTTACTTCAATGGAATCACCCTCTTTCTATATTCTGGTCTCCAGTTGTTTTTTCCCCCTTACTGCCATTGCCACCAAATGTTCCAGAAAATTATGCAGCATTTTAGGTGAACTAGAAGGAATAGGTAACATCTACCATAAAATTTGTGAAGTTCAAATATGATAAAGATGCTTTATCATCCTTAAATCAGGACTTTTAGTAAACAATAATTATGCTCTATCACATACTGTGATCTCATAGAAAACAATGGATCTAGAAGTCAGGAGATCTAATTTATAATTTAGGGTCTGCAGCTAACAAACAGTATAAATCACTTTGCTTTTCTAGGTATGTATATGGAGAATGGATAAAATTAGTAATTTTTAAACTGTGCTCCTCAGGGCTCTAGGCACAGATGAGTTGTTACACAGGGTTCAACTCTGTCTCTGATTCAAATAGAATAGTTATGCTTTTATATTTTTGACACATTGATCATGGGCTTTTTTTTTGTTTTGTTGTTGTTGTGGCATGATATCGGCTCATTGCAAACTCCACCTCCTGGGTTCAAGCAGTTCTCCTCCCTCAGCCTCCCAAGTAGCTGGGACTACAGGTGCACACCACCACACCCAGCTAATTTTTGTATTTTTAGTAGAGATGGAGTTTCACTATGTTGGCCAGGCTGGTCTCTAACTCCTGACCTCGTGATCCACCTGCCTTGGACTCCCAAAGTGCTGGGATTACAAGCGTGAGCCACTGCTCCCGGCCCATATTGATCATGTTAATGACAGTTTCTGGCTTAAAAATATGGAAATCACTCCACGAGATAAAGTCAAGTTAATTCCTTTCAGTGATAACATTCTAGAATTATTTTTCTTTGAAATAAAATTTTAAACCAACAATATTTGGAGAATTCTTACTCTGAAAGATAATAATATTGTTATTAAATGATAAATTTCATGCACCTATAATATGCCTGGCACGCTAGATGTTTTAAATGGGAATAATAATATACACCTTTTAATATGTTGTTGAGAAAGTTAAATGGGCTAATCGGTGTGAGGCACTTGAAACAGTTCCTTATAACTACTAAAGAGGTCAATCAATGGTAGCCACTAATAATGATGATGATATTTTTAACAATGATGACTAAAGTTCAAAATAACTTAATGTTGTTATCCTCAACTTCAAGATAAAAAGTACAAATTCACGAACCTCTAGGTAGTAAGTGGAGATGCCAGGGTTCTAAATTAGGTCTGGCTAACTCCAAAGCCCATGTGCTTCTTACTACGTCATATATCCTCCCAGATAGCAAAACCTAGTGATGAAAAGTGAAAGAGGTAGCCACTCCTTGGGACATTAGAGAGTAGATGCATAGGCCTAGATGAGTTACATCCAGCCTCACTACTTATGACCTGTTAACTGGTGACTGCCTCAGTCAAAAATCAGAGCAAGAGTCTAACTGGCTGGAAATCTGAAACCTCTGACAGTTGACAACACTTCTATAAGGGCTTGAGAGGCTTACAATAATCATTAAAACTAGCAGTGCTTGATGTTTTTCCTACCAAAGGGGTACTTTTAGGCATCACATGTCTCTCTTCCAAAGGAAGAGCCTGAACTTCACTTCCCATGTCTGAATTGATCAATAATTCAATCAAATGGTCACATTTTCCTTCATTAGGAAGCTTGATTCAATGGACATGTGCATCCTTTATCACACATATTCCTTGTCTGTGTTTCTTTTCTCTTTTTTTCCAGGAGACTTTAACTGTCCTTTTCTTTCCACGTGCGTCTGACAGCCTGGAACAAAGCCTTTCAAACAGTGTTGATTTTCCAATGCATATGTTTCTATTAAGCATGTACCATGTCAAATCACAATGCCAGGAGTTGAGTAAATTGTATTTCAAGGACAGTGAAGGGCCGGTGGGACAAACTGACCTTCAAGTCAAATCCACTTTGATTATGCCTAACCATTCTTCAAGTCAAATCCACTTTGATTATGCCTAACCATTCTTCTCAAAAATGTGTTTTTTAAATTAATGGAGGCCTTTATTCAAGCAATATTCATTCCAAGCCCACTTACCTTTCTGCACAAGTGAGTGAATAATCATTCACTCAATATTTATGGGGCCTCTACTCTGTGGGCTGCAGCAGTACATAATTATCTGCAGACACTTCAAAGATGTTTAAGATATTCTCTGCCCACAGGGAAATTATAATCCCTAAGGGGCAATAAACCACATATGGCCTCCATCAAGGCAATCTTTGTTAAGTCAGATGTGAGCAGGAAAAAATGTCATAATGTTTCAGAGAAGGATAAATCACTTCAAGATAACAAAAAACTATAATAGGTAGAAACTTGAGAGGAGCAGGACCCGGATCCTAGTGGGAGAAATGGAATGCCAACCGAAGAAGAAGAAGAAGAAGGAGTAAGTTTGGAGAATCCCAAATAATCTGCTACAGAAGTAACAACAGCAATAATTAACATTTATTGAACACATACCATATGCTAGGCACTTGACTAAGTGTTTTACATGCATCATCCCATTTAATCTTATAACAATTATATGAAGCTGAATTATTATCCCCACTTTACAGATGTGACAACTGAAGTTAGAGGAAGGTGGTGCACTTGTGGAAGGTACAGAGCCATAGTCTGATTGAGGCTGGAGTACTTAATCACTGTCCTGTTCCACTGTCCTCTTAAGAACAACAAATTTTAAGCACCTAGCACATGTGCAGGCATTAAACCAGACAATAGGAATATAGCAAAAAATACCATAAACATGTCCTCATTCATCCTACATTCTAGCAGGGGTGACTGACTTCGAGCACTGGGTTCCAAGGGGATATTATGATGGAGAGGGGCAGGGTGCTCTAGGAATGTATGCAGAGAAGAAACCTAACACAATGTTTTAAAGAAGAGATTTGAAGGATGAGTGAGGTTGGCTGTACAAAGAGTAAGAGTCCCAAATGCTTAGAGAAGCATGTGCCCACGATATGTACAAAGAAATTAATGAGAGAAAATGTAAATGTTGGGGTCACACTTTCTCCTCTGGTTGAAAGCAGCCTAAAATTTGGATGCCGTGGTGGTCTTGTATCGAGTTCTGTTGCCATGAATGACCAGTAACACTAGCCAAATGATTTACTTTCATTAAATTCATTAGCCTAATCTGCACATAATAAGCTCTGCCTATTACACTGAGGCCCCCCACACTGCCACTCTCCAAATCCCACTCTATATTGTTTATAATTATCGAGGAACCATCACTGATTCTGCTTCATCTCTTGGTTTTGCAGCCAATGACAGACATACATCGTTATGATTCACTACTGTAACTTCTTCCACAACAAGGAATAAATGGGTCACTAATAGTTCCTCAATGTCTTGTCCCTAAAATATACCCCAGCAGGTCATGCAGGTTGCCTTTGAAATTATATACCTGGACAATCTAAAAGTGCACTCCAGAGTCCTCTATTCTAAAATCTCAGAACATCAATATCTCTCACATTCACTACTGCTTACCCAACCTTGAAATTCACATAAGGAGAAATGGTATAGTGAGGGCAGCATACTCCATGTGCCTCAGACACATAGAGTCAGGTCCACTCACGGACTGGTTAAGAAGGATGGCTGAAAGGTCTTTATGAGAACTGGATGCCTTTATGTACTCCACAGGCAACACACAAAACACAGGAGAAGCCTGGGCCCTTGAGAGTGAGAACATTCCTTAAGCTTTTGTGGACAGAAGGTAGGGCCATTAGAACAGGCCTAATAGAGACTGAACTCCCAACTCTCACAGGTTCTAGCTTAGAAAGCAATTGGTTTCTTCTACAGTAGTCAACATTTAAGGGTCTTTCCTTAAGGTCTGAGGCAGCCTAGCCTTAGTGTCAGGTTTCCTCTCTGGGAAAATGTGCCTACTTCTGGAAGCCTCATAGGCCTTGATCCACTGTAGCACTTTTAGGGCCATGAATTCATGTAGTCACTGAGACTGTCCTCTGTCCCCAGCCCCAACAGTTGAGCATATAGCCCTGTCTTTCCAGTCCACTTTAGCCCACGGTTGCTGGGATTTTGATCAGATCTCATCTATCAATACGCAGAGGAACTGGTCCATCTGTGAACTGCCAGTTCCTCTATTTAGGCGCTAGTTTACACTCTAATTAAGTGACTTTTTCTCAGGTCTCTTTTCTTCTCAAATTGCCTGAAATCCTCTCTCTAAAACCATTTCAATTATAAATTCACCCAAAACAATGAGGAAGACCGGGTGAGGGGGAAATCATTTGATGCCAAGACTCTTTGGGAGGGTTTAATCGAAGGGCATAAAATCTTAAACAGTACAAATAATCTCAGCTAATTTCTGTCCAGGCCAGATGACAAGGCAAGTAAGCCTGAATTAAAATTACAGATAAATGCATTTGGAACAGATGTCGGAAAGAACTTTTTCCCAATACTAGAAGTCATAAAAATGCAGCAAAACCCTCCAACGTCATTGGCGACATTGAAGATACAATTAGAGCTGATTACGAGGGGAATAAAACCCTGAGGAGTATGTTAAGAATTTCGGGATGGGTCAAATGATGGGTCTGTTTTCCTGGAGTGGTCCTGTGAATACATGGTCAATATTGTTGACCTTTTTTTTTTTTTTTTTTTTTTTTTCATCCTTTAACTGAGAGCACCAGAAATTCATGAGCAATCTTTTTCTGCTGGGTCTACATTGATGCTTTTATTACTTCTTCCCAGGCAGGAGCCTAGATGTTATTCCAGTGCACACTCCCCTTCTCCACCTAATGGCCTCACACTTCAAGTGGGCAGGCTCCTGCTACAGCCATTACCTCAAGGTAAAGAGGAGGGTAAATGAATTTCATGTTGCCAGCACAAACTGTCCTGAGGTATCAGAGAAAAGCTGCAGTGGTGATTAAGGCTGTTCGGGTGGTGCTGTTGTGTGACTGAGACCGTGAGTCCGACGAACTGCAAAGTGGCCTCTCCCTACCAGCATCCATCACCTTGATTCCCTTTGCATGTTTCTTTCCTAGCAATTCTATAGTTCTTCTCCTATGGGTGTCCCAGCTGCTCCAATAGCCCTGTGGATTAAACCGCCCATTGACTTCGTTATGTTCATTTTTCCCTAAAGGACAAGGGAATTAGTTACAGCATCTGCCATGACACAAAATTTGAAGACAAGGTACCTGGGCCCCTAGCTTGGAGACCAGTTTGTTGATACAGTGAACACCATAAGTCAGTCAGAACCTGTTCTTATTAACTTTAAAGTCCTAGGTTTAATTCAAACAAAGAAAAAAATCAAATGTAAAGATGTAGCCTGTATCTTTCATCTTGATTACTCAATAAAAGGTGGGGCGGAGGACAGTAACCATATAAGAAAATTGGGTAAGACTCAGTTAAAAAAAAATAACTTCATAATCAAGCTAGCAAGCTATAACTTGAGGAAATCAATTATAACTCAGCAAAATGGGTTTTAACCTTATTTCATTTGTAAAATATATAAAGCCTATCAGCTAGTGCTGAAAATAAGGTCATTCATTCATTAACATGACAATGACAGAAACATTCTATGTGGGTGGACCATATCTTCATCCCTACCTTGTCTCCTGTATTTAAATAATCAATTCACAAAATGTGATCATTAAAATAAACGTTATTTTTAAAAAGACTGGAGAGCCATATGGATATTCTATAATTAAGCAAATTGAGATCAGCAGCAAAAGCCACTCTCTGGAAGTTGTCTTAAATTCCCAGTCTAAGCCTCCCCAGGTAAGGTGGCTCATCAGAGTCCTAAAGAAAATAAACCTTGGAAAACTTCAAATGCTCCAGGCAGGCATGAGAAAGGTTTCGACTTAGACTTCTGAGGAATGACACTGTCACAGGGTAATTTCCCTCAGACTAATGACTGGATGGTCACAGTAAGAGAGAGATGATAAATATGCTAATTGAAAGGCCTTCGGTGCAGGTATTGAAAGGCCACGGCCACTTTGATTTTTGTAATCAATAACATCAGGGTGGCAGAGGCAGTACGGCTATAGCATACCACAGAGCTCATTCCCTAAAAGATGCGCCTCAGCTCATCTCGGTCCCACCTCTCTGCAAACGATGCTGCCAGCCAGTCTGTGGACAATCAGTCCACAGAGCAAACGATGCTGCCTCTCCATATGCAGGATACAAATTACTTTACACAGAAATCGAGTGTTTCTCACCTTTTCATTACTTTCTGTTTCAGAGAAGGGGAGGAGGCAAGAAGAACTGAATAATTTGCTTTAGAAGTCCACTGGGCTTTCCAGGTCTTGTCAGAACAGTAATTGTCCAACCCCCTCCTCCTCTTGTGAGTCCACTCAGAAATGTAGAGGAAAAGGCAAAAATCAAACAGAAGATAAAGAGCAAAAGTATTTCTCACAAAATTGTGAGAGACGATTATGTTACTTTTAAAGATGGAATTAAGAGATATGGAGCAAAATTCACGGGGGTCCTTAGTTCAAGATGACAGACTTTTGAACTCATCTGCATTGTTCTTTGTTAATTGTCATTTAAATTGTAGGGTTTCATGAAAAAGAGACATCTCACTATCCAGATAAATATGCCTTTCATTTCCTGATTGCCTGATGGGCAGAGCAGGCCCTAGCATGTGGACAAGTGGGCTGGATGTTCTGGGATTCTCTCTGCTATGGATCAGCAAGAAGGAAGGTCATGACAGTAGATGTTTCTGAAAAGGGCCTCAGTCAACAATGCTGCCTCCTTTACTTCAGAGTCTGATTCTGAGATGGGAGTAGTACGGAAGAAATCCAAATGGTTAATTCATCTACCTCCTGTGAAAAGACCCTCCCACCATGTCTTTTCTGAAGACATGCTCTAGTTCCTGTCCAAATGTAGAGCAGTCAAAGAGCATAAAATAACTTTCTCACACACACATACCTCTGAAGAAAACCATTAGCTTCCAAATAAAAGAGCTGACTGTTTCCTGGCTGAGAAGGAACTGGGTATGGAAAAGAAAGCTCTTGATGTCATAGATGGGCCCTGCCTAAGGTCGAATCTATGAGGTCTTCCTCCTGCCTCCCACTCTTCCCTCAAAGCTGAGTCAGGTTTGGTAAACACCACTGCTTGCTAGCAATGGGAATCCTGCACGTCTGCTTCTTGTCAATGAGATGTCACATCTCTCAGCATCTTCATTGGTAACAGACACATTGCAGACAAGTGCTAACAGAAGCAGTGGCACCTGTTCTATTGCAAATTGGGTCAGGGTAATGAAATCCCTCCTGAATGTCTGTGGCCTAATCAATGATTCTGCTCTAATGAAACCATAAATCAGAAAGGATTTACATAAACTGAGTCTCACTTGGCACCCCAACAAATAGCAAGTGATGGATTTTGCATTAAATTATAAGGCCTACCTAACCATTTTATTGGTTACCAATAAATGCATCACTCTGAAAATTCCACTCAATCTTTAGGTATTTCTAAAGCATACCAGCTGCAGATAAGCTTATAACCATGAAAGCAGATTCCAGGAAGATATTCTGATGTCATAGTTAGCCTATCACTAATTCTAGGGGCCATTTCTGGCTATCAACATACTACATTTTCCTAAGAATTTTACCAAAGCCCAGAGCTCTCATGACCAAGCACAGAAAGCCTAAGCTGAAAACATGCCATGGTGAAAGATACATTTTCATATACCAGAAGGTGCTAAGGGAGGGGTCAACAATTACAGGCTGCCACCTGTTTTTGTAAATAAAGTTTCATTGGAACATGGTCACACCCATTCGTATACCTATGGTCTGTGTTGCTTTCTTGCTAACTTTCTTCTGTTAGTTGTAACAGAAACCTCTTATCGGCAAAGCCAGAAATATTTACTTTGTAACCCTTTATAAAGAAGTTTTGCCACCCCTCTGCTACAGAAAAGATAGGAAAAAAAGCAAAATATGAGGTTACCTGAGCTAAACTGCTATGCTGCTGGGATCTCCTTAACTCTGGAAGCTTCAAAGCTCAAATTAAAAGAATACCACTTACTGGGTATTTGAGAATCTGAAGTATTTATGGTAGGTATAATTTTAAAATAATACCTATGAGTTTAGCTGGATTTTTTAAAAGGTTTTGAAAAAATCCTAGGTTCTCCTAATTCATCTAATTCTGCTTGGGTGAGTAGCTGCGGAGAGGAAGTGATGCTCGAGCTGGGTTTTAAGACATAAGATCAGTTTAAGAGGCCATGAGGGGAAAGGGCGCGGGGAGGGAATATGAAAAGAATTTGGTTAATGGGTACAAAAATACAGTTAGATAAAAGGAATTTATTGAATAGTACAGTCAGGTAATTATACTGAACAATTAACTATTCTCTTTTTTCAAAATAGAAGAATTGTAACACAAAGAAAAGATCCCAACACAAAGAAAAGATCAATTTTGAGGTGATGGATATCTCAATTGCCCTGATTTGATTATTACACATTGTATATATGTATCAAAAGGTCACGTGTACACCCAAAATATGCACAACTATTATATAACAATTGAAAAATAAAAATAGGCTGGGCATGGTGGCTCATGCCTGTACTCCCTACACCTTGGGAGGCCAAGACAGGAGAATTGATTGAGGCCAGGAGTTCAAGGGCAGCTTGGGCAACATAGCAAGACCCAGTCTCTAAAAATAAATAAATAAATAAATAATTAGTTGGGTGTGATGGTGCATGCCTGTAGTCCCAGCTACTCAGGAGGCTGAGGCAGGAGGACTGCTTGGGCCCAGGAGTTCAAGGTTACAATGAGCTATGATCGTACCACTGCACTCCAGCCTGAGTGACAGAGCGAGACTCCATCTCTAAACTACTAATAATAATAAATAAAAATTTAAATAAATTTAGGGATGAAGGAAATTCCAGGAAGATGAAGCAAAACCATTTTTGCCCAGTAATTAATTAGCAACCACGTGTTATTTATCTGATGCATTTTTCCTTGCAGGGAGTAAAAATGTTGCATAAAACTCTAACCTATAAGTAAGGATTCACCACACATCATTCTCTACCAGAGTATGGGAACTGGCCCAACAGACAGAGCTGAAAAGAATGCTTCCCAATCTCACTCATGAGAAAAATGTAATAATGATGATAATGATTATTATTATAAGAATTATCATTAGCATTATTATAGGAACTATCATTTATTGAACATGTGTCACATGCTAGGCATGATGGTAGGTGCTTATGCATTATCCCATTTAATCTTCACAGCATATAATTAAGTAGATACTATTATTATACTCATTTTACAATTGAGGAGACTATGACTGAGAGAGGTAAATAGGATATGCACCTTTTTAAGGAGCAGCTCAGAGTTTTGGACCCATGTTATTATCATCACACTATTCATTAAACTCTCATGACCCCCAAGGCCAGCCCCAGCCTCACCCCAAGCATGGCCCACCACCAAGCCCACTTACCTCTACAGACACGGCAGCACTGATTCTCAGGAAGAATGTGATCCTTTTCTGAGCAGTTCAAAGGAGGACACATTTCCGTAATTTTTACTAAAACTCCACCCTGGAAGCCAAATATTAGGGAAAGAAAAAGATGTTCACATTTTTAGTCAATTGAACAAACTTATAATGTTCTTTGTTAATAGCCTGCAGTGATAACAACATATAATAATTAATACTCCCAGGGATTCCACTAAAAACGATAATGCCACAAATTAAATTAATGAGACCCCTAGAATATAAGGTAAATGTCCCTTTCTATATCCTAAAAGCCTCAAATTCAACAGTTTTGAAGTATCTTCTATGGAGCAGAAGGATTCTAACAGTGATGCACTGATAAAAGTTTAACATTAACTCTTGGGCAGGTGAGGCCTAATTTATAACATTTCTTAATTTCCATGATGTAAATACTCCAGTGATGGCTGATTTTGAGCTACTAACATGGTATCACTCAAAGCAATGTTGGGAAGTTATATATAATTGAGCTTATGTGAGCTCTGGCACGCCCCTGGATAACAGGCATTGTGAATCCATTGATAGAGAGCATATCTTCCTTGCTCTTAATGAGTTCTCAGTTTGGATGGAAGGGAGAATAAAGCCTCATAAACTAGAAACCATAACACATACAGAACAGTAAGTCTAAAAAATATGCTCTAATAAAAGTATTATAATGTGTCATAGAATAATAATTAACTCTGCTCACGTTGGGAGAAATTATGAAGATGCCACATTTGGGGGAACTTGATTAGTGGAATAAAGGAAAAAGGGACTTTCCTGGCAAAGAGAGCAGAAAAGAGCCAAGGCATGCGGGCAGGAAAGAACTGAAAGAGGATCAGTTAGCTGAGCACTAGATTTTCCCTAGATATAAAAGCACTTACAATAACGTGTATCATATTCAGAAGGTGAATCTTTATGACTTTACTTCATCCAAGGTCCTTTTGGTTGACATTACTAGCATGTGTATTAAGTTTGATGCCAATTTTTAAAAAATTATTCCATTAATTACTATTTTTTTAAATGGTGAGAGTCCCTTATTTTATCTAAAATATTTACTTTTTCTCTCTCATTTTTAAGGGGATGCTTAAGTCAACCAAGAAGCAAGCTCAAGAGGAGGTGTCTCATTTAAGGCCAAAAGGTAGTTCCCAACATAGGTGGAAGAATAGGATGAAGGTGTACAGTCAAGAAGGATACAGGAGAGAGTGAGTTTTCCATCTTCAAGAGACTGTCATCCCAGTGGTTCCACATTTCTCTGGTTTGGCAAGAACTCCCACTTTATCAGGAATACCCATTCTTAAATTGGAACAGTAACACAATTGTGTATGTCAAATATAAATTTCCAACTGCTCATCTTTTGGAGTATTTGCACCATGGCTTCCTCTCCTTTCTCAGAATTTCCAGTCCAGACAGTCCAGTCTCTGGCATTCTTAGTCTTGTCTTTTCTTCTCCTTTTATCTGTATTCCCAATCTTTCCCAAGGTAACTCTTAACTTTCTCCCATCTTAGAATTGTCCCTAAGACCTGAGAATTGATCCTGCTATTCACTCTCTGCCCCACTTTGCAACGGCACTTCATTTTTATTCCTGAATCCAGACCATGATGGGTGGCATCTAGCCTCAAAAATTATCTCCAGTCCTAAGGCAAGTGTCCCTACCCGATGTGCCTTACTTTCTACAACAGGGAAACAAACCAGTTATTACCAATCAATAGAAGTTAGTAATCTTACTATCAGCAATTAAATGTAGAGGAAATCACAATGCTGAATCACTTACCATTACTGCCTCTAAGTCTATCCTTCAATATTTAATATATTTATTGATGATCTGCTGCCTCCTGGCATAAATAAGACTGACTGACACTGTTGAATCCTTTTGTCAGTTCTATGCGCGCACCTCTAGGTTTATCAATGCTTTGCTGCAACTGATTCACCTCTGTCACTCTCAGAGCACTGCCCTTGGGCACTGGAGCGATTTCGCCCATGCAGAGAGTTACATGCAAGTTCTACAATTCCCACAGGTATGACCCAAAGCCAATGAATGAATAGTATGGGATATTCTTTACCTCAAAGAGATAAAGAATTCTACCCTAGAGATATTCTCTAGGGTAGAATGCATGCTCCAGAGCCCATGGTGGGATCATGGCATGTCTGACCTTTCATCTAAAATTGTACCTCTGCTCAGTTTCCTCCCCTTCTCCATCTGGCATTCCCCATACCCTCACTGGTTTCTCCTGGGGGCACTACCTTAATAAATCACTTGTACCGAAATCCTTAGCTCAGGGTCTGCTTCTCGGAGAACCCAAACTAAGACAATTAAAATAAATTTCACTCTTGCTGTCAAAAATCAAATAGTTAAAAGATTTTTTCTAGGTGGTGAGATTCTGGAGTGATTCCCATTTTCTTCCTTACATTTTTACCTCTATATTCCAAATTGTATAAGTATATATTTTTGTAAAAACAAAATATTAAAAATGTTACTGAAGATTTTTTTAAAATAATCACTCACAAGTCTTCTATTTTTATAAAAAGGGTTTGCTCCGCTGATTAAATCAGTCAACAATTCTAATCAACCTTTAACATATTTAATGAGTAAGATCATAATCCCAAATATTTAAACGGAGAAAAACCTTTTTGCATGAATTTGAAAATAATATGAAATGTGATTACAATTGCATAAGTGCCACCAAATCCATTTAGTCCAGCTACATAATTAGGCACAAACCTTTTACAGCTTTATTTTCAAAACTCTCTCTGGTAAGAAGTACCTGATAATTAACATTTTAAGTCTTTCTGATTATGGTATGTTATTTTATGATCCCTGGAGTTCTGTGTTGGTGGAAAAAATATAATTCCTCTTTTCTTTCTCATTTAGAGTGGCTTGTCTCCATGTCATTGGTCAAATATATACACTTTCAAGTTCTGTACTAATCATTGTGCACTAACCTGAATTTCTAACAACATATAAAACTTACAACTTCAAGTCAAAAATTGTTGCTAGGATAAAGAAATTTTGCAGAAAAGCAATAATTAGGCAAAATTAATAAGACTGCTAGGAGAGTTTATTCATGGTGATTTAAAAAAAAATTATGTTAATTCCTGGAAACACTTGGTGAAAATATTTGAAACAAGAGTTTGTTTTTTGTCTAATTGATGTTGCTGAAGCTTTAAAATGATCCCAGGAAAATGAAAATGGAGGGATCTCCAGGCATCCTTTTGCCAACTGAAGATCTCCATCTGAATGACAGAATATCAAAAATTATTTTAGCAATTATTTCCTCAATCCTCCCAAGGATAATACTTTCATAATACCATTTTAGATGCCTAAGAGAAAGTTTAATTTATTGCATACAACAGATTCCATAGAGCATTAGGGCTTACATCGTGAGAAAAACTGCCTGGGAGAAATAAGAGGCCCTTTGATCCTATACCCATTATCCTCACTCTCTGCTGACAATATCCATTAAATATGTCCCAAAGCTCTTCCATGGCCTTTTATAAATGCTACCTTTATCAAGGGAATCAATGGGCCATAGCCTGACCAATGTGATATTCTTAGATAAACTGAAAAGTGATCAATCAATCCTTCTCAATCTGCCCCTCTAAAATTCAGAAATGAGAATTATTTCCAAGTCAGTCTAATACTATCAGGAGGGGCAGTAGAGAGGCTAAGAGAGGAGGCTGTGGGGCCAAACCACCCAGGTACTGATCCCAGCTGGCTCACTCACTACCTATGTGGCCTTGTTCTTCTGTGCCTTGATTTTCACATCTGGGTATTACCTTCCGCACAGAATTATTATGAGGTTTCAATGAGATGAATATGATTTTTTTTTTTTGAAATGGAGTCTTGTTCTGTCAACAGGCTTGAGTGCAGCGGCGCGATCTCGGCTCACTGCCCCTCCGCCTCCCGGGTTCAAGCGATTACCCTGCCTCAGCCTCCCAAGTAGCTGGGATTATAGGCATGCGCCATCACACCTGGCTAATTTTGTATTTTAGTAGAGACGGGGTTTCACCATGTTGACCGAGATGGTATCGATCTCCTGACCTTGTGATCCACCCGCCTCGGCCTCCCAACGTGCTGAGCCCTGCTCCGGGCCAAGATAAATGTTTTAAATGCTTTAATTGTGCCTGGAAAATAATAAGTGCTCAAGAAATATTAAAAATTATTGTCAATAACTCTTATATACAAAGTAGTAAATAACTATAGAAAACACAATAAATGGAAAAATAACTTTTTTGTACAAAAAAATTTTATTCTGTACAGAATAAAATTATTCACATGCACTCACACAGGCACACACACTACTTATGCAAGAGAATAATCAGTCTGCCCCAACTTCTTTCTAAATTATTAAAAAAAAAAAAAAAAAAAAAAAACAGTAAAAGATGAACCCAAGTGTATAGAGCAACTGCAATGTGCCAGTAATAGTAGTAAGTGCTATTTAAATAACCGGCCGTTCAAATCCATGCCCATATCTTCTACAGGTCTCAAATGGTGCCTGCCTGGCTCTGCTTTCATAATAGACATTGAATCATAATAGTGACCCTTGCTACAGTCACCCACAGCTTCCATTCAAAATGGAAAAGGATTTGCTAATTGTAAGTGATATGGCTGATTCTGGTACCATCACCACAGTGGGCAAAATTGCCTTTAACCATCCCAGCTTTCCCTGAAGTCGAAGACAAAAGCAAGGATTTTAGAATCCAACCTTTTTCCCTTCCTAGAAGTAAAGCAATGTTCAGAGAGCATGGTATCTGTCTTAAATTCAAAGAGGACATGTATGGTCATATGGAATAACAAAAATAGCTCACATTTATTGAGGATGGTCTTTGTGGTAAGCACTGTACTAAGTTCTCCATGTGTTTTATCTCATTTAATCCACATGACATCCTTGTGTGATAATGTGCCACCTATAGGATATTGACCACCCCACCTGCTCCCCTACTCCCAGCCCTGAGAGCTTCCTTGTCAATCAAGAGATCATTAAATCCCTTGCTATCACACCATCCTTGCACCTGCCACAGAGTGGAGAGCCTCTACACCCAAATAAGAGCCACCAAATCCATTTGGTCCAGCTGAGAGGTGACAACGTGCTAGGAGCCCTCACTCTCAGCGCCTCCTCAGCCTCGGCATCCACTCTGGCGGGGCTTGAGGAGCTCTTCAGCCCGCCACCGCACCGTGGGATCCCCTCTCCAGGCTGGCTGAGGCCGGAGCCTCCTCCCTCTGCTTGCGGGGAGGTGTGCAGGGAGAGGCGCAGGCGGGAAGGGGCCCAGTGAGAGTTCCCAGGGGGCACCCACGCAGGCGCGGGCTTGGCTGCCCCGCACACCGAGCAGCCAGCCGGCGCCGCTGGCCCAGGGCAGTGAGGGGCTTAGCACCTGAGCCAGCAGCTGCAGAGGTTGGACCGGGTCCCCCAGCAGTGCCGGCCGGCTGGCGCAGCACTTAAATTGTCCCCGAGCCTTAGCTGCCTCACCACAGGGCAGGGCTCGGGATATGCAGCCGGCTATGTCTGAGCTCCTCCCCCTGTGGTGGGCTCCCCCGCAGCCTGAGTGCCCCCTGCTACGTGGTGCCGGGTCCCATGGACAGCCAGCCCAAGGGCTGAGGATTGCAGGCCTGGCTTGGGACTGGCAGGCAGCTCCACCTGCAGCCCCTGTGCAGGATCCACTGGGTGAAGGCAGCTGGGTTTCTGAACTGGATGGGGACTTGGAGAACTTTTACATCTAGCCAGAGGATTGTGTGTGCACCAATCAGCACTCTGTGTCTAGCTCAGGGTTTGTAAATACACCAATCAGCACTCTGTGTCTAGCTCAGGGTTTATGAATACAGCAATTGGTACTCTGTATCTAGCTAACCTAGTGGAGACTTGGAGGACTAGCACTCTGTGACTCTGTGTCTAGCTCAAGGATTGTAAATGCACCAATCAGCACTCTGTGTCTAGCTCAGGGTTTGTAAATACACCAATCAGTACCCTGTGTCTAGCTCAAGGTTCGTAAATACACCAATTGGTACTCTGTATCTAGCTAACTCTGTTTCTAGTTAACTAGCACTCTGTGACTCTGTGTCTAGCTCAAGGATTGTAAATGCACCAATCAGCACTCTGGCAAAATGGACCAATCAGCTCTCTGTAAAGTGGACCAATCAGCTCTCTGTAAAATGGACCAATCAGCAGGATGTAGGTGGCGTCAGATACGGGAATAAAAGCAGGCTGCCCAGCCAACCAGCTGTAACCCGGCTGGGGTTCCCTTCTACACTGTGGAAGCTTTGTTCTTTTGCTCTTTTCAATAAATCTTACTGTTGCTCACTCTTTGGGTCCACGCTGCCTTTAAGAGCTGTAACACTCACCGTGAAGGTCTGCAGCTTCACTCCTGACAGTGAGACCATGAACCCACCAGAAGGAAGAAGCTCCAGACATATCTGAACGTCTGAAGGAACAAACTCTGGACACACCATCTTTAAGAACTGTAACACCCACCACGAGGATCCGCGGCTTCATTCTTGAGTCAGTGAGAAGTCAGTGAGACCAAGAACCCACCAATTCCAGACACACAGCTACATAATTAGGCACTGATGCAGTACCCACTGATGCAGAGAGACCACCACACGTGCGTACCCACCAGACCATCTGGACTTGTGGAATCTCTGGCATTCCCAGCAGCAGCCAAGAGGGCAAGAATGGAAATCAAAATAGGGAGGTTCAAGGAAGCTAACCTTTAGGGTACAGTCTGGCCAATGAGAGACAGAATATAGGGAAAGTCCTTCCTAGTCCTCCATAAAGAACAAAATTCAAGCTCTTCTTTGATTAGTATCTCCCTGAGTTCTTCTGCAAGTCTCTAAATGCCTCATTCTTTTCAATCTTTAAAATGCATTCCTGTCTGTTTTCCCAGAGGTGTGATGAAAAGAAAATGAAACGATGTAAGTAAGAGCACTTGCAAAGATGGTCTTTTCTGAGACACAGTGATTTCTGTCAGCTTGTCAGGAGATGCCTCACAAAGCCAGTTGTGCTTTGTTGTGGGGTTCTGGCTTTTCTGCTATGCACCATCTTGTACTTGCTCTCCTGCCTTTCCTTCCATACTTCCTTCTGTCTGTGCCTCACTCTTGCATTCCTAGGACTATACCCTTCCCCCTCCTCTATCCACCCCCATGACCACCAAAGAATAAATAAAGCATCAACACAAATACCTAGGCCTCAGGCTCTATTTTCTAGAAACCAGGATCAGATAGGTAAGAAGTGTTACTATTCTGACCAGTGTATCCCAGCTCATGTTAGGCAGAAAAGGGATGGGTTTGACAGTTCAACACAAGGCACTAGGCAAAATATTCCACATTCCTCCAGGGCTAGTGATTATGCCTGTAATTATCTTCCATTATGTTCCAGTGGGAGTGGTGAGGTGAGAAAAAATACCGTGCAGGAGGAAGTAATAATCTAAAGTGATGTTCTCCAACCCAGCTCTTACTAGAACCCAATGGGGGAAAAGAACACAAGGAACTCTGAACTTCATTAACAATTAGGTAAAATTTCAGGATTTAAACCCAGGTCCACCTGACTGCAGATTTTGACCTTTCAACCACAATGCTACATTGTAAGAGTAATTAGACTCACCCTCTTACCCTCCAGAGGGAAGAAGTAAAGCCACTGGATAGAAGTTACAGGGGGGATAGATTTTCACCCAACTAAAGGAATTCTCTGATTCCTAATGTTTTTCAGCCATGGAAATCCACTAACCTATTAGGTTAGTAACTTCCCATTATGATACGTTGGAGGTGGGTTTTGTTTTGTTTTGTTTTACTTTTTTTTGAGATTGACGTCTCACTCTGTCGCCCAGGCTGGAGTGCAGTGGCACAATCTCAGCTCACTGCAACCTCCGCCTCCTGGGTTCAAGCAATTCTCCTGCCTCCGCCTCCGGAGTAGCTGGGATTACAGGCATGCACCACCATGCCCAGCTAATTTTTGTATTTTTGGTAGAGACGGAGTTTCACCATGTTGCCCAGACTGGTCTTGAATTCCTGACCTCAGGTGATCCGTCCGCCTCAGCCTCCCAAAATGCTGGGATTATAGGCATGAGCCACCAGGCCTGGCTGCAGGTGGGTATTTTTAAGTAGAAAATTATATAACAAAGTCTTATTATGATAGCTGGTCTCCAAAGATGCCTGTCTACCTAATGAATCATGCCTCCTGGTATTCTTGCCCTTGTATTGTCTGCCTCTACAATAAATCTGGCCTGGGCCTATATAGCCTTTAGAATGTAGAAGAAATGATGTTCCAGTTTTGGAGACCAGGTTATAAGAGATATTGGTGCTTTCACCTTGGTCTTTGGAAAGCTTATTCTGGGAGAACCTGACCAGCATGTGAGAAATCCCTGAGACCACCATGGTATAAAGAAGCCCAAGGGGCCAGGTGCAGTGGCTTACGCCTGTAATCCCACCACTGTGGGAGGCCAAGGCAGGTGGATCACGAGGTTAGGAGTTCAAGACCAGCCTGGCCAACATGGTGAAACCCCATCTCTACTAAAAATACAAAAATTCGTTGGGCATGATGACGTGGCTGTAATTCCAGGTTCTCAGGAGGCTAAGGCAGGAGAATTGCTTGAACCCAGGAGGCAGAGGTTGCAGTGAGCCGAGACTGTGCTACTGCACTCCAGCGTGGGAGACAGAGCGAGACCCAGTATCAGAAAAGAAAAAGAAAAAAAAAAAAGCCAAAGGTAGACATGTCTAGGGGCTGCAGAGAACAAGGAACACTCATACACACACACACACACACACAGAGAGAGAGAGAGAGAGAGAAAGAGAGAGAGAGAGCGCACCTGAGAGAAATCTCTTTCTATTCATCTTTGCTGAGGTGCTAGACACAAAAATAAAATAGCCATCTTTGAGAGCCAGCCATGTCAAGCCTTCATAGGATTCCAGCTCCAGCAGCCATCGGATTGCAATTGCATGTGAGAACCCAAGTGAGAATCATTAAGCTGAGCCCATTCAACCCATGCAACCACGAGCAATAATCATAAAATATAAGTTTTAGCCACTAAGTTTTAGAGTTTGTGTAGATAGCCAAAATACAATCAAACTCAACACGTCTAAACCTGGTCTCATTTGCTCTTCATTCCCTCCTCACCCACAAAACATGTTCCTCCTCCTGAATGTCCCTCTTCCTGCATCAGTGTCTCGTCATCACCTAATGAAGAGAGCATTTATCACGTTTTGGCTTCTTCTGATCCAGTCTCCCTTCCCATGAGTACACAGTGTTCTTGGGGAATGTTTTCTCCATTGCATGCAGTCTTAATGGGGTAGTAATTCCAGGTAACCAGCTCCTTACACAGAGGATAAAGGAGTTGAATTCTTCCCCATCCTGAACAATCAGAGCTTGGACATATGATCCAAACTTCGCTAATCATATGTTCTCTCTCAACTTTAAATCTTGTATAAGTGACTCCAGGACAGTAGAAATGATTGAAAGTCACTCATCACAGCAGCAATGTGCTTGCCAGGATCCCCGCTAGTAGGCCATTGCTATGGTTTCTGCTTCCTAACTTCTGGGACTCTGGTTTCTATCAAGTATCAAGCCTGGTCTGGACTTTTGAGGATTCTGCGAGTCCCCCAATATCATTTCAATAACATTGTCATTTTAACCTACGTTAGCCACGGGAGGTTTTGGCTACTTGGGTAAACAGAAACTGGTATTCCCTGCAACTCTACCAGGAACCTGAACATCATCTGGGTTTCTCTTCCCCATCATATTAGCCTTCCCCAAACCCAATCACTCGAGTCCTTTCAATTCCATTTTTCAAACAGCTCTCGAATCTCCTTTCCTGTACATCTTCACTATCACTGCCTTCAATCATAACCTTAGGTGATTTCTTACAATTATTCAAATTAATCTGGTGCTCCTCCAATCACTCCTCCCATTGCAATCACAGTGACCTTTGGAAATGCATGGCTGCTCGTAACACACACACACACACACACACACACACACAGAGAGAGAGAGAGAGAGAGAGAGAGAGAGCACGCAAGCTTCAATGAACTCTCATCTCCATTAAGATCAAGTCCAAACTAGTTTCATTCTCACCTGTTCTGTCTATCTGTCCAGGTTCATCTCTCATCACTCTCCCACATGTCCTCTAGAACTTCACCCAAGTCAAATTATTTGCAGGTCCCTAAGTAAAACCTGCTGTCTTTATTGCTTTAGGCATTTGTAAGTGCAATTCCTTTTGTTTGGAATGTGCCTTCTCCCTCATCTACCTAGGAAGCAATTATTGGTTAAGTCATCACTCACCCAAATACTTGCATGGCTGGCTCCCACACCTTACCCAGGGCTTTGTTCCAAACTTACATTTCCGAGAGGTCTTCTTAGTCCACCCATCCCCACCTCAGACCTCTCTATTCCTTCAGCCTACTTCATACTTTTATAGAATTTGGCTTTATATTATATGTTTAATTCTTACTATCTCCCTCACTACTCTGCAAGTTCTATAAAGACAGTGACTATGTTTTGTTCACTGTTGTATATCCAGACACTATAATGCTGTCATATAGCATTTGCTTAATGCATATTTGTTGAATGATTATTGAATGAGATCTATGATTTTATACACCTTATTTCAAGTAATACATAGGACGGGCAGGCAGGAGAAAGAGGCATTTTTAACAGTATATCAGCCCTCTGGGAGTAGAATTAGTATTATCACAACTAGCATCGCAGACTGATTCCCCTAACACCAACTCAAAACCTTTTCCCGGGGCCACCCACCAGCCTCCCTAACTAATAGTAGCTGTTAGTTCTTTCTCCTCTCACATCCTTGCCTTAATAGCTTCTTCCAAGGCTACCTGACCCACAGCTGACCACAAGCTAACCACATAAATGACAGTGGCTGGATCCTCCCCATCCTGTACTCCAGCCCACCGCAGAGAGTTCCACCCCTCAGGGACCTATCCAGGCCAATATGCCCCACTCAAGAACCTTATCTAAAGCCCACACATCTATCTATTCGTTTTCCAGAAGTGATAGGGACCATAAAATTAACACTTACTCGGCATTCCCGACAGCTCTTGGTTAAAATCCGCTGGCCTTCTGCAAGAACTTTTCCTCCATAGATACATTTTGCTGTAATAAAACATAAAAATGGGTCAGACAGTCCTGCTGTGCCACAAAATGACCTCAGAGGTACCTTCCAACTCCAACAGATTCCACAGAAACCTAGATTCTCTGCTTCTGAGCAATACAAATCTCTTTGTCTAAAGTGAAAGACATGGGAATTGTGTGGAGGATAACCCTTAAATCTCCCAGGCAGGCCTCATCATGATTGTGTTTGCCCAGCCTTTACAGCCAGGATATACAATTATTTCAATGTTACAGTTGCCAAAGGAACTAGAGAATGAATTGATGTAGTAAGAAGCTAAAACAAGAAAGAACTGGTGGCAATCACTGTGGAGTACAATTAGCAGTAGCTTTGATTCAGACACTCCAGCTAAAACAAACAACTGGGTGAAAGGGGACTCACATATACTCCATTCCTCAGAACCTCAGCCACAATGGAGAAGGACACCGTTTCTTCTTCCTTGTGATCATGGGCGTGGGCGTGAGAAATACACATGAGACAAGTGAGAAATACCAGGAAAGCCTGTAAAGTGCTAGATCAATGCACTAGAGAGAATGCCTTTGGAAAGGTGAGTTTAAAAGGCTGCCAGGAAGGGCAGGGGGGTGAACTTGCAGAAAATTTCAAAGAGAAATATAAATGGAGCCCCTACCACTCAATTTAGATTGCACTGAAACTCATTTCTTGACTTAACTGGCTGACTCACTTTTAAGCAAGTACAGCTTATGTCAATTTGATATGATCCTAATATAACACCACCAAATTCTCCATCCACTTCAACAGGAAAAAAGCAGCAAATATCTGGTCACTCCCTCTCCTGCCCTGATGAGGACCCTTCTAGCCCCAGCTCTAGGAGGAACAGAAGCAATGATATGCACTCTAAGAGATCTCTCCCACTAATTCAGTGTTGGTCTTATAGAACCACCTCACCTTTCAGAACCCCTATATCTGTATCTGTTAAAAATGGGCTGATTAAATCTGGTGGTTTCCTAGTTATAAAATCCTCTGGTTTTCATGGGATGTTCATTCTTCATTCAAATAATATTTTAGTGTTACTAAAGGGCAGGCAACATGCTAACTGGTGATATAATGTTTCAAGAACCAAAGCTGTTTTCTCATGGAGCTTACAATCAGGGAAACGGACAGTAATTACATAATCACATCAGTGAATGTATAATTACTAAGTGAGGCAAGTGCTATGTTTGCAGATAAAGAACCTAGACCCCTTTTGATGTTGAGGGGCAAGATATGAAAGGCAAAGAGGGTGACCAGGTGAGAAATAGGGCTTTCATTCCTCCCTTCCAATAAAATAAAATATAGTCATCTAGTCCATTTTAGCCACAGGAAGAAGTCCAGGGACATGCTTTGCTTAACATCATACCCTGTAGTCGATGCTGTGGCATGTGGAGATCTACTTCCATGAGCAAAGGATACATTCTTACAACTGCTGTGACAGCTGGCAACTAACAGCTCTCCCCTGAATGGAGATCTAAGACTTGTATAGGGCTGTAGAGAGCCACCTTGCCCAAGGTGAAGAACATGGTACACAGTCCTGGCCCCCTTTCTCCAAACTGAGGACAACTCTGACGGGCCATTCCAGCTCCAAAGCTCCCTGTAGGAATGAGTTCAGTATGTGTTGTCACCACTGCAGCTCAACTTCTCCTTCTGCCCAATTCTTCTTCCTTCACCACCTCACTCCTATCCCAGAATTGATTCTCAGAGCACTTCCTAATAAGGTACATGTAAATCTCTATTTCAGAGCCTGCTTCCCCTCAGAACCTGACCTGTAGCCACCTCACTCCCCACCCAAATATGTTCCACTCCTGCATTCTCCTCTCAGTGAATGGCAATGGCACAGGTATCCATCCCAGCTCCCACACCCCAGTGCCTGGCATCCTTCTAATCTCTCTGTCTTATACAACTCCATGTCCAATCAGTGTCCAAATCCTATCAATGTTCCCTTCTTAAGTTTCTCAAGTCAACCTCCTCCTCTCCATTCCCCACCCTCTGCCCGCAGACACTGTCTTTGTTCAGGCTGTCATCGTCCCTCTTCTTCAGTACTACCACAACCTCCTAGCTCTCCCATGTCCTAGTCTCTCCTAGCTCTCCCATGTTCTAGTCTCAATCTTCACCAGTCCTTCCCCATATAACAGTCAGACATACATTTTTTTAAGTGCAAACATGAGGCCCTGCTTAAAATCAGGGTCCCTAAAGCTCTCAGAATAAAGTCCAAAATCCTTAGTTCAACAAACAAGGCCATTCATGAGGCTTCTTATCTCCCAAAGTTCACAGCCCACCATTTCCTGTGATTTCACTCACCCTCCCAAACACTCACACCTCCACATACGTTCTAGACACGCTTTCTCTCTCACTTCCAGGCCTTACATATACTGTTCTCTTTCTCAGAAACACCAGCAGAGCACCCCACCCACCTTCCACTGGCAACCTCCCCCTCTATACACCCATAAGCTTCCGGGCTTCCGCTTAGGGCTGACTTCCCTCAGAACTTGTTCTTACCCTTAAACACTGGTTAATCGTCCTCACTTCTTTATTCTATTGTACTTTGGACCTAATCCCAACAGAATATATATCACATGACATCCTAATTTCCCATTTAATTGTACACCCCACCATGTCCCTGCTGCTAATTGCAGCCTCCATGAGGGTAGGGACAATGCCTATAATTTTATCTCCAGCCCCAAGCCCCATGCCTCAGGACTTATTGTGAGTAATAATAAATCATTTTCAAATTAATGAGCCTCTAGTAGGTAGCAAAAAACAAATTTCTTGATCCACAGATAAGAGTTATTTCTGGCATTCAATACAACTTCAAACATTAAAAGTAGATACCAAAAAAAATGGAGAATTAATATAATTGTCTGGATAGGTCCCTCACTAAACAAAATCTATCCCTGATCATCTTTGATACCTCAATTTTGTAGATAAATCGGCTGACCATGACTTGTGGATCCTAATGAGAGCTGGATTTCCCAGTGTACCTGTATGGGGAGACCACACCTCCAAGGTCTGGAATTCCTGTCTAATAAACTCCCACACTCCCAAATGTGGCTGCTGCCAACTTGGCAAGGCAGCATGTTCCAGAGTGACAGTTCTGCTAAGTGCACTGTTGTCAAATCTGCCATCTGCTTCTTGGCCCAAGCTGGGAAGCAAAGAAATAGACATTCGTTCTTCCTTTGCCCCTTGCCACTCCCACAATGGTATTAACACATTTGCTCCCCTGCCTTAAGGCACTTGTCCAAATCCTCTCTTCCCCTTTGAGAGGCTCATCTCAGAACTCCTAATCAGTAGATAAAAATGCCTCATTGTTTACTTTCACACCACACATGGAGACACATCCACCCCTCAAATCCACCAGTCTCTTATAAAAATTAAATGTCCACTGAACTTTATGTCCTCACATAGCAGGGTGCTTTGGTGCTGGCGAATGAGATCAACATGTTACTGCATGCCTCAACCATCTGCAGTTTGGCACTGGTGAAGAATGTATGTATCTATGAAATTATCTTAGGACGACTTTCAGGATCACCACTGGAGGTCACAAGAATTTCTCCTGCTCTCTCATACTCATCCTCACTTCTCTGACAACAGCCCTCCTTCCCTGCCATTGCATTCCTATGCCTAACATCAGTCCTCATTATCCAACCTCTTGATCTATAGCCAAAAGGCATTTTTTTATGTCTGAGGAAATTCAAGCATAAGGTGAGTCAGGCTCTGGTGCGTTTGGCTGGGGCATTTGGGACTCCATTCCAACAGCTTTCAGTGTAATTAGAAATGTAAATGAATACCTAAAGCTCTTCATATCACACTGGTGACATGCAAACTAGAATATTTTGCAGTGCCCAAACACAAAATTGAAACCTCGCACCAACACACATTTCTCCATTATGTCAGAAACAAATGTACTAAGGATATAAAGAGTTATGCAGTGTATCTTTTTGCACCCACAGACACCTGGCCCTTCAATTTTGACCTTGATTTGTCTGGTGCAATAATTGAAGACTTTTGCCATTCAGGTGCACACTGAATAACCAATTGACAGGTACAGCTTGACGTCCCTGTCAGATGTGGATGTAAGGTTTCCCTATCTTTATTTAGGTATTTGTACCCTGCACACACTTCAGCCATCCGTTGGTACTCAGTGGCCTAGAATGTCAAAATCAGCACAGTGTTTTACACTTCAAAGGAGAGTGGCAGATCAGAGAGGCTGAACACCCAAGCATCCCTCCTCCCTTAGTGAGCTGATTCACAGCCTTGGCTTCAGATACCACCTCTATGAGCAAGACACCCACATCAAACTAGTTGTCCTCAGGCATCTCTAACTCAAACATGTCAAACGGAATGTACTGCTCCCCAAACTGCTTCCTCCACCTGTCTTATTTCTGTTAATCACACCATGAGTCTCCCACATGCTCTTGTTCAAAACCTGGCAATTTCTCCCTTGCAGATGCTCTGTCCCTGATCCATTTGTCTCATGCAAAACAGTACCTGTGGAGTATCTCTAATGTGCCAGCTCCTTTGGTTGTCACCCACACCCTTCCCTTCCTTTGCATCTTCCCAGGCTGTGCCTGCCTGCCAGCCTCAACACCTCCACCTGGAATACGCCCAAGTTCCATACCCCCCACCACCTCCAGCTCTCTTGATGCAGTAGCCTTTCTAAAAGCACATCTTTGATTATGCCACAACTCTGCATTAAAACCTTGATTGGAGTACCAAAACCAACATTGGTTTATTTCCATGATTTTGTGTGTGCAATTCCCTCTGGCAGTTATGTTCTTATCTACTTTGTACGCCTGGAAAACTCTTCATTTGTCAATACCCTGCTCAGCTGTTGCCTATGATGTTTTCTTAACACACACATACATATGTACGTTTCAGATGGAGTTAATTACTCCCTTCTCTGTGTGCCTTCTATGTCTTCCATAGTGTTAATGTGAAATAATGCTCTTTATTGTAACAGAGATCTCTCTGGAGAACAATGGGTAGAGCCAACAGGTCAAGAGCATCCCACTGGGTTCTGAAGCCAGACTGCCAGGGCTTTATTTTGGCTCCCCGAAAACTGAGAGACCTTGGACAAGTCACTTCTCCTCTCTGGGTTTCACCTCCTCATGTGTAAAATGGGGATAATAGTGGAGCCTACCACTTAGAGTTGTTGGAAGAATTAAATGAATTAATATATATAAAAGGTTAAATACAGTGCCTGTCAGAGTAAATGATCCATATGTGTCACCTGTTGCCCCCAGAACTGACAATAGTGGCAGAAGGACCTCAGTAAGAATTACTGAATGTCTTCACCATCTTCATCATCCATCCGCCACTCAGGTTTGCAGCTCTATTTCAAACTCTTACCTACAAAAATCCTGTGTTATCATCAAATACACTATTCCCCTTTCCCTCTTCCACTCTTATTCCTTCACACATACTGTTTTGCATGGAAGAAATATTTTTTTCTCCATCTTCCTCACTCCTTCTATCTCTGGTAGATCTCAAATCTGTCTACCAAAATAATACAGATTTCAGGATGTTGCTGCCTGGAGATTGTGATTATGCAGGTCTAGGTGGAGCCCTGGAAACCTCCAAGTGTAAGAAGTTCACCAGAGAATTTTAACATGCAACTAGGTATATTAAACATGCCCTGAATAGAGCAGACACCTAACAAATGTTTGAGGAATGAAACTCCCTATTTTCTGTACCGCCCATGGATGCTTAGATAAAGTTCTTTCCTATTTCTAAACAGATGCCCTCATCTGTAAGTGCTGTAGCTCCCAAGGCCAAAAGAAGTCCGTGAACACTCAGTGAGTGAGCAGACAACACAATCTGCTTTTACATATTGGCTCATTTTGCCTTTGTCATGTCCCTGCCTTTACCTGGTGTCCCTAGAAGCTTGGGCATTTTTCTTTAAATTCACATAAAAGAAATTTACTTCAGGCAGCTCCACAAAAAAATGAAAAAAATCAAAATAAGCAACCAAACCAAGGAAAAACATGGTACTCAGGAAACAGTAGTTTCAATTATATCCCTCACAACATTAAATGTGAATGGATTAAAGGATCCAATTCAAACAAAACAATCCAGACTGTCAGACTGGATTAAAAAAAAAGATTTGACTATGAGTTATTCATACAAGATACACTTTATTTTTTGTCATTTTAAAAAATATTTTATTATTATGTTTTAACTGACAAAAGGTATGCATATTTACGGTCTACGGCATGATGTTTTGAAATACATAGGCACTGTGGTATGGCTAACAACTAACATATGCATTACTTCACATACTTATCTTTAGAAGGGACAACCAAAGTAAATATTCTCTATCATGTTTCTGATATGAAGACGTTGAAAATGTCTAGAAATTCCACTGATTAGTGTTAGAACTCTGCTCTAGCAATCCTCATTCTCTTCTCCACCCCACTGCTTAACCCATCAAAGTCAACTTCTAGAAGGTTCAAAATATTTAACTTGGCTCCATGTCCTCCAGGAAGCATCCCAGGCCTTTCCCCGGTATCCTCCACCTCCCTCCCAGGCCATTCCTGTGTACTCCAACAGTGCTCCGTACACATGCCTAATGTTAGTGCACTTATCGTTCCAGACACTATAAACCATGTCTCTGCCTTGAAAGTGAGCTCCTCTAAAGCAGGGAAGGATCCCTCATCATTATTCCAGGCACCAGTACTCAGTAACCACTTAATGCATATTTCTATTAAAAACTAGTAAGAAACGAAAGCCCTCCAGCCCAGAGATTCTCAACCTTTTAATTACCAGAGGTGCCTTGTATCATTTCTTTTTAAGTTTTTCTAGAATAGTGTTTTAATAATGTATTTGTATTCCCACTTTATTAAACTCTGAACACATCAAACTACCAATCAGAGCTATGAGAAAATTAGTGCTACGTAACTAAATTGCTATGAATTCCATGCAAAGGAAAAAAAATAGAAACACTGATGTTTTAGTTAGTGCATGTATCAACATTTTAATAAAATTGAGTTATTTTCTGAAATAATTTTTAAAACCTAAAACTATCAAACAAATCAGCATAAAGAAAAATGACTGTCCCACACACATCTAGTGAGAGGGCAATTTAACTCTATGTATCCAGGGTCTTGAAAATGTTCATCTTTGGCCCAGTAATTCTAGCCTGCAGAATATATCTTCAGGAAATGTAAAATACAAAAATATACAAAAATGTGTTTTCTATACAAAACATGTTACTTAAGAGTACTTTATAATAGTGAAAAGTGGGAAACAATCTAGATATCAATGATTTGGGACTGGTTAAAAAAAAGTTATGCAACAGTCAAACAATGGGAAACAATGAAGCTCATGAAAATGACATTTATGAAGAAGTTTTTAAAACATAATAATATATTTAAGTGACAATGGCAAGTTAACAGACCAGAATACAAAATTGCCCGCACAGTACAACCTCAACTGCACACAAAATATAATTTGTTTTTTTAAAAAAAGGACACAGCCACTAAAATTTCAAGAGTGTTTCTAGGTGGAGGTATTATGGGTGAATAAGTCCATCTTGATCTTTATCATTCTCTGTGTTCTGAAAATGTTAAGCCAAAAGCACAGTGCTTTTATAATTTTTTAAAAATATCAAAACGTTAAGACACAAACCCGCAGAAGGACTCATTACTTCCATGTCCAAACAACAACTCTGAAGAGATGGTATTCAGAGATCTGTGCAGGAACTCTAAATGATAGACTAAAACATCTCACATTTTTTAATACATCCCTAATAGCTTTTCTTTTTTGTTTTTTTGTTTGTTTGTTTTTTGCTTTTTTTGTTTTTTTGTTTTTGAGACAGAGTCTCACTCTGTTGCCCAGGCTGGAGTGCAGTGGCACGATCTCAGCTCAGTGCAACCTCTGCCTCGCCTCCTGGGTTCGAGCAATTCTCCTGCCTCAGCCTCCAGAATAGGTGGAATTACAGGTGCCCACCACCACACCCAGCTAATTTTTGTATTTTTAGTAGAGGATTTTGCCATGTTGGCCAGGCTGGTCTCAAACTCCTGACCTCAAGTGATCCAACCGCCTCGGCCTCCCAAAGTGCTGGGATTAGAAGCATGAACCACCGTGCTTGGCCCCTAATAGTTTTTCAACTTCTTCTGCTGAAGAATATCAAGAATGAAAACAAATAATCTGTACCTACCAACAACTCTCTCCATCATGGGATCAAACTATATAATTCAGTATCCAGACACCTGAGCTGCCTATATTGCCAGACATGACTTCCAAAAGTTCTTGGAACAGAAATAAGAAAGTTCTTCTCCTTAGAGCAACTCCAAGTACATCCCCCAGAGCAATGGGTGCAGTGTGCCAACCATAAAAAAAAGGAAGATTACAAAGTTCCTTTTTGAAAAGTTCAACAATTATTTGGGCTGCTGCAACCCACTTTCACTGCTATTCCCACTTTCAGTGTCATAATAGGTGACATGCTGTTCCTGGCAGAATGATAGACCACTGTGCTTTGAAGGCTACTGACATTGGTGTGTTTCTTTTGGTAAATAAATGACCTTGAAAATTATCCATAGCATACATTTCTGACCAGAACTCTCCTTTTCTGTAGAGGACCATATGGATTGATAAAAAGGCTATGGGCTTTGTAGTCAACAGAACTAGTTTTCTGTCTCACCTCTGCCACTCACCAGCCTCATGATCTTGGTAAGTTAACATCCCTAAGCCTCAGCTTCCTGTAAAATAGGGATAATAATAATACCCACCTCAACAGTTGCTGTGTGAATTCACTAAGCTAGTAGATTTAAAGCATCCAACACAGTATATGGCACATACCACATGTTCTAAATGGTAGCTTCCATATTTTAACTGAATTTCATCCCGAAGTTCCTAACAAAGGCCCCTTAAGAAGAGGAGAATCTAGCCAAAACCTCAGAAAGCCAAAATACAGAATTTGGCCTTTAACTTGATCACTTAGAATGAGGGGACTAAAGCCTATGGAGCTTTGGAGTTGTGAATTCACAGATCAGCCTCACCCACTTGTTGGACAAGTGACTTAATCCCTGCGAACACACGTTCCTTCCACAGAGAATGAAAGAAGAACAGTAATTACAGTTGATGTTAGGATTTTTTTTAAAAAGCCCATGTTAAGTGTCTGCCACGTTGCAAGTGATTAAAATACTGTGGCTCTTCTTACCATATATTTAATGTTACATCAACTGCCAATGTTTCATTTCATCAATGTCAATGAGCTGAGTCCAGAAAAACACGGAAAATAAATAAATCTCAAAACACAGACAGCCAGTCTGACCCTCAGTCAGTACTTACGTCGGCAGACCTTACAGCACTGGCCAGCAATGTGCACCGGGAGGGAGTCTGGGGAGCAACTGAGAGGGGGACAGGACATCCTTCGGCATTCCACTGCACCACTCTGAGGAAGGAAGCACATGGAACATAATCTCAGAAGTATCCTTTGATAGCTCCTGTTGTGGAGATCATTCAGATCTCATCCTAGAAAACTCATCGGGGAAACAGAAGCAGTATTAGAATTCCCAGTCCACTCCAGGACCACAAATAAAGTGTTTTCTCCAGCCCGAATGACCCGTACCACCTCAATTACGTTTCTGAAATACATCACTGGTTTCATTCTACCTGCCCATGTGTGCTAACTAGATTATGCAGAAAACAAAAAGTCTATTTTTATAAGAACATAAACACCACATTTGCAGACCCTGTCAATCATTTCTGAGGCTCTAACAATCTGTTTTGTATTTTCCTAGACAAACAATGGCATTCTTTGGATATTTATCAAGTAATTTCAACTGGACAGGGATTACATACTAATTTTCGGAGGGGGCTGTTATAATTCACTGAAACAGATGAAGGGATATACAAATAATGGATATCCTGACAGTGATAGTGAGTCAGGGAGGAAACGCCTTACAATTATTTGAAACAGGTGATGGATACACTTTGTAAAAGACAATAAAAACATGTAGAGAATAATTAAACTCCCCTTTTAAAGTTATTCTGGTTGTGAATAAGGATAACCATTAGGTTGTTTGAAAATCAAAGGAGTCCCTTCTTTCTACTATATCCCAACCTTCAAACTCCAAACATTGCATATTAAATCAAACTAGAGTGTGTTGGCAAGGGAAAGCAGATTTTAATTTCCAAGTATTCATGTAAGACATGACACTTTTCCAGCGTTGTTTCACAATTGCTCATATGGCTAGTGGGTGCTAAGTAAAAACCTAACAATTCTTAGAGTTAACATTATTTATTAAAGAACCAGGTTACACTCTAATTATCAAACTTGTCCCCTTACAATTGTTTTTACTGTATTTATTTACAAAGAGGCTTACTTTGCAAGTGCAGTTCCTGCAATGGTCACCATCTACCCAAGAGTCTTGGTCTCGATAGAGCAGTCCACTCACTTGACAAGTCTTCTCACAATGACAGTTTTCCAATTGACTAAGTCTTGTCTCTGCATAATTTAGCTGCAAGCAAGAGTTACTGAATGTAATTTCTGTAATTCAATTGCATCATCCTAACAAAGCTAATAGCAACAAGAAAAAAAACCCTTCTGAGAAGAAAGTGCTCAGAGCAGTTCACTGATTCTTAGCATTATCTGTTTTTTGTTTTATTTATTTTTTTACACAAGGTGGAATCACTCTAAATTGAAGACATATTGGCTATCATGGTCTAATGAATACCAAATGAGACATTAAACTGTATCTCAGGAACCTCATGGGTGTTCATAAATGTGTGTGCTTTCCATTCAAGCCCACACAAAAACACTCATAATGAATGTGTTCTCAAGGACTCATTATGATGTTTACAGGCGATCTAATCAGGAACTCCAAGGCTCTTACATTTATCTCCCACTATCCTCTCTATGTTCTTCACACACTAATTAGAATGTCATGGTTTACAAACTAGGAAGTCACTGCCTTCTGTCTGATGAAAAATTCTGGAGAACTGAGGCCAGGAAAAAAAGAAAAGTTGTAAGAGGATCCCCCAAACAGAATGCCCCAGGAATTCACTTTTGTGTTTAGAAGAAGGTCAGGAAAAGTAACCAAACCCCCAGGTAAGATCAGAATTTTGTAAAATAACCTTTTTTATTTTTCTAGGCCACCCAGTCATTGCCAATAATCACAGAGTCTTAGACTCTCCCGCTGGAAAGGGATTATAAATCTTGAATATCCTCACAAGAAACCTCAAGTGATTATCTAGCCTTTGCACATCTCCAGTGGAGGAACATGTATTATCTTCCAAGGAAAGCCACTTTTTTCAGTTAGCTCTCAATGTTTGAAACATTTTTCATGGTTTTGGCTGTGAATTTTTTTTTTTTTCCTGCCATGCCTAGGTTTTCATTGTAACCTATCCTGAGCAAACCTAATCTTCATGCATTTGAGGTTATCCTGTCGTCTTGACCACACTTGGCACGACCAGGTTCCCTTAACAGCTCCTCATGATATGATTCCAAGCCTCTCTTCTGATCACTTTTCATACAGCCTACTCCAGTTTACCTTCAAAAATATGGTGCAAAAAAACCCTAAATACAGCACTTTGATATGATCTGTCTACTGTCACATCCATATGAAAGAGTAACTCAGTCTAGTAGTGATATTACTCTCCCTTTCCCTTTCCTTACATAGAGACCACCATGACTGAAAAACAAGTATCATTTCCTAGAAAATTATCTGAGTTTCTTTTTCCCTTCTCAATCATGTTTATCCTTTCATGTCTTAAGTACTTTCCCCATACAGAAGATCAATTCAACATTTGATCTAACTAAGATTGTTTTAAGCCACTATTTTAAATATAATAGATAAATCTAGGGAAAGACTTCCACCATCTTTCTACATTAACTATGGTTCCATTTCATACACATTCCTCCGACTTACTCATACCAGAACTACTCTCTGGAAATGGAATCCACATGTAATTCTAACCTTTGTTTTTGTCATTTATTTCATCCTCTTTCTCCAAGCTTTTGGAATTTCTCAAGAAAACTTGCCCCTTGTCTGCCTTTTATGGGTGGTAGCAAAGGGCAGAAAAAACAACAAATAGGATCTTAGACCAACCACCATGCACCATGAGCAGCCCCTAAAGACCTAAGAGTTGACGCTGCCTGAAATATTAGCTTCCTATCACTCCTTCTAATATGCATGATCTTCTAAAAATTTATGTTTCACTTAAAACCCCAACCCAGGCCAGGTGCAGTGACTCACACCTGTAATCCCAGCACTTTGGGAGGCCAAGACGAGCAGATGACCCAAGGTCAGGAGTTCGAGACCAGCCCGGCCAACATGGTGAAACCCTGTCTCTACTAAAAATACAAAAAAAAAAAAAAAAAGCCAGGTGTGGTGGCAGGCGCCTATAATCCCAGCTGCTCTGGAGGCTGAGACATGAGAATCTCTTGAACCTGGGAGGCAGAGGTTGCAGTAGGCCAAGACCACGCCAGTGCACTCCAGCCTGGGCAATAGAGCGATACTCCGTCTCAATAAATAAATTAATACAACAAAACTCCAGCCTAATCATAGAGTTTATAGAATCTATGATAATTAAGTTATTTGGCAATGCTTTAGGAAACAGACAAAATACACTTCTGAGTTTGGTGATACTCTTGGACTCTGAGGGATGATGGCATATGGTTTGGCCACTTGCCAATACCAAAATCTGAAAATGTTCAAGTCCTTTATATAAAATAGTATAGTTTGCATATAACATATGCACATCCTCCTATATACTTTAAGTCATCTCTAAATAACTTATAATACCTAATACAATGTCTAAACATCAATTCATTCACATGGATTCAATGCAGTACTTGGTACACAGAAAATTCAAGTTTTACTCTCTGTAACGTTTTGGAATTTTTTTCTAAATATTGTTGTCCATGGTTGGTTGAATCTACAGATGTGGAATCTCAATAAAAAGAAAGTGACAACTTCTCACTTATCTTTACTTCATTTCTATAGCCCCAGTAGTTCCTACATAAGGGCAGTAACAGATATATGGCCTTGGATTGAACAACAGAGTTGAACCAGATCTGCATTCCTCCTAAAAGGATCTCAGAATTGTGTACCTTTGTGAGAAGACTCATTCCTGACTTACTCTGAAAATCTGAAACAATTCTGGTGTCTGTATCACTCCAAAAAGGGAACTTCTTACAGACTAAATGGCCCAAAAGGCAATTCTACATCTATCTAAGCTTTCTTAAAATCCAGGAGCTTGCCTAAGGGTAACAGTGGCAATTTCTAGCACTGTCCCACAAAGCTGAGCTATGCTCACCTACAAAACTCAATTCCAAGGAAAATGTCAGTTTTAATATAATAAAAGCTATTCTCAAGGCTGATCTTGTTTCCCTTCTGAATGTGGTTTTTATTTTTAATATTTTTAGCCTTTCCTGACAACATTGAAAAGTCCTATTCTCTGTAATAATAAGAGCACATCAAATAGACACAAAGGCAAAGGGATGTTAAGGCAAAAAGCTAATTTTTCAAAGATGCTTCATGTAACCTCTTGCTTTCCCCTTCGCTCCTGCTAAATCCTAAAAGAGCAATAAAGGAGACAAACAACTGTGAATCACAAAATGAATTACATTTTCTGTCATTGGTATTAGCATGCTGGATTTATACACATTCATTTTCAAAAGCTATTTCTATACTACCCGCCACTTTCTCTAAGATTGTCTGCAGATTCAAAATAGATATGGTATCAAATCTACATCTCCATTCTGTCTTCCTTTTGTTTATGCCTTTATCTAAGCACCAGGGACCAAATCATTTATTCTTAACTCTACACAATGAAAGACAGACAGCAGAGGCCTTTTTTTAATCGTCAGAGGTCAATGAACAGATCTAAGTATATTAGTCGTGTGGTGGATTGTTTCTTTTCTTTGAAATACATTTATTTGGCATTTGCTATATGAAAGGAAAAAACAGGCTTCTATTGTTAAACATTTAAGCTTAATTGAAAATTCATTATTGAATTCCTCAAAAGAATGAAAGTCTCAAAATTAAAGATGTTACAAGCTTAAATGCCACTCCAAGTGTGGCTTGATTTGCATACATAGATTTGTCAAATATTTAAACAGAAGTAATCAAGAAAGTCCCAGTCTTCAGTATCTCTTCTTTCTGAGCTTGAAGTCAGAATGGGATTACAGTGCAGTTGGGATCTGATAGCAGGACAGAGCCTGACCCTGTCACAATGTTCCCAGCAGGTAGGTAGTTCCCACAATGTCAAAACCACCTGAGAGAACCTTCAGAGTAAGCCAGGGGTGTGGCTGATGCTTGTAGATCACTAAGGGAAACGGAGGAGGACAAAAAAGGGTTATTACTTGAGGTAGCAGCCCCATCTCTTCTCTGCCTTAAAAAAAGTATAGTTTTGCCAAAATGCCAGAATTCCTCAACAGAGCTCTTATCTACCCTGACCTCTGTCCTGTATCAAGCAAGGGCACAGTCACTTGCCAGCATGCCTAACCCTAAAAGGAGAAAAGGAACAGTGAGCTCTCCTACACAGACCCCTGGACTGATCTGGTATCTACATCTGTTTGGTTCTGATTTTGGCTACCAATTCCTATCCAGCTTGTACACAGAGTTTCCTCTCTGGAAGGGTTCCAGGGTTTCCACCTTGACCCAAGAGGAAGGACTTCCTGCTGTTTCCCAGGACTCCCAGACTAGGGTCTTGACAGCAATGTACAGGCTCTACCAGACTTTGTGATTTCAAGTCACTGGGTAAGATGTGCATTTTCTTAAAGACCATTTTCTCTAAGGAACCACCATCCCCCCATGGTTGTCTATATTTTCTAGGTTTAAGGGTACAAATAGCAGCAGCCACCACCTAATGAATGACACTTCTGTGACATGCAACAAACCTCATTTACCTGGGCTCACAGAATCTTTACAAGAGCAGGAATAATTGTCACCATTTTACATATGGGGAAACAGATGCTGAAACAAGTCGAATAACTTATTCAAAGCTACAAATATCCAAGGAGATTATAAAATAGAGACTCAGAATCGTTATCAGCCTGACTTTAAAGCCCATTCTCTATCTCCACTATGAATTATACGACTGTCTACTCATCTTAATCAGAACTGCTGGACAACTCAAATCAAACCTCCAAAAATTACCTCCAGCCCCATTAACCAAATTCTGCCACAATCGGCCTATTTAATTAAAAATAAAGACTGGGCCCAGATAAATTTAGTGCCATAGAATTCCTTTTGCATCTGGGAACCATATTCAACTTCAAGTCTGCCTGACATCTCCAGACTCCATCTCCTTCCATCTGCCGAAAGAGTGAGTTACATTTCTGCCTCCACCAAGATGGCAGACTACATACCCTGAAGGACTTCACCAACTGAACCAACTAAACTGCTGTATTCAATATATAAATTAAAACTTTTGAAAATTGTCACTGAGCTAATATAAAAGGAAGAAAGTCACGGAGTCCAAAACAAAGTGACTGCAGGGATCCCAGGAAATAAGTGAGCACTAAAGACAACAACATCCTGAAGATTTCTAATGAAATGTGGAGCCCTTGAGCTTCTACCCTGGTGGTTGCACAGGGTATAGGGGACAGAGCTGGGAAAAAGTATCTTCCCAAGTTGGGTACCTTAAAGGAAGCCCCTATATAAAAATTTGGTACTAACATGTGATACCGTCAGTCTTAGAGTGAACAAAAAGAAGCAGGCTTGCACAAGGCAAAGAAAGAAAACTTTCATGTTCAGACCTTGGCGCCAGCTAGAAGGAAAAAAAAAAAATCTTCCTTGAAAATCCTTAAGGAATACTTTCCTGAGACTTCACCTGGCCTATCCTAGGTGTAGCAGTCTGATTCTGAGCAATCTGGTCTGAAAATACTTAAGTAGATAATGTCAAAGAATTTTCACATATTTCCAAGGAAAACAAGCAGCTCATAGCCAAAAGGGTGCATTAAGAGACCTTATTCTTTAAAAAATAAAAAAATAATACAATAAAAAAGAGACCTAGC
The DNA here is from genome assembly GCF_024542745.1 of Macaca thibetana thibetana. NCBI lineage: Eukaryota > Metazoa > Chordata > Mammalia > Primates > Cercopithecidae > Macaca > Macaca thibetana. The sequence goes on from NC_065591.1 coordinate 44,554,152, forward strand.
CCTTGCCATAACCTTCCTCTTTGAAAAGTTACTACAAGTTCTATGTTCATACATTTCATTCCCAACAGGAGTGATCTGAAAACTTTAGTTCAGCTCAATAAAATGATCAAACATTCATTTCTCTTTTCCTCTCTTTTTATTTGCTCATTCTTAGTAGTATCTCCATCCTTCTGCCAGTGGATGGAGAGGGTTAGAAAGAGTAATATTACTCCCTATTTATATCTTTTATCTCTCTTCCTAACCCTATCTTGTCAAACCATAAACTTTCTCAGTCATGATTCAACTTTCAGGATCTAACTACCTGAGTTCAGGTCCCAGCTCTGCATCTACTCTCTTAGGAAAAGTTATCAGACCTTCCTGGACCTCAGTCATCTCATCTGTAAAGCAGACTAATAAATTAAAGCAAGCTCAAAGGACTGTGGTAAAGATTAAAGTGACAGTGGATATAAAAGCTTAAGCATTATAACTAATACATAGTAAATGCTTGTATTACTGATTTTCCGTTTCTTTTAGATCAACGGTTGACAAACTAAGGCCAGTGGACCAAATCTCGCTCGCTACTTACGTTTGTATGTCCTGTAAGCTAAGAATGGTTTTTATAGTTTTCAAGAGTTATAATTTAAATGATTATACTTAAATGAACTAAGTCTACACATAATATCCCTGATTTTGCCTCTTGGCTTGCAAGTCCCAAAATTTAGTAGCTGGTCCCTTACAGAAAAAGTTTGCCAACGCTTATTCTAGATGATCACAGATTTCAAATTACACAGCAAAGATGGAAGTACTCAGTTTTCAAATTGTAATTCTATACACGGTTTGGAAGGAACAGACTTAAAAATCTGCCAAAGTGCCAAAGGGAGGTTTAGAAAGTGGATTAAACCATTTGCTGCTTGCAATTGCCCACAATTAAATATCTTCTGCCTCACAAATGCCCATTTTATATAATAATGTTTTGAGAATAGAGCTCAATGTAGTTCCTAGATGATGTGTGGCTAAAAAGAGAAAAATGACATTCTCTGCAATGGGAAAGAATGACGTCCTCGAAGCTGGAGAATGAAGAACCACAGTCACCTGAGACTGAGTGGCATGTTTCCTGTTCCAAAAATTTGCTAGCATGCTAAAATATAATTAACAGTATTGAGATCAAGCTGCTCCAGACAATATGAAATAAAAGCCTCTCCACGACACAAGCTGGGAAGGCAAATAATCACCTGCGTTTCACATTCCCACTATACTCTGAAGTGAAAAGCTAATGCTTCGGATCTAAGCCCCAGTCTCAATCGTTTTCTCACAAAAATTATGCATCTCTCCTTTCCAGACAAAAAGGGGCTTGGCTTAGCCAAAAACCCAGTTTGAAATAGAAACATTGTCTTCAGCAGCACAATCCATGGGTCCAAAATATAGCCTTATCTCGCAAACGCTTACCTACCCACCAATTTTTTTGCACATGCCATGGCTAATGGTAGGGAGCAGTCTTAGCCGCAGGTACAATAGGATTAATGTATCATTTTCACTGTTATTAAAATTCTTCCTTTGGCAGAGTATAATGTCTCTTAGGGCCAACCTAATTCTTTCTTCGCCCTAGGCTGGAACTCATGTCCACGACTGATTGGTATGATAACAACAGCATTAGCCACATTTTCTATTTTTTCAGTGTCTTTTTCAACAAGGCTCAAGGCTTTTCATTATGAATATACACTTTATGAATATATATTAAAGCCCTTAGTTGTTGACACACTGGGCTCTGCCACTCAATATGAACATATCTAGGGTAGAAAGTATGTCTTGCTCACCATTGCCTCTTTGTGCCCAACACAGTGCCCAGCAAACAGCAGGTCCTCAAAAGATGCTTGTTAAGTGGATGATGGAATGGAGAGGAGGAAAAGGTGCAGAATTATAAAAACAAAGGTGTTGAAAGGCAAATTTGGCCTCCTTTGCTATTTAACTCAGAACCAGCCTTGAAATGAATTATACATTAAAAATGGAATGTAATGCCTTCCTTTGACAGTAATCTGTTCCTAACCATAGCTATTTTGCCCCTTCCGATTATGCGCAATTATTCTTACATCCAAAATGCATTAGCTTATAAGAGCAGTGGCTCTGACCATAGATCATCTTACAGTATTACTACTTTAACAGCCAATGGGCAAATTCCTTTTCCACTCCCATAGAATCTACAGTGATACATATTGCCTCTTGCTTCCAAACATTTTTCAAGTAAACATTATGATACAGCTTAATAGCACCAAAGACAGGAATGGTTATGTTTACTATTGGTAGTCCTATTTTGAGTAAGAATAAAACATTTTTGTAGTAACATATAGCAGATGCCAAGGCTAAAAATGTTTCCATTATAACACATCACTCCGAATTCCAGATAGGACAGAAAAAGAAATGAAACATCACAAGTGAAATTTAGATACCTACTTTTGCAGTCATCTTGGCCAAAAGCTCTTGTAAATCCATTATTCCTTGTACCAGGCTTAAGAAATCACTGCAGGTTGGGCAAGCTCAATAAAGAAAATATAAAATGTATATTTATATTGTGCTAATATAAGCAATAAAATTTTAAAACAGTAGATATGTGACTATGTAGAAGAGTTTTTTGGGGGTTTTTTGGTCAATATTGCTTTGAAATTTGAGTGAAATCACAGAGGATTTCAGGTCTGGATCTTTTCCTATTTTAATAAGCAAAAAGAAAGGAACAGGAAAAAGGCACTGTTAACTAAAAAGAAAGGCAACATGACATTTTAAAGTTAAAATTAAACTCATTTTTACAGGGAGGTAACTGAAAAAATGTTAAGCATCATAGAAGAAGAAAAAGTAAACTCTCATCCAGGTCAAGAATCTTAATGAATAGTTTTTAAAAATATATATTAAACATATCTTTCTATATCCACCAATAGAATCTGCTAACTCTTCTTTTCAAATTTTAATTCAATAAATGATACGGGTTGGCTGCATCCCCACTCAAATCTCATCTTGAATTGTAGCTCCCATAATTATCACATGTGGGAGGGACCCAGTTGGAAATAATTGAATCATGAGGGCAGTTACTCCCATACTGTTCTCATGGTAGTGAATAAGTCTCACAAGAGCTGATGGTTTTATAAGGGGTTTCCCCTTTCACTTGGCTCTCATTCTCTTTGCCTGCCACCATGTAAGATGTGACTTTGCTCCTGTTTTGCCTTCCACCATGATTGTGAGGCCTCCCCAGTCATGTGGAACTGTGAGTCAATTAAACCTCTTTCCTTTATAAACTACCCAGTCCATAGTTTATAAAGTTTATAAAGACTACAGTATGTCTTTATAAGCAGTGAGAAAACCAATTAATACAATAAATGATACATATTTTTTTAAAGACACAAGAGTTATATAATGTAGATATTAAGTTCTCTTTCAGTATCCCCAGCACCTCAGAAGTCAACACTGTAAACAATTTGGGTCTATCTTTCCAGATGTGTTTCGCTGATATGATCAACAAGTTATATATCACAATGCTTTAAGTTGCTACTTACTGCGATTTAGATTTGGACACTGTGTTATATATCCATTCGGCATAAAGATGATCTTCCCATCTTGGATGATCCCCTTGATAACAGAAGAGACAGGTGGCAATCAAGATTACAGTCACCAGCTCAAATGGCCCCTATGCAATCACATACTCTTGGCAGGTCAGATTATTTTTCAACAAAATTGATTCATTCAAAGGGTGAGCTAGCCTTAGTATATACTGAACTACTCTAAGGCATCCTACTTTAGGAATCTTGAATTGGACATTTACGTGGAGAAAGCTACAATTAGTTACCACTAGTTAATGCCAATTATAGATTATATCACCAAAGATACATCAATAAAAAGCATTGATTCAATAAAAATTCTCCTTAATGTACTAATCATCCTGGAACGTTAAATACTGCTGATTTACAGGATTTTTTTAAAGTGGGAAGAAATATAAAAGAAACATATTAGCCTAAAATTTTTCTACTGATTCATTTAACCAAGGAAATAAAATTAGACATTGGGAAAATTCCGTAACAATCCTTGCTCCTCAACTAATCAAGTAACATGAGTCTTTGTTGATGAGTCTTAAGACAAGAGTAAAAGGAGGTCTATTAATTCTGTAATTCAGTCTGGAAGAATAGCTCAAATTTAAGAAAGTCATCAGGGCTGTCATCTCTCAATGAAAATATTGACTTGGCTTTTGAATTTTTCAAGTTGAATTTCAAGATTCTGTTGTTAGGGTTTTTTTCTGATTTGATGGCAGAGATATTACAGAACAGATGGAAGATGTGGAAGCTGGTTCAGAATATTGAGCCTAATCTATAAATAAAATATAGGCTTAAGATAGTGATAAAAGTCTTTCAGAGGGAGTAACATTTAACATTTATGTGCTCATCTTCTAAACAGCAGAAGGCAATCAGCAAATGCTGTTTTTGACTTACTATTTCAAGAAAAAATATTAATTGGAAATATTAATAGAAATAACAGGATCACAGCACCTCTTCCACAGAATGATATGTTTATTAACCTCTTCCTCTTCAAGGATGATGCAGTGTTTGTGATTACAAGAGAAGACAGCCTCACCGTGGGGAAGAAGTTTCTGCCACTGCTGCTCAATATTAATTCATAATCTCTTGCAGAGGAATACCAGGGAGCAATTAATGGAGCACAATCTAAATGAATTAACTTCTCTCTGGGATGAAATTATGCAGTCTTTCAAAGCAAATTAACTCCTTTGAGAGGCTAGCACACCTTCAAGCATACATGGCAATTTGAGACAAGCATGGATTAGAAGTCAGGGAACCTGGGTTCAAGTTCTGGATCTGTCTCTAACTAACCGGGCAGACTTAGGCAATAAGTTAGTCAACTTCTGTGAGCCCCAGTTGCTTCATCTGGAAAAGAAGTGCTAGGTGAAAAAGCTAAAGATCCACCCAGCACTCATGTTCTAGATCAATGAAACAGGCCTCCAAACTGAAACTGTCACATTTTAGGCATCTATGCTTTCATTACTTTTCAAATAATCATAATAATAAAAGAATGTGAACAGACAGAACTATAGATTTCCATCTTATGGATTTCCTGGAACATGGAAAATTTCAGCACTAAAACAGAGGTTCCTAGGCAAACCAGGACAGCTGGTTACCTTAGGTGATGCAGAATTGGTGGAAGTATATGTAACAGAAAAGGATCGGATCCATACCTGTTCATCAGAAGACCCTAGATTATTTTTATTTTTATCATCATGGAAAAGGGTACTCAGAAACCTGGAGCACATATGTCATGGTGCTAAATATCTTTCCAAAAACAAACAGAAAACTCATTTTAAAATACCCCATCCCACTAATCCTAAAGCAAGAAAATACAGCACATAGCAGTTTTCCTTTTCCTTTTCAAGTGACTTTACTCATTTTAGTGACATTATGAATTACAAATCACCTGCCTTCATACCTTTCTTCTGTCTGCATCTCTCCTTACTTACCTGTCTTTCCACTTTTAATCTCTGGTACCTGTGTGTGTCTGTTATAGATTAGGTGAAGGTCAATGATGTTGACTTGAACAAAAAACAGAAATAAAAGCTGACAGCTTCCCAATGCTCATTAACACAAAAACCCAAAGCACTTGGTATTTTTTATGAGAAAAGGTCATAGAGGTGAGCCCACATACTGGCATGAAAATTTGTTCCTACCAAATGAATCAAGATGGGAATGTTAATTTATTTGAATGGTTGTAAGTCAATGCTGGATTAAAAGAAAAGCGGTGATACCCTACAGATACCACTTATAATCTAAAGATGTCTGAGTGCATGTGTGTGTATGCATGTGACTACACACATTTATGTATATCACAGCACCTTCCCCAGAATAAGAATCAGAAGATCTGGTATTAAATTGCTATATGGACAATTTATTGCCAGGACATTTGCTGATTAAAGAAGCATTTGCTAAGCATGTAGTTTTCTTCATAAAACTACAAAAGGGATTTTATAATGTATAAAACTACAAAGGAGCTCAATCAGCTTTATTCTTCTCAAAAAAAAAAAAAAAGTGTGTGTGTGTGTGTGTGTGTGTGTGTATATATATAATCTATGAGGATTTCCACAGATGAAAATGTGCCTTCAAGCACTACAACTTCCCCCAAAGGCGATATGGCATAAAAAGACAAAATTTTTATTATTTCTCCTCATTTAACTCTAAATGTATCTACATTTAACTGAAAAATGCAACTCTAGCTGGGCCTGTATTGGCTGACCTATTTTGATCTCATTTTTTCAGACCTATGGTTTTTGCCATATTATTCATCTTGGCAGTGTTTCTCAAACTTCTAGTTTCTGAGAATCACCTTGAGTATCTGCTTAACATTCAGATTCTTGTGTCAACCCAAAGGATCCTGTTTCAGTAGGATTGGAGTGGGCCCAGGAATCTTAATTTTTTAAAAAAAACCTCTTCCAGATGATTCTGATGAATGGTAAAAGGACCTCACTTTGAAAAATTCTGCTCTATTGTCAACAATTTGCTTCTTTTGGAGCAAGAGGGTTTACTCATTAAAAGTTCACAATGGTTAAAATTATTGCATCCAACTCATATATAAACAGAGTAAAATCTCACTGATTTGGAACTGAACAAAACCCAACAGAATTACTAGATTATATTACAAACACCACGAATGCAAAGATAATAGATTTTCATCTTCGTATCCCCTGAAGTTCCTATTGTAGTAGATTTCACATAGTAAACACAATAAATATTTTAAAGCATCAAATTATTGAAAACTATGAATTATACAATATTGAACCACATAATTTTGAGCACAATTAGGATCTATGAAGATCATGTAGGGCGTTAGTTTTTAATTTAGGGTATACATCAGAATTTTGGAAGAGGTTGAAAGAACAGTCATGACTATTTTGAAAACTGTCTGAGGTCATTTTGATACTTACCATAAGAACTACTTATCTAGGACCAGATCACCTGTTCATATGACCTACGAGAAATTTAAGGCTTTGCTACCCTAAGTAGCTTTTCTAAAGGATACCTTAATCCTAGGCTATATACTACAGGGCTACTAACTCTTGCAAACCAAAAATAAAGTTCTAAGGCCCCCAACCATCTGAATGAACCTCCTCCTCTTGGCCAAGGGCATTCCAGAGTTAACATGGAAATCTAGTTTAGGCCATGATGGAAGAGGAGTTGAACATCCTTCATTATACCCCTCCAGCATTTACATCAACACAGACCTTAAGTCTAATGAGAAACATTTACAATATATTCTTCCTGAAGGCTGCTACTTAGAGGCTTCATCTGCATGATAAAACCTTCTTCTCCACAACCCCTTATCAGAACCCTGACATTCCTTACTACTGATAACGCTTTCAACCAACAGCCAAACAGAAAAATTTTAAATCTACCTATGACCTGGAAGCCCCCACCCTTCTGGTTGTCCCACCCTTCCAGATCAAACCAATGTAAATCTTACACGTATTGATGGATGTATTATGTCTCCCTAAGATGTATAAAGCAAGGTATACATGAGGACCACCTTGGGCACCGGTCCTCAGGACCTCCTGAGGTTGTGTCACGGGTGCATCCTTAACCTTGGCAAAATAAACTTTCTAAATTGATTGAGACTTGTTTATCATCAGCTAGAGACAGATCGAGACATTTCTGATTAACACTCTAAAACCAGTGCTGGGTCACTACAATATGCTGTAGGTAAAAAATAAATCATTTAAGGGAGCCCCTTAACATGAACTAACAACATATTGTTACAAAGAGCTCTTGTTATCAAAATGAGATTTTATCTTAATTGCCTTGATAGATACTAATCAAACATGCAAGACTAATTATTTGTATTAAATACTAATAATTTGCTAAGACAGTTTTCCAGTGCTAGAAAACAGAAGTCTTTCTAGGTAGCCAAATATTCCCCCTCGCCCCGCCCCCGTAATCTTATTTACACTATTAATTTGCTAAACATTCCATTTTCTTATTGTTAGTGTAATGATGAACCTCAGCTGATCTGAGGCCCTAAATAAATCCCTAAGATGCAGAGCCCAAAATTAATAAGCTTTTACTATTAGTACTGATGGAGAGCAGAAAAATGGATTTTTTTTTCCTTTTGTTTAATTCACCTGTTGCCACCCTGTACCTCCTGCTGTCAGCTCACCATGCACTGAAAAATAAATTTGCACCTGGTACATTGTATATTATGGATTGTTAATGTTTAGGGAACTAATGCCCATTATTTCTATTATTCCTAGAACGTTTCTCATTTTGCATTAAGAAATGTAGAAACATGCAATTAAAAAAATTAGAAAATTATCCAATTAGGTCCCTCCTGTGTATGGAATAACTAACATTAGGCAAGCTCTTCTAAACATGCAGAGCTTTCTGATACAAATGAAAGCAGCTTCACCACCAAGCAAATGCTAATTCTTTTTTTAACGCTCTTATTTCCCTGCAGATCTCTGTTTACATTGAAGAAAATGGTTCTATTTTTTTTGTATGCTAAAATACTGAAACAAATTGCTTTGAAAGAGAGAGGAAAAAGGGGTGGGAGAGTTTCCTGCTGGGCATGTAAATATATGGATGAAGATGTGTTCTGGTTATAAACTGGCAGGGACTCAAGCTTTGGAAACAGACTAACAAAAAGTAGGACCTGGGAAACTCCCAGAGAGGTTTTCAAAATGCAACCAATCATGTACTTCTGCCCTGAAGACGTTAATAAAATATTCCAGCATGCAAAACAGCCAAGAAAGACACTTGTCGACTTTCATTATGATCCATAAAAACTGTCAGCTCATTAGCATATCATTAGCTGTCCTGCTGTTTCCAAAGTCTTAATGCACAGAAATATTAATCTTCAAATGTGTAAGATTCCCTAGTTCTGTGACTTTGACTTTCTGCATGAAAGGAAAAATAAGAATTAAAGATGGGAGGAATCCAATATAGCTTCTTTTTCAATGTGCCTATAAACATATGTTTACCATCTGTGGAATTATGGGAAGCAGCTGAGGTAAAAATAACAGCTGTGGAATTTTTAAAAAGTTGTAATCAATTTCACTTCCCAGTGACACCTCAGCTGTTAGAGGAGACAGTGATGTCCAGGTAAGGGAAAGGTTTCAGACCCCAGTTCACCAGACACAGACAGAGACAGAGAAACAAAGCCAGGAGGGCCTTGGCCGCTGTGAAAGGCTTTGGAATGAAAAGTCTCCCTGAGGCCTCAACTCTTCAGAAACTGTCAGAACACTCAACCCCTGAAGCATCCTTATAACTTATTTCGGTTCACCTGGGCTCATTTTTTAATTTTTCACCCTCTGAAATTGTAACAGCACAATCAGCTTAGAAGGCATCAAAGGGAAATTGAGTGGGTAGTCAATCATCTTGATAATGAAAATCTATGACAATCAGAAGATTCAGATAAGCCTATCGCTACCGGCCAGCTTTTTTCAAATGGATGCTGTTTTGAAGTGAAGAAATTCCCAGCTTGTGTTCTGTGTCTCAGACAGGAATTACCTAATGCTAGAGGCTTATGTACCAGGCACCAAACAAGTGATTCCATCCTCTGCTATTTAATCAGCAGCACTTTTTTTTGCGCTGTCCACAAGGATCCACCAGGGTGCAGAAATTCGGTTTGACAAGTGAGGAGCTTTTGCTTTTACTTTGCCTATAAAGCAACATAATAATATTTAAAATAGAGAATAATGTTATTTTAACCTGGAAGCACATCATAAGCAATTTTAGCTCTGGAGCAATTCAGCAGACGCGGTTGTTGAATCCATGAGGCAGCTTCCACAAGATAAATATTAAAAGCCTGGAGCTATGCTGACTCTCACCTGAGAAGTGGCTGCCTCTTTTTCAGGGAGATTTTTGTAGTGTTGAATTGATCAAGAGGTAGTTTCCGTAATGAGACACTGATATATTTCCCCTACCCCAGCCATTTCTTCTCATAAAAGGATGGCCAGAAGCACTGCCTGGCATCCAGGATTCTAAGGAGAAGATGAGTTTTGAAAGCTGTCCCATGGAAAGCATCTTTGTAATGAGCCATTCCATGAGGCCAGTCCCCAACAAGAAGAACCGCCTCGCTCTCTAGGAAGATGGGCTATGTGAAATTGCCATCCCCTTTTGACGTTTCCACTGGGATCACCTATTCTTTGAAGCTGGAAACCCAGAAAAAGACACATTCTGTCTCCTGGTGGTACTTGGTGTAATTAAATATCATGTCTCCCTAGTCAATACAGTGGTAACTGTGGAAACACATGGTTAGTCCTTAATAAATATTTGTTGAATGAATAAGTAAAGACTTTGAAATCGTAAAGACCTGGGTCTAAATCCCATTTCTATCACTTCTGGGCTATACAAGGTTGGCAACTTCCTTAATCTCGGAGTCCAATTGCCTGACCTATACAATGGGGATAAGAATCACTAATTTAGTAGGATTTCTCTGATGGTGAAATGTCATTAACTGAGATAACATATGTCATTAACTGAGATAACATACCTCAGGGCCAAAGTCTGAACATAGGAAGCATTCAATAACTGTTGGTTCTGTCCTCTACATTCCCATAACCCACCTCTGCAGCAAAATGATTGTCCAAGTCTCTGAATGCTCTTTGTGTTATCTGTCTGTACCAGGTATTTGAGCTCAAGCACAAAGTTCCTTATATCTACAGAGAATCATACACTCATCAAGCTGGAATAGATAATAGGAATAACTGTTCTCTCTCTCTTAATGACATCCTCCCAACTAAAGCAGACATTCCTAAAAGACAGGAGAGTGCCTTCATTTCTACAGCATACAGTTACACATACAGGGAGCATTAAATGCCTAGAAATGCATTTTTATGTGCTTAAATACAAAAAAGGGATGGGGACATGTGCTGTACACGTACTATGTGCAAGTTGCTTTTAATATGTATTCTTATATAATCTGCATTACCTTCAGGAAATACATCTCTGGACCTTTACAAATAAGAAGATAGAGTCATAACTGGTAAATTCATTAAGAGTATATTGTCTGCCAGTTATGTACCTGGTACTTCTAAGCACTTACTGAATGAGAGAGAGTTCTGACCCTGGTGAAGCTTACCATCTAGAAAGACCAATGATGAACAAATAAACAGTCACAAAAACGATACTCAGAACCTGCTACATAATTTACAGAGTCCCTTGTTCAAAATTTACTAAACAATTGAAGAGGGCAACAGCAGGGCATTAAGCTAATCACAGGAAGTTTCTAAGCACAGCCCCGTGGGACTGCACAGGTTGATGGCCCATGAAGCCAGCCCTGCCTATACTTTCAAACTGTGGTGAGTGTGAGGAAGGAAATACAGATGTTTCCGTTGGAAAGTATGTGATACAATGACTGCAAATTGATTCCCCATTTGTACTCACACATCTTGAACAGTGACTTTGTACACAGTCACATCAAGAGGAGGAGTCTGTTTCCCTACCCCTTAAGTCTAGGGCTGGTCTTGTGACTTGCTTTGACCAGTAAAGCACTGTGGAAGTGATGGTGTGCCAGTTCCCAGCCTAGGCCTCAAGGGCCTTGTGAGCATCTACCCTACCTTGAAACATTGCCAAGCACCACAGGAACAAGCCCAGGCTGGTCTGTTAGATAATGAAAGACACATGGTCCAGTTGCCAACACTGCCCCAGCCAGGAATTAATCACTATGTCACTGAGATTATCCCAGATAAGTCAGCCTTTGGCCAACTCCACCAGCCAGCTACAGGCATATGAGTAAATCTAGAGGGGATCAACCAAGACTGATCCTTATCAACACAATTTTTCAGCAGACCTGTGAGCTTATTGACATAAGCCCCTGAGTTCTGGGGGTTTGTGGTGCAGCGATAGCTAACTGATACATTCAGTAATGGTGAAGGACCTGCAAACAGAGGGTGCTCCAGGAAAATATCCTGCACATGTACTCTAGAACTTAAAATACAAATTATAATTAATCAAAAAAAAGAAGACAGCATTTCAAACAACCGAATGAAAACTGTCCTAGGCACAAGCAGGTGAAAAGGCCCTGTTACGTTCAAGAAACTATAAAAAGAGTAATGTGGCTGAGGCATGGTGGGCAGAAGAGAAAATGGCATGAGAGAAGGTTGCAGAGGACAGCAAGGACCAGATCTTACACTGATCTGACACGCAACAGAGAGTCACTGAAAAAATTTAAGTAAGAGAGTAACTTCATTGGCTTCAAAAAGCAAAGTAACACAAGTTCAACAGCTATAATAAAGAGGTATGTTCAGGATTCAAACTCAGATCTCCATCCCTTGAAACCAAGATTCTTCCTCCCGGCCCTGGAGTTCTCGTTATATTTCTGTCTAAAGCATGTCCCAGAACCAGCAGCATCAACATCACCTGGCGGCTTGTTAGACATGAGAAGATTTTGGGTCCCAACCTAGGCCCACTGAATCAGACTTTGGAAACAGGACCAAGCTACCTGTTTTGTTTTTTTTATTTTGTTTTTTAAATGTTTACATTATAAACATTTTAAGTGCACAATTCAGCGGCATTAAATACATTCACAGTGTTATACGACCATCACCGTTATTAATCAAACTTTTCTATTGCCTCAAAGAAAACTCTGTAACCATAAAGCAATAACTCCCATGACCTCCCACCCCATTCCCTGTTAACCATTAATTTAATTTGTCTCAATAAATTTGTCTATTCTTGATACTTCATGTAAGTGGAATTATAGAATAGTTGTCCTTTTGTGTGTGGTTCCTTCACATAGCATATGATTTTAGGGCTCATCCACATTGCAGTACGTATCAGAACTTCATTCCTTTCTTACGGATGAATAATATCTCACTGGATACATATACCAAGTGTTCTTTATCCATTCATACATGGGTAGACATTTGGCTTCATTCCATCTTTTGGGTATTTTGAATAATGCTGCAGTGAATGCTGACATACAAGTGTCTGTTTAAGTTCCTGTTTTCAATTCTCTTATCTATAAACCAAGGAGAGGAATTGCTGGATTACATGGTAATTCTGTTTTTAAATTTTTGAAGAACGAAGAAACTGTTTTCCACAGCAGTTGCACGATTTAATTTTTTAATTTTTTTAATTAAAATGTTTATTTTTATTTTAAATTTTATTTTTTTAATTTTACTTTAAGTTCTGGGATACATGTGCAGAACGTGCAGGTTTGTTACATAGGTATACTTGTGCCATGGGGGCTTGATGCACCTATTGACCTGTCCTCTAAATTCCCTCCCCTTACCCCCAACCCCCAATGGGCCCCAGTGTGTGATGTTCCCCTCTGTATCCATGTGTTCTCATTGTTCAACTCCCACTTATGAGTGAGAACATGTGGTGTTTGGTTTTTGCTTCCTGTGTTAGTTTGCTGAGGATGATGGCTTCCAGTTTCATCCATGTCCCTGCAAAGAATATGATTGTGTCCCTTTTTATGGCTGTGTATTACTCCCTGGTGTATATGTACCACAATTTCTTTATCAAATAGTCTATCATTGTTGGGAATTTGGGTTAGTTCTACGTCTTTGCTATTGTGAATAGTGCTGTCATAAACATACGTGTGCATGTGTCTTTTCAGTAGAATGATTTATATTCCTCTGGGTATATACCCAGTAATGGGATTTCTGGGGCAAATGTTATTTCTGGTTTTAGATCTTTGGGGAATCACCATACTGTCTTCCACAATGGTTGAACTAAGTTACATTCCCACCAATAGTGTAAATATGTTCCTATTTCTCCACGGCCTCACCAGGATCTATTGTTTCTTGCCATTTTAACAATCTCCATTCTGACTGGCTTGAGATGGTATCTCATTGTCATTTTGATTTGCATTTCTCTGATGATCAGTGATGTTTAACTTTTTTTCATATGTTTTTTGGCCATGTAAATGTCTTATTTTGAGAAGTGTCTGTTCATCTCTTTTGCCCACTTTTTGATACAGTTTTTTCTTGTAAATATGTTGAAGTTCCTTGTAAATTCTGGATATTAGACCTTTGCCAGATAGGTAGATTGCAAAAATGTTCTCCCATTCTGTAGGATGCCTGTTCACTCTAATGATAGTTTCTTTCACTGTGCAGAAGCTCTTTAGTTTAATTAGATCCCATTTGTCAATTTTGGCTTTTGTTGCCATTGCTTTTGGCATTTTCATCAAGCTGTATGATTGTATATTTCCACCAGCAGTATACAAGAGTTGCAAATTTTCCACAACCTCACCAACACTTATTTTCCCCTTATTTTCTACTAGAATGGGAATTTTATTTAAAAATTATAACCACTGGGGTATGCAATGACATATCATTGGAGGTTTAATTTGAATTTTCCTAATGACTAAAGATGTTGAGTATCTTTTCATGTGCTTATTGGCCATTTGTATATCTTCTTTGGAGAAATGTGTATTCAGATCATTTGCCCATTTTTCAATCGGATTGTTTGTCATTTTGTTCAGTTATAGGAGTACTTTATATACTCCAGACATTAAATTTTTATAAGACACACAATTTGAAAATATGTTCTTCCTTTTTTGGTTTTGTTTTCACATCCTTAATAATCTCTTTTGATGAAGAAATTTTTTTTATTTTGAAATCCAATTTATCTATTTTTTTTCTTTTGTTGGTCATGCTTTTTTTGACCAAAAGAATCCATTGTGAAATGCAAGACCACAAAGATTTACCTCGACTTTTTAATTCTAAGATTTAATGCTTGTAGCTATTATATTTAGAATGTTAGTTGATTTTGAGATCATTTTTATGTATAGTGTGAAGTAGGGGGTCCAACTTCTATACACAGAATCACAGCATCTGTGAGTACAGATAGTTTTACTTCTTTTCCAATTTGAATGCATTTACTTATTTTCTTGTCCATTTGCACTGGCTAGAAATTCCAGTACAGTGTTAAATAGCAGTAGTGATATCTTTGCCTTCTTCCTGATCTTAAAAGGAAAACTTTGAGTCTTTCACTATTGAGTATAATGCTAGCTCTGAGCTTTTTCATTAACGCCCTTTATCATGTTAAGAAAGTTCCCATATGCTGCTCATTTTCTGAGTGTTTTTATCATGACAAGATACTGGATTTTGTCAGATGCATTTTCTGTGTCAATTGAGATGATCCTGTGGGGGTTTTTTTCCCTTCATTCTATTAATGTGGCAAATAATATTGATTCATTTTCCTATGTTAAACCACTCTCCTGATAAATCCCACTTGGGCATAGCGTATAATCCTTTTAATAAACTGTTGGATTCAATTCATTTGTATTTTGTTGAGAAATGTTTCATCTACATTCATAAGAGATATTAGTCTGTAATTTTCTTTGCTTATGATGTCCTTATCTGGCTTTGGTATTATAGTAATTCTGACCTCATAGAATGAGTTAGGAAATGTATTTCCACTTTAATTTTTTGGAAGAGTTTGAGAAGGATTGATGTTCATTCTTCTTTAAATGTTTGTTGCAATTCACCAGTGAAGCCATCTGGTCCCAGACTTTATTTGGTTGAGAGATTTTTGTTACCAATTCAAACACTTTACTTATTATAAGTCTCTTCAGATTTTCTAATTCTTCATGATCCAGTCTTCTTCATGATCCAGTCTTAGTAGGTTAGAGGAATTTGTCAATTTCACCTAGGTTATCTAATTTGTTTTCATATAATTATTCACAGTCTTCTATTTTAATCCTTTTAATTTCTGTAAGGTCAGTAGTAATGACCCTACTTTAAATATGACAACCAATTGCCTTCTGGTCTCCGTGGTTTCTGATGATAAATTGGCTGCTAATCTTATGAAGAAGTCCTTGTATTTGACAGTCATGTCTTGCTTTCCGCTCTCAAGATTCTCTTTGTGTTTGTCTTTTGATGGTTTCATCACAATGTTTCTCAGTGTGGATACCTTTGAGTTTATCTTACAGTTTGCTAAACTTCTTGTATATATACATTCATATATTTCATCAAGTATGAAAAGTTTTCACCATTATTGTTCCAAATTTTCTTTCTAGTACTTTCTATCTTCTCCATCTGAGACACCCCTGGTGCATACATTAGTCTATTTGATAATGTCCTACAGATAGATCCCTCAGGCCTTGTTCATTTTTCTTTATTCATTTTTCTTTTGGCTTCACAGCCTTGTTAATTTCAGTAATCTTATCTTTAAGTTCCATTACTCATTCTTCAGCCTGTTCAAATCTTCTCTTGTATTCCTCTAGTAAGTGTTTTATTCCAGTTGTACTTCTCAGCTGCAGAATATCTGTTTGGTTCCTTTTTATAATTTATATCTCTTCATTGATATTCTCATTTTGTTTATACATCATTTTCCTGACTTATTTCTTTATCCATGTTTTCATTTAGCTCTTTAAGCACATTAAAGACAGTTATTTTAAAGTCTATACAGTAAGCTCAATATCTGTGCTTCCTCAGGAATGGTTTCTATTCATTTATTTTGCTCCTTTGAATGACAATACTTTCCTCTTTCTTTGTCTGTGACTTTATTTAAACACCGAACATTTGGATGTTATAACATATTAACACTGGAGAACAGATCCTCCCCTTTACTAGGGTTTGATGAGTTTTGGTTTCCTTTACTTTTGATTGTTGAATGCTATAGTAGTCCATTTCTTTAGTCGCTTACCAAACTATTTTTGCAGAGACTGTATTTCTAGTCACGTATAGTAACTGAAATCTCTGTTCCTAATCTTATGTTATAAAGTATTTTGGGCCAGGCAAGGTGGCTCACACCTGTATTCCCAATCCTCTTATAGGCTGTGGAAAGAGGATTGCTGGAGGCCAGCAGTTTGAGACCTGCCTGGGCAACATAGTGAGACCCTGTCTGTATGAAAAAAAAAATTGAAAATTAGCCAGGCATGGTCACGTGTGCCTGTAGTCATAGCTTCTTAGGAAGCTAAAATGGGATGATTACATGAGCCCAGGAGGTCAAGGCTGCAGTGAGCCATGATCATATCATTGCCCTCCAGCTTGGGCAACAGAATGAGACCCTGTCTCAGAAGAAGAAAAAAGAAAAGAAAAAAAAAGTTAAAAGAAAAAAAGTATTTTGACAGGGATTTCCTTGAATGTCAGCAGCCAAAAACAAGAGAGAGAGAGAGACTCCTCCAACCCTTGCAGATTATCTCTGTGCTGGGATCCTCCTTCAACACTTAACCAGGCTTGCACGGATCCTGGGGATCAGCCCAAGATGAAAGCTTTGGGTGTTCTCAAGTCTTTTCTGGCCTTGCCTCTTGCCCTAGGCATGTGTATGGCTTTCTAAATTCCTTGAACACACAGGTGATTTTGAATGTCCTAATTGTCCAAAGAAACTCTCTTTCCAGCATTCTCTCTTTGCTTTACGTGATCTACTCTATGTCTCAACCATACTCTTTGGCCACAGGCAGCCACATGGTGTTTGTTAGATTTGAAATGTTTTCCTAAATTAATACATAATAATTGTATCTATGTATCGGATACATTTGATACTTGGTACATGTATACAATATATAATGATCAAATCAGGATAATTGGGATATCTATCACTTCAAACATTAGTTATTTATTCATGCTGGGAACATTCCAAATCTTCTCTTGGAGCTATTTTGAAATATACAATAAATCAATGCCTGCCACGTTTTTCTAGCATGGAAGAGTTCTGAGTTAGGTGAGATGGAAACAAGTACCTTGTATCAGTTCTTCACATAGTCCTAGATAGTTAGAATAGACATACAAAATAATTTGTGAATAAGGTCTGCTCTGCCCATTCCACAACCAGAGACTGTTGTCCTACACTAGGAACATGGGCTGAAATCTTTCAAGACTGCCACTGGGTTATAAATGCTATGGTGCAAAAGGCAAGTAAACACACCTCACAGCTTTCCTAGTCCTTTAAAGTTGCCTTTTTCTTGATTTGGCATTCACTCAGTTGCCATAAACCTTTGACTATTTTCCTAAGTTCCAACAAAGTTGGTTCTGACAATTTCTGCTTGTTTTTCAGTGTTTCTGTCGAGAAACAGCAGCTTGGGGTTTTCTACTCTAACATTTTGTTGACATCCAGCTACTTGTGTTTTAACAAGCCTTACAGGATATTTGTATGCACTCTAAAGTTAGAAAACCACTAATCTAAAAAGTCACTAATTAGAAGCTAATTACTGACCATATGTTAGATTTGTGGGCTCTTTATAGAGAGGAGGCAAAACCCTAATCCAGGCTATCAACACGTATTTCCCGTATGTCAGTGCACTTGAATTTGAAACTTCAAATTGAATAAATCAAAACCAATAAGAAGGTTGTGAAAAAAAAGTGTCGGTTCTTAGACCCTACTGTTCAGATTCTCAATGAGGAGGTCTAAGAGTACACAATAATTTGATTTTTAAAGTCTTCCAATGTGATTTTAATGTCTTTTCAGGATTGAGAACCAGTCATTGCCCTTCATTACAGATCCAGGGCCTACAAGTAAAGTAGAGCTTCACCAGGTAGTAACTAGCTACAGAACAAGAAACAGCATTGCAGTGAATATGAGTTCAGTTTTAAACTGAGACACCTGGATGAATTTCTGTTCATTCTTGGAAACACGGCAAAATTATATACATATACATATATACACATACACACATATACACATATAGTCACATATATATGTGGATCATCACCCTGAAAAAGTATGCCATTGTAAACATTGAGTATTTATGATGTACAAAAGGGTTGAAAACAAAATGCACCAAACACTTGAGAAATAAAATATCCTCAATATAGTTGAAGTCTTCTGGGTTTACAACCCTAATAAAATTCCCATTTCCTCCTCTCAGAATTAAACTATTCTAAATTTAGTGTTTATCATTCCTATGCATTTGTTTTTGTATATATATGGATGTATCAATAAGCAGTATATTGAATTATTTGGCATTTTGAAATATATAAATGATTTAATACTGTAATTTTCCCCTGCTACTGGCTTTTTCATTTAAAATTACTTTAGCAATTCATCAATTTTTGTTCAATTTCACTGATTTTTATGTTTCTTTGGATGACTCTACTACAATGTATTTAAACATTCTCCTATTGATGGACAATTAAGTTTTTTCCAAGTTTTTGAAATTACCAAAAAACAAACAAACAAACAAAACAAAACAAAAAAATCTCCTGTGATGATGCTTATACATGTATACCTGGGTATATGATCAAGAGTTTCCTCAATGTTTATACCAAAGAGTTGGGCTCCTATGTCAAAATTATGCATATAACAAGGATTCCCAAACTTCCCTCCCTATTTGTTTTACCAATTCAAGTTTCCAACACAATGGGTGAGAATCCATTGCTCAACAACTTCCCCTACACACAGCATTGTCAGATAGTTTTTCACTTTTGCCAGGCTAATGGGTAAGAAATGGTTTCTCATAATGGTTTTAATTTGCATTTCCAAGATAACTAGTGAACTTGAATTACTTTCAATATGTTCACTGGCTATTTATGCTTACTACTTTGGAAAACCATTCTTCTGTATCTTTTCCCTGACTTACTATTGAGTTAAAAAAAAAGCCTTCTTATTGATTTACAGCATTTCTTTAATGAATACTTTTTTTTTGCTAATTGTTGTCAAGATCTTCTTTGATGTATTGTTAAAATTTTTAGAATTTTAGGCAGTAAACCCATCTATATTTTATTTAAGGACTTTTGCATTTTTTATCTTAAGAACTTCTCTATCCTGAATGAGATCGTGAAGATACGTTCTTATGTTGTCTTCAAAACCTTTCAACATTGTGCTTTCACAGTTAGATATTTAATTCAACTGTACTTGTAAGTGATTTTTATTTATTTTTATTTTATTTATGATTCAGGTATATATTTGAAGCTTTTCCTTATACTGTACACAAAAATCAATTACATCACTCAATGTGTGTATATATTATATATACATATATAATGTTTTTAAATAACTGATTTTCCTAACCATGTATTGATGAATCCATCCTTTCCTCATTGGTCAGGAATGCCACATCAGTTACGTATCAAGTTTCCAAGTTTCCACATATGATGAAAGGGTTATTTCTGGCCTCTCCATTCTGATCTCTTGGTTCATGTGCTCACCAATGTAGTGATATCACACTCTGTTGATTGCTATAACTTTATAATAAGCCTTCACATCTGGATAGCTAAGTCCCTTCCTTTTTCTCCCTCAGAAAATGTCTTAGTTATTCTTGGCCTCTGGTCTTCCCTAAAAACTTTAGCATCAGCTTGCAGAGTCCATCAGGAAAAAAACAAATCCTCTTGGGAACTGATTACAAGTTCATTGACCCTAGAGACCAATGTAGAAGGATCAGACAATTATTTTAAGCCTTCTTCTCCAAGAACATAGTGTACTTCTGCCCAGTTAGGTCTTCTTTTGTGGTTTTTAATAAAATTTTATAATTTTCTTTATAGGTGTCATGTATATATTTTATTTGATTTGTTCTTAAGTATTTTATTCACATTTTGATATTATAAATAAAATCTATTTAATTGCAATTTTTGTTATTGTTGCTATTGCAGCTGCTACTTTGTTGCTCTTGTTCAGCAATGCAATTGATCTTATCTTTGGCTTTACGTCTAGCACTCTTTCTGAACTCTTGCTAACTCTAATAATTTGGTGATCATTTTTTCCTACATAGGCAATGACATAATGTGTTAATAACTACATTTTTCTTTATACTCCTTAAGATTTTTACTTATTTTGCTGGTAAGAACCTCCACTACAATATTGAATAGAAACACTGATAATAATCATTCTTGTGTGGTTCCTGATTTTAACAGGAATTTCTTAATATTTAAACCATAAGTATGATATTTGATGTATGTTTACTTTATGTACTTTTATCAATTTAATGCAGTTTCCTTCTATTTCTAGTTTGCTAGGAATTTTTAATGAGTCAGTATTGAATTTAATCTAGCGCTTTTTCTGCCTCTTGAAAAGGCCATTGGATTTTTTTCTCCTTTTGTCTGTTCAATGTAGTGAATTTCATTAAGAAATTTTCTGAAGATAAAAACAAATTTTCACTATTGAAATAATCAACTTGTTCTCTCTCACACACCCAGACACACATGCATACATACACACTGCTAATAAACAGTTTGCTAATAATATTTTGCTTAAAATTTTTAATCTAATCTGTTCAAAAGTAAATTGGCTTAAGCAATTCCCTTCTCATACGGTCCTTGTCTAGTCTGCAAATTGAGGTGACACTGTCCTCATAAAATTAGATGAGTTGTATTCTCATTTATTCTCCTCTCTGGAAGAGTTTATATAAGATTAGAATTATTTCCCTGGATGTGTCCTAGAATGCCCCTGTAAAACTGTGTGAGCCTCGTGGTTATTTGGTGGAGGGACATGGTAGACTGCAAGAATGGTGCCAGTGCTTTGCTCCTCACTGTGTCCATGTCTGTGCAATGTGAATTTGTAGCATATCCCATCAAAAAGTCAAATCTATTTCCAATACACTTGAATTCCAGCTGGCCTTGTAACTTGCTTTGGCCAGTATAATGCACCTAAGTAATCTAGTGCAAGTTTCAAGCCTAGGCCTCAAATGGCCATGCACATTTCTGCTCTGACTCTTGAAACTTTGTTCCACGATCATGTAAACTAGTTTGGGCTAGACTTCTGGAAATTGAGAGGCCACATAAAGCACAGAAAAGCCATACCAGCTAAGGTCATTCTAGTACAGCCAGGCCCCAGAAACCCCAGCAGCTGATCAAAGATGTACAAATGAACCCACTGAGAATAAAATCCAGCAAAGTAAGCCCAGCTTAAATTTCTAACCCACAAAATTGTGAGGTAAATAAAGGCTGTTGTTTTAAGCCATTAAGCTTTGTTTTGATTTGTTGTCTATCAAAAGCTAACTGGTACAATAGACTTCGAATCATAAACTCAATTACTTTAATGAAGCTAAGACTACTGTAGTTGTTTATTTCAAGTCCATTTTGGTAATTCATGTAGCTTTAGAAAATTGTCCATTTTTCTCTAATTTTCCATTTTATTGGCATAAAGTTATTAATAAATGGTTACTGTTTTAATTTTTGCAGCATTTATTGTTATATGCTTTTTTTATTTCTACCTTATTTATGCCTTCTCTCATTTTCTTCTTGTTCAAATTTCCCAGTGTATTTTCAAATGACCAAATTTTGGCTTTCTTGATCTTGCCTATTGTACCCTACTCATTATTTTATGAATTTCTGTTCTACATTCTTACTATTTCATTCCTTTTACTTTCTTTGTATACATTCTGTTGCTCTTTTTCTAACTTTCCTATTTGGATGTTTAACTCATTAAATATCTACCTTTTCTAATATAGGCATTTAAAGATAAATAGTGCTAAGATTTGCTTTAGCTGCATCTCACAAATTGTGATATTTATTATCTTTCTTAGTTATTAACTTATACTATTATTTTTCCCCAGAATGATTACTTAAAATGATACTGTTTATATTTCCAAACATATAAAGGTGAGAGGTTAGTTATCTTTTCACTATTTATTTCTAACATAACTGCATTGTCATCAGAGAATATGGTCTATGTATCATTTTTTGTAATTTTTTGTAATTTGTGGAGACTTCCTTTTTATGGCCTTTTATGCAGTTAATTTTCACAAAGATTCCATGTTCTAGGTGTGTTCATTGTTGGTTGCGTGTGTGTGTGTGTGTGTATATATATATATATATATGCAGCCATTAGATAAATTTGTTAAGTATGTTTAAATCCATATGCTTACTAATTTTTCTGCTTGCTTTATCTATAAGTTACTGCAAGAAGTATGTTAAATATCACTCAGTATGATGGCAAATTTATCCATTTTCCCTCTAATTACCTGCTATGCATATATGTATAGTTTAGTAAACATTTTTATTAAAGAATAACATATATACAGAAAGTTACACAAATCATAAAAGTACATATTGATGAATTAACTCGAAGTAAACACTTTGTGCAACTGCCACCTAGATACATAAATAAAACTAGGAGACTTCCCTAGTTTTATTTATAGATTTGTGAAAGCAAATATTATTTGTGAAAGCAAAAATATGGAATCACCCTAAGTGTTCATCAATGATAAAGAAAATGTGGTATATACAAATGGTCAACAAACAAATGAAAAAATGTTCAACATCACTAATTATCATGGAAATGCAAATTAAAACCCCAGTGACATACCACCTTAGTTCTGCAAGAATGGACATAATTTAAAAATAAAAAAAAAATAGATGTTGGCGTGGATGTGGTGAAAAGGGAACACTTTTACACTGCTGGTGTGAATGTAAACTATTACAACCACTATGGAAAACAGTATGGAGATTCCTTAAGACCCAAAAGTGGAAATACCATTTGATCCAGTAACCCCGCTACTGGGTATCTACCCAGAAAAAAAGAAGTCATTATATGAAAAAGACACTTGTACACACAGTTATAGCAGCACAATTCACAATTGCAAAGACATGGAACCAGCCTAAATATCCACCAACCAATGAATGGATAAAGACATTGTGGCATATATGTGATGGAATACCACTCAGCCATAAAAGGAAATGAAATAATGGCATTCACAGCAACCTGGATGAAATTGGAGATTTATTTTAAGTGAAGTAACTCAGGAATGGAAAACCAAATATCGTATGTTCTCACTCATAAGTGGGAGCTAAGCTATGAGGGCACAAAGGCATAAGAATGACAATGGATTCTGGGGACTTAGGGGAAAGGGTGAGAGAGGGTGAGGGGTAAAAGACTACATGTTGGGTACTGTGTACGCTGCTCGGGTGATGGGTGCACCAAAAATCTCAGAAATCACCACTATGAAAATCTTATCTATGAAAGAAAAAAACCACCTGTTCCCCAAAATCTATTGAAATTTTTTCAAAATTATAAAAAATAAACACAAAATATAAAAAACAAAAAAAATCATAGAATTTTAAAAAAGAAAATATGGCCTATATACACAATGAAATACCATTTGGCCAAAAAAAGAATATGAAGTCATGTCATTTGCAGCAACATGGATGAAACTGGAGGTCATTATCTTAAGTGAAATAATTCAGGCATGAAAAAGGCAAGTATCACAAGTTCTCACTTATATGTGGGAGCTAAAAAATTTGAATACACAGAGAGTGGAAAGATATAGAGTGGAAAGACAGATAACAGAGACTGGGAAGGGTGAATGGGGTACATGGAGAAGGATGAAGAGAAGCTGGTTAAAGGGCACATACATACAGTAAGACAGAAAGAATAATTTCAACGTTTGATAGCAGAGTAGGGTGACTACACTGAAGAAAATGTATTATACTCAGGCAATGGACACCCTAAATACCTTGACTTGATCACTATACATTATATATATATAACAACATTCACATGCACCCCATGAAATTTATGCAAATCTTGAACATTCTGTGCATGCCTTTTAATGTATACAAATGTATATCTCTATTAGACATTAGGTACCTAGAGTATTCTTTCTTGGTCACAGGAAATACGTACGTCCATTTTATTAACTATACTAACAAACAGGTTTCCTTAGTACTTAAATCAATTTCATTCCCACCAGCAGTGAATGAAGGCTCCAGTTGCTCCACATCCTTGCAAATACATGGTATGGTCTGTGTTTTTAATCTGACCCATTCTGATGGATATTCAGTAGCATCTCAGTTTGGCTTTAGTTTCCCTGATGACTAATCATATTGATACCATCCCCTATGTTTACTAGCCTTTTGGACATTCCCTTTTGTGAAGTGCCTGGTAGTATTTTTCTCAAATTTTTTTATTGGATAGACTTTTTGTTATTGATGTAAAGGGGTCCTTTATACAGTTTGCATAAAAAGTCTGTGTGGGACACAACTACTTTGAATAGTTCCTCCTATTCCTTGACATGCCTTTTGACTCTCTTAGTCATCTATTTTCATGAGAAAAGTTCCAAATTTTAATATATTCCAATGGATCAGTCTTTTCCTTTATAGCTATTATTTCTTATGTCTTATTTAAAAAGCATTTTTTCCTACATCAAATTCATAAAGTATTCTCCTATGTTATCTTTTATAAGCTTTGTCAGTTTAACTTTTAGATTTTGATCTATAGCCCACTTGGAATTGATTTTGCATTATCAGTTGTGTGAAACAGGGTCAAGATTAGTGCTTTCCCCATGGGGATATTCAGTTGACCCAGCACACTGTAGTGAGTAGGCCATCCATCCCTGCTATCCTACCAGGCTACAACATACAGTTTGAGATTATGTGATTCAGTATGTACATCTTTAAAACAGCTTATTGTTATGTGGTGACCTTTTTGCCCTTGCAGTTTGATATCAGCAGTTTCTCCAGCCTTCTCATGTTTAGTTTGGCCTATTTTTCTTTCTTTTTTTTTTCTTTTAACTACCTCTCTATCAACATTTATGAGTCCTTATTTTTTTGATGTTTCACTGTAAGCAATATACAACAGGCTTTGGGTTTTATGAATTCAATATAATACTCTTATTTTTCATTCTAAGTGTAAATCACTTAAATGATAATAACAATTGTGAAATGGAATTATATCTGGTGTCTTACATTAAATATTTCTCTTCTTATCTTATTTTGGATTGATGAGGCTTTAAAAAATCTCCTTTTCTCTTATACTTAAATCTCAGAGTTTGGGAGTTAAACACGATTTCTATTATTTTGATGTTGTTTTAATTCCAACATGCAGACTTAAAGTCTAAAGTTAATCAGTTTCTCTATTCTTTTTCTGACCAATACAAGGCCTTAGAGCACTTTAAATCGGATCACCCCTACTATCATTTTATTGCTGTCAATATTTTTTTCAATTTTAATTTTAATTGATTTTTTTTTCTTTATTTCCTCTAAAAAAAAAAAAAACCACGGGACACATGTGCAGAGTGTGCAGGTTTGTTACATAGGTATACATAAGCCATGGTGGTTTGCTGCACCTATTGATCCATCCTCCAAGTTCCCTCCCCTCCCTCCTCACCCCCCAACAGTCCCCTGGGGTGTGTTGTTCCCCTCTCTGTATCCACGTGTTCTTAAACTCCCACTTATGAGTAAGAACATGTAGTGTTGGCTTTCTGTTCCTGTGTTAGTTTGCTGAGGATGATGGCTTCCAGCTTCACCCATGTCCCTGCAAAGGACATGACCTCATTTCTTTTTATGGTTGCCTAGTATGTCATGGTGTATATGTACCACATTTTCTTTATCTAGTCTAACATTGATGGGCATTTGGGTTGGTTTCATGTCTTTGCTATTGTGAATAGTGCTGCAGTAAACATACATGTGCATGTGTCTTTTTTTTTTTTGCAACGGAGTCTCGCTCTTTCACGCAGGTTGGAATACAGAGGCAGGATCTCAGCTCACTGCAACCTCCACCTTCTGGGTTCAAGCGATTCTCCTGCCTCAACCTTCTAAGTAGCTGAGATTACAGGGATAAGCCACCACGCCTGGCTAAGTTTTGTATTTTTAGTAGAGATGGGGTTTCACCACATTGGTCAGGCTGGTCTTGAACTCCTGACCTCGTGATCCGCCCACCTCGGCCTCCCAAAGTGCTGGGATTACAGGTGTGAGCCACCATGCCCAGCCTGAGCCACTGTGCCCAGCCGCATGTGTCTTCATAGAATTATTTATATTCTTTTGTGTATA
Organism: Macaca thibetana thibetana; assembly: GCF_024542745.1. NCBI lineage: Eukaryota > Metazoa > Chordata > Mammalia > Primates > Cercopithecidae > Macaca > Macaca thibetana. The sequence goes on from NC_065591.1 coordinate 44,580,754, forward strand.
CACTCAGTAATGGGATTGCTGGGTCAAATAGTATTTCTGGTTATAGATCCTTGAGGAATCACCATACTGTCTTCCACAATAGTTGAACAATTTGCATTCCCACCGACAGTGTAAAAGCACTCCTATTTCTCCACAGCCTCACATAGGATCTATTGTTTCTAGGCTTTTTAATAATCACCATTCTGACTGGTGTGAGATGGTATCTCGTTGTGGTTTTGGTTTGCATTTCTCTGATGATCAGTTCTAGCAGTTGTCTCTTTGTTCTCATTGGTTTCAAAGAACTTCTTGATTTCTGCCTTAATTTCATTATTTACTCAGGAGTCATTCAGGAGCACATTGTTCAGTTTTCATGAAACTGTTTGGTTCTGAGTGAGTTTCTTAATCCTGAGTTCTAATTTGATTGCACCGTGGTCTGAGAGACAGTTTGTTATGATTTCAGTTCTTTTGCATTTGCTGAGGAGTGTTTTATGTCCAATTATGTGGTCAATTTTAGAATAAGTGTCACGTGGCACTGAGAAGAACGTATATTCTGTTGATTTGGGGTAAAGAGTTCTGTAGACGTCTACTAGGTCCACTTGATGCAAAGCAGAGTTCAAGTCCTAAATATCCTTGTTAATTTTCTGTCTCATTGGTCTGTCTAATATTGACAGTGGGGTGTTAAAGTCTCCCACTATTATTGTGTGGGAGTCTAAGCCTCTTTGTAGGTCTCTAAGAATTTGCCTTATGAATCTGGGTGCTCCTGTATTGGGTGCATATATATTTAGGATAGTTAGCTCTTCTTGTTGAATTGATCCCTTTACCATTATGTAATGCCCTTCTTTTTTTATCTTTGTTGGTTTAAAGTTTGTTTTGTCAGAGACTAGGATTCTAACCCCTGCTTTTTTTTTGCCTTCCATGTGCTTGGTAAATTTTCCTCCTTCCCTTTATTTTGAGCCTGTGTGTGTCTTTGCACATAAGATGGGTCTCCTGAATATGGCACACCGATGGGTCTTGAGTTCTTATCCAAATTTGCCAGTCTGTGTCTTTTAATTGGGGCATTTAGCCCATTTACATTTAAGGTTAGTATTGTTACGTGTGAATTTGATCCTGTCATCATGATGTTATTTGGTTATTTTGCACACTGGTTGATGCAGTTTCTTTGTAGTGTCATTGGTCTTTATATTTTGGCATGTTTTTGCAGTGGCTGGTACCAGTTTTTCCTTTCCATATTTAGTGCTTCTTTCAGCAGCTCTTGCAGGGCAGTCCTGGTGGTAACGAAATTCCTCAGCATTTGTTTGCCTAGAAAGGATTTTATTTCTCCTTCGCTTATGAAGCTTACTTTGGCTGGATATGAAATTCTGGGTTGAAAGTTCTTTTCTTTAAGATTATTGAATATTAGCCCCCAATCTCTTCTGGCTTATAGAGTTTCTGCTGAGAGGTTCACTGTTAGTCTGATGGGCTTCCCTTTGTAGGTGACTTGGTTTTCTCTCTGGCTGCCCTTAACACTTTTTTCCTTCATTTCAACCCTCGTGAAGCTGATGATTATGTGTCTTGGGATTGATCTTCTCACAGAGTATCTGAATGGTGTTCTTTGTATTTCCTGAATTTGCATGTTGGCCTGTCTTGCTAGGTTGGGGACGTTCTCCTGGATAGTATCCTGAAGTGTGTTTTCCAGCTCGTTTCCATTCTCCCTGTCTCCTTCTGGTACTCCAGTCAATGGTAGGTTTGGTCTTTTTATGAAGTCCCATATTTCATGGAGGCTTTGCTCATTCCTTTTCGTTTTTCTTTATTCTTGTCTGCATGTCTTATTTCAGTAAGGTGATCTTCAAACTCTGATGTCCTTTCTTCTGCTTGGTCAATTCAGCTATTGATACTTGTGTATGCTTCACAAAGTTCTTGTGCTGTGTTTTTCAGTTCCATCAGGTTGTTTATGTTCCTCTCTAAGCTGGTTATTCTAGTTAGCAATTCCTTTAACCTTTTATCAAGGTTCTTAGCTTCCTTGCATTGGGTTAGAATATGCTCCTTTAACTCAGAGGAGTTTGTTATTACCCACCTTCTGAAGCCTTTTTCTGTCAATTTGTCCATCTGATCCTCCATCCAGATCTGCACCCTTGATGGAGAGATACTGAAATCATTTGGAGAAGAGGCACTCTGGCCTTTTGGGTTTTCAGCATTTTTTCATTGATTCTTTCTCATCTTCGTGAGTTTGTCTAGTTTCAGTCTTTGAGACTGCTGACCCTTGGGTGGGGTTTTTGTGGGGGCCTTTTGTTGTTGATTATGATGCTGTTCTTGTCACTTTCTGCTTGTTTTTCTTTCAACAGTCAGGTCCCTCTTCTGAAGGGTTGCTGCAGTTTGCTGGGGACTCACTTCAGGCCCTATTCATCTGATTCACTGCATGCCTGGAGATGTAACTTAAGGAGGCTGGAGAACAGCAAAGATGGATGCCTGCTCCTTCTGGGACCTCTGGCCTCAAGGAACACCAAACTGATGCCAGTAGGATTGCTCTTGTATAGGATGTCTGACAATCCCTGTTGGAGGCTCTCATTCAGTTAGGTGGCACAGGGAGCAGGACCTGTTTCATGAGGCACTCTGTCTATTAGTGGAACGGGTGTGCTTTGCTTGAAACCCAGTCGTCTAAGCTGCCCGGATTCTTCAGAACTACCAAGAGAAGAGGCTAAGTCTGCTGGTCCACAGAGACTGTGGCCACCTCTCCCCCTAGGGGCTTGGGCCCAGGGAGATCCGAATTCCGTCCCTGAGTCTCTGGCTGGAGTTACTGGAAATCTGCCTCCCTTGGCGGGCGGGGGAGGGGGCTCCCCTTTCCCATGTGGCTGTCAGGTAGGCTGCCGCACCACACTGTTCTTCCCTCTCTCCATGAGTCACGCCAGCCTTCTAGTCAATTTTGATGAGAGAACCTGGATATCCTGGTTGCTGGTGAAGGATTCCACTGTCAATATTTTTAATTTTATTTTTCTAAAATTAAGCATTACTATTATATTTTAATCAAACAATGATAATGGCAATCATTCAGAATAATACTCACTGAGATTTGTGCATGCTGTCAATATGCATTTACTCTCCAATTCTTCTTGCACTATATGTCTTCTTTCCAAGAAGTTTTTAAAATGAAGATCTATTAGTCATAAACTGAGTTTTATTTCTCTACTAATGTCTTTATGTCACACTCATTCTCAAATGACAATTAAGCTTGGTATATGCTACTACATTTCAGAGTTATTTTCTCTTGAAACTTGGAAAACACTTTTTCTACTGTCTTTTGACTTCTGCTTTTACTGGTAAAAGCCAGCTGTTCAATTTGTTATCCTTTTGTGAAAAATTTGTGTTTTGTCACTGGCTACTTTTAAGATCTTCTCTGTGTCTTTGGAGTTCTGCTATTCTGCCAATATATCTAAGTGTGGCTGTCTATTTATCTTGATTTGTATAATAGGTTACTAATGTGGCCAAAAAAAATTCTTCCCACCTTGCATCCATATCCTTGCAATGTGATATCATGGAGCAACCCTTCAAGAGATGAAGTCTATTTATTTACCCTTTGACTCTGGATTTGGCCATATGACTTGCTTTGGGCAATAAAACATTAGGAAATGTGATCAAGCAAACAAAGCCTTGAAAAGCATTAGTACTTTAGGGATTGCACTCTTCCTATACTTGGAAACCCAAGGCTGACATGTAAATAAGCTGAGCTAGGCCACTGGAGATGAGAGACCATGTGGAGGACAACTGAAGAACAAGAATCAACAGCCAGCCAACCCCCAGAGAGGTGAAGAGGCTCTCAGATCATCCTGCCACCTGCTGGCATGCCAATTAACCACAGACATGGGAGAGAGCCCAGCAAGTATCAGCTTAGCCAGGTCAAAGCAGAAAAAAAATGGCTTTTGAGCTAAATAAAATGGCTGTTCTGATGCCTCTATGTTTTCTAAGTGGCTTCTTAGATAGCAATCAACAACATATACTTTTATTTCATTGTTCTTTCAGTAATGAGAATTAATGTCTCTTATCAAGTTTAGAAAATTCTTACCCATTATACTTGTAATAGTACCCATAAACTTTATCTCTGTTTATTATTTGGAATTTTCAAATATATATGCATATATAGATATAATATATTCCTTATAATCTTCCTTAATTTTTAAATATATGTATATAATAATATTCATATCTAAGAAGCTATCTATCTATCTAAGCTATCTAAGAAGCCACTTAGAAAACACAGAGGCATCAGAATAGCCATTTTATACAGATACACATACATATACACACATATTAAACAGATACGTAAACTTTTTTTATATACATGTATCTTTGCTATATTTTAACCTCTTTCCTATTTTCTTCTCTTTATCTCTGAAGTACTACTATTAGTTTAATTACTTTAACAGTATTTTCCATTTCACAAATGCTCTCCATACCTGTGTCTAATCTGTTTAGCAGGTTCAGTGAGGTTTTTGGTTGTTTTTTTTTTTTTAATGTCCAACAACTATATCTTTCATTTTTGGAAGTGCTTTTTAGTTCAATTATCTCTGGGCCTACTTATTGTCTCTAGTCATAATACATTCTTTATTATTTTGATTCTTCAAATATTTTAAACAGAAGTTTTTAAAAATTTTTTTTTTAAAAAAACATTCCTTATCCGCTAATTTCATTTTCTGTAGCCCTCTGAGGACTAACTGAGCACTTTTTTGTTTCTTTCCACTGTCACTCATGATAGCTTTAGAGCTCCTATTTTATGGACTTAATCTGTGGGCATCCTTTTGTCCGGAGCTGCACGCCCCGGCCATAGCGAATAATAACTGACAATTAAAAACGCCTGAGCTCTATTCATTTCCACCTTCTACCTCCTCCCTAGATTTACCTTTTTCCCTGTATTAATACCTCATAAAAGATGGCGCTCTTCCTGCTTCTTCTTCACCCATTTTTCCAGCGCCCGCGAAAATTACTACCTGACAGCGCAGGTGCAACATGACCTTCGACCAGAGAAACCAATACCTATCTGGCCACGCCTCCACTATGAGATCATTTTCGCCTTGGCCCAACCCCTTCCCCTCCAAGTGTATATAAGGCACTGCATTACCGCCATTAAACGAGACTTGATCAGAGCACTGTCTTGTCTCCATTTCTCGTATCTCTTGTTCCCCAAATTCCCACCCCCTCCTCCAGGGCCTGCTTCGACTATCCCGCGGGCCTGGATATCCTTTGAGGTGTACATCAAAAGTGACTTTCTCCAAAGATAATTTGTATTTTCTTCATCAGGACTCCCAAGGTACATAATCCAGGGCCAGGGCCACTTTAATATACTTTATTGAGTTTCATGGGTAAAGTAAATCTGGGTTTCAAGTCTGCAACCCTTCAAGTGCTGTGGTTTACTAGTTCTCTGGGAAGTATTATTTTTTCTTACCTGGAGATGAGATGTAGACAGGATAGTTTCTGGATTGCCTCCCTCTGCTAGATAGTGGACTGACTTTACTTTAAAAATTTCCATTCCAACACTCATTCATGCATGGGATCTAAGTAATTCCTCCCATCCTACAAAGATGGTTGAAATTTAAGGCTCTAACTGAAATTTTCATAGATTGCTGGTGGGAATGCAAAAAATGGCACAGCTACTTTGAAAAATGGTTTAGCAGCTGCCTGTGAATTTAAACATACCTTTATATACAACCCAATAATCCCATACCCACACACTTACCTAAGTGAAATCAAAACCTCTGTTCACACAAAAACCTGTATGCAAATGTTTATAGAGGCTCTATTCATAGTTGTTCCAAACTGGAAATAACCCAGATGTCCATCAACTGAAGAATGGACAAACTATGATACATTCATACAACAGAACTGGAATACTAACTCAGCAATAGAAAACAACGAACCACTGATACACATAACAACTTGGTGAATCTCAACATACAAACTTATGTAAATATACACACACACATATATGATTCCATTTATATAATATTCTGGTAAAGGCAAAACTACAGGGTCAGAAAACAGACCAGTGGTTGCTAAAGGCTTCGGGCGAGGAGAAGGGTTGAATACAAAGGGGGATGGAAATTTTTGGAGGTAAAGAAATGGTTCTTTATCTCAATTATAATGATGATTATAATACAGCGTAGATTTTCCAAAACTTGTGACACTGTACATTAAATGGAATGAATTTTCTTGTATGTAAATTATACCTTAATTTCTTTTTGTGTTTTTTTAATTATACTTTAAGTTCTAGGGTACGTGTGCATGACGTGCAGGTTTGTTACCTAGGTATACATGTGCCATGCTGGTTGGCTGCACCCATCAACTAGTCATTTACATTAGGCATTTCTCCTAATGTTATCCCTCCCCTAGCCCCCAACCCCTGACAGGCCCCGTATATGATGTTCCCCGCCCTGTGTCCACATGTTCTCATTGTTCAGCTCCCACCTATGAGTGAGAACATGTGGAATTACACCTTAATTTTTTAAAAATTAAAAGGAAGGAATCTAAGGCTCTAAGTTCCTGGTACTGATATCCCTCTGGCTTTCTCTCCCCTCCACATATTTGGTCCCCAAGGAATTCCTTTCATATAAGTACAATGCTGAATTTTAAAAGGTTTTTGGGATATTTTATCGAGCATTATAGGCATTCTGAAGCAGAAGGATTTTTAGAATATCTGGTCTGCCATATTGCCAGAAGCAAAAGTGTGTCATTCTTTTAAAGAACAAGACTGTCTTAAAATTTCATGGCATTTTTAAGTTTTTCAATTTATTTTGTCACTGTATCCTCATGTTTTTGTGAAGTATAATAATGCAGTTATTTTTTAAAAATTTTTGGATGCAGGAGATACACATGTAGGTTTATTACACAGGTATATTGCATGATGCTGAGGTTTAGAGCATGGATGGTCCAGTCACTCAGGTAGTGAGCATGGTACCCAACAGATAGTTTTTCAACCCATGGCGCCCTCTCTCCTTCCCACCTCTAGTAGTCCACAGTGTCTATTGTTCCCATCTTTGTGTCCGTGTGCATTCAATGTTTAGCTCCCACTTAAAAGTGAGAACATGCAGTATTTGGTTTTCCGTTCCCAGTAATGCAATTAAACCAAAGCTCAAGGAAGCAGAGATTTAGTTTTCATATCTCGACATCTACTCTAAACTGAATTAACATATAATCTGAGAAGGGAAACCAGTTTGAAGATTATCCTAAATCCTTCAGAATTGGGAGGTCAACGTTTTGAGGTCATTTGCATTCTGGATCATCCATACCTGGCAGCAAAGTGAACTGGATAATCTTGGCAAGTCACTTAACACTCTGCCTGGTTTCAAAGCGCCTACTTCATAAATTATTAGGACAAGTAAACCAGTTTATTCATGTCAAGCACATAGAAAAGCATGTGTCACAAAGTAAGTGTTCAATAAACATTAGTAGTTATTATGCCATGCCCTTCCCACTAATGTAATTATAAACGCATATCCAATAACACGGAAAATTGAGCATTGCCTATATATATACTTCAATAAAAAGAACATTAGTGCTTACTTTGAATAAGCCATGCTTTTGGTTGCGCTGGCCAAGCCATAAATTGATTCCTGGGGGAAGGTTGGTATCTGGAGGGTCTATCACACGCTCATAAATCCTGTAAAGACAAAGAACACAGTTACTAATAGAGAGGCTCAAAGCAGAACCAAAAGGTACATATGCTGTTTGAAGTACGCATGCCATTAGCTGCTGTATGAAGAGAAGCCAATATGTGGCACACTTTAAATGACAGATAACACAAATGCAGAGATCTAACACTTGGACACATCATCTGGGCCCCTCCTGTTTTTGTCTCCCTTCTGGCAGGGGAGGGAAGAAGAAGGTGACATTTTTGAGTGTCCACTCTGAGCAATGAACTGCCCACAAACTCTGCGAGGAAAGTGGTTTGATACACATTATAGGTGTGAAAGCTCAGATTTAGGGATTATAAATGAGTCAACCAAGTGAAGACAGCAGTGAGTAGTAGAGTTGGGATAAGAACCCTTATCCGCCTAGCTCTAAAGCCACTGTACTTTCCTTTGCACCCTGCTATTCCCTGGCTTTGGTTTCTTTAGCTCCTACTCATTTCTGTAGTAATCTGAGAGAATCCTTTAAACAAATAGATTGCAGCTGCCTAAATGATCATGTTTTTAGTCTACAGAACCATGCAGCTTAAGTCATTGTCCAACCACCAAATATTTATTGAGCACTTCTTACCCTCTAAGCTCCATACTAATCAACGGAAAATAGAGCAAGAAACCAGACACACAAGGTCCTACTCTCATGGAGGAAAAGTAAGGTAAAAATTCTGTATATGAAGAAAATCCTCATCTAATCCATACAGGCACATAACTAATACAGAAGAGGTCAGGGCCCTACCTAGGATCTTTGAAGTTTCTAACAGAGCCTACCAAACAATTAATGTCTCAGTTATTCCACCCTACCAAGGTCCAGTTAGTTAGTCACAAATCTTTTATTTGTGTCCTCTTTAGAAATAATCCCTGAAACCACCTACTGATCATGAGCTTCCACCTCACCCCTGGCAAGCACCTCTCAGCACCGGATGCTCAGAAGATTCTGGATGGGGTGAGATACAGTGATCTGTAAATGAGAACTATGTCCATTTCTTGCTTTCCTGAGTCCTCGTTGAGGACTGAGCAACCGCTGTGGAATCATTCCTAGGTGTGTCCAGAGGTATAGACAGCTCATCAGTCCTCCCTGCTGTGATGGAGCTGACTGCCTCCTGCCAGAGGGTGATGTATTCCTCCGGTGGTTCTCACAAGGAAAGTGCGGAAGAACTGAAAGACTGTCCACTTGTGTCAAGGAAAGTGAGTGATTGTGAAGTTGCTGCGGTTGGGAGCTGTCACGCTGCAGCCTTATATCTTAGCTGCACAGTCCATTACTCTACTATTCCCCACTGGAAACCTGCTGTTTCCTAACGATACATGCAAGGTTTTCAGCTGGCAAAGCTCCAAGCACATCAGGTCTTTCTCTACTAATTATCTTTCCATTATAAATGGAGGCTCAAAACATAATCAAGAAAAAATAAGTTTTCCTAAAAAAAGACAGAATGTGTTTTCTTCAAAGGAATCTAACCTTTTTTGTATCTTAGAATGAACGATTTTAGATGAAACTATTTTTCAAAACTGCCTTAACACAGGAGCCGGACACATACTTCCTTTAAAATTTTTTTCCTAATATTAGTGGTAAAACTAGAAACAAGGCAAATTTACAACATAGGAGATATGCATAAGTTATAGATCAGCTTGAAATAATTTACTACAGTCATTAAGGGTGATGAATATGCAAGTTGTGAAACAAGGGAAAGTATATACAAAATAATTTTCACTGGAAAAAAGGGAATGCAAAATTATTTATGCCCTATAGAGATAATGAGGCACAAACGATGTTCAATGTTGGTAAATACCAGAAGAGTCCAGAGACAAATGGAAATCACTGTATTTGGGTGACGAGGCAGAAGCATAATTTCTATAAGGTTATTTTACTAATAAATTGAAAATGTCAAACTATTTAACTTAACCTCAATTTTAAAAGTTTTGCCTCTGTCACAGTTAGACGAGTTTTCAATTCAAAAGTTTATTTTACATATTCAATATGCTAGAAGATAAGCTCCAATGAGCAGAGTAGGCCCTTAATCAATATTTATTAAATGCATGAATTAATTAAGGAAGAAACAATCGAAGAGATCAACTTCCTATGCTACCTTATCTTGCAAAGCATAATAGCTCCGTGTGCCTCAGAAACAGTTGAAGAAGCAAACATCTGAGGCCTACCACCATCAGCTAAAGCAGGGTGACCCAGGGCACATGTGTCAAAGTGGTGTTCTCATGTCCCATGTCACACAGCCCCCGCAAAGACACCATCCTGATGCCAAGGAAGGTCTGCCGGATACTGCCTTCCTGGCAGCCCTGCCAATCTGTTCCAATCTGCATTAGGGAATTCTGTGCAGCAGGTGGAATCAACAAATAATACAGATGTATCAACATGAAGAGAGTTTAAAAACAGTATTTTTTTAAAAAGAAACCTTGCTGAGGAGGGAGGAGGAAATCTAATCATGAAGAAACATCAGATAAACCTCAATTGAAAGACAGTCCACAAAATAACTACTTGTGGTCTTTAAAATGTCAACGTCATGAAAAATAAAGGCTGAACAACAGTTGGAGATTAAAAGAGATTTAAAAAGACATAAAAGCTACATGCAAGATGGTATCCTGGATTAGATGCTAGGGCAGGGGGAAAAATCCCATAAAGGATATTATTGGGAAAATTTGAATAAGATTTGTAAATTATGTAATAGTATTTTATTGATACTCCATCTCCTGATTTTGCTAACTGGGCAGTATATACTTAAGTGAATGTCTCGTTCTTAGGAAATAGGCACTGAAGTATTTAGGGGTAGAGGGTAACGATGTTTACAACTTAACTCTCAAAGTGTTCATAATAACAATACTGTTTGTATATATATATATATCTCTATGAATACACACTTTCTCTTCCTTCCAAATAATGCAGAATCCTGGCAAATATGATTGTTCCTTGTATCACTCTTATAAGTTTTCTGTGAGCTTAAAGTTATGTTAACATTAACAGTTTAAAAAATAGAGAAAAAACCAACAAGGTCCATAATGTATGTAAACTAAAAATTCACACATGCAAAAACAATATTATCGATTAGCTAAGGATACTCATACAATTTTCCTATCACAGGCCGGGTGGGAATGGTGAGGCAAGAAAAAGGTGAATGAATGAAACAAGAAAGGTGCATGGCACAGACTAATGCTGATAAGATAACACAAACTAAGAAATTGAATTATCACATTCCTACATGTGCCCCTACAGAAGGGAAGCTATACATGCCAGCCAAAGTAAAATCAGAATCTTAGCACAAAGGCGGCCGGTCCCGGGGGGACAGTTTGGGTGGACTGGATAATGTAAAGAGGCAGGTAGGGCACAGTGATCTGTCACTTAAATCCAGTGTCACCCAAGTCAACTAAAATGAAAAGTAAAAGCTAATACAGTGAACTCCTTGCTCTCCAGTGTGGTAAGGAAATGGAACTTTCTGATGTATAGGGTATTCTAGTTAATGAGGTTTCCTTCACATCAGCAAATAGCTGATTGCCTACAATGTGTATGACACTGTGCTGTGCTGTGCTGTGCTGTGCTGGCTATGGGAATACATACAGGCAAATTTAGAATGGGCAAATTCTTGTCTTTAGATCTAATGCCTGAGACAGACACATGTATGGACAAACCTTATAATTCAATGCATTAAATTCAACGTTTCCTGGAAGCAGAAAGGAAAAACAAAACAAAACAAAAACCAGAATTCTGCCTGCCATAGAGAAAATTTTCCAAAGAAGGAGACACTGCACTGAGTTTTGAATGAAGAATAAAGTGGAGCTGAAAGAGCAGACATAACAGCCAGCACCTATACGGCACTTAATGTGTGCCCATATTGTGTATCGAGGGCTTTCAATATGTTAATGTACTAAATCCCCATAACAGCACCCTCAGGTGGGTGTTCTTGGTATAGCAAGGTCAAATACCTCATCCATGGTTAAGCAGCTTGTGAGTGACACAGCTGGGATTTGAAACCAGATCCTATAGTCTATACTATTGACCACCTTGCTCTACTGCCTCTCTAGACAAGCAATGAAGGGCAGTTCCAGCCACAAAAGCCCCAGCCAAGCCACTATTTATCGAAGAGTTAAAATACAGGAAAACGAAAATAGTAAATGATTTGGTAGAATTTTTACATCAACTCTGAACAAGAGAGGACATGATTAACATTCCCTGGGATGTCTTCCTGTTACAGACAGGTTTTTTATTTCCTAAAAGAGCAACATGAAAAGCTAACTCATTCAAATAAAGTAAAATTCCTAACTAGATTTACTTATCAGAAGAAAAAGGGGAAACAAGTTCATGTGTCAAAGCATGAAGGCAAGACCGGTCAGCTCTCCTGGAACCCACTTTGTTTTCCTCCTAGATTCACAGTTCTACTACACTTCCCAGCCTCCCTTGAAGTTGAGTGTGGCTATGGAATGGGAGTGGAAAGGCTGTGCCCCACTTCTAAGCTCGCCCCTCCACCCCACACAAAATAATTTAAAAACTCCCTCAGGTATCTTCCATGCTGTCTCTTTCCCTTTATCTCTTTGCTTTTTCTCCCTTTCAGCTGCCTGGAGAAGACTGAGGGCTAGGGGGTGGACAGAGCTATAACACAGAGATTCTTGAATCCCTAAATGATGACATCAAAGGCCACCTATCAACTAGACACACCCAACTGGACTCTATTTAAATGAGAAATAAAATTCTGCGAAGTTAAGCCACTGAGAAGGAGAGGATATTCTGAAGTTGTGGCTAGTATCCTTTACCCTAAAAAATATACCACGCTGAAAAATAAAAAGGTAACTGTTGTCTTTTTCATGCCCACAAAGCCAAGAGGTATCTTAGATCGTGTGGTATAGCAAAGATAACATAAATTTGGTATTAAATACATTTGGGTTCTTCATATTGCAGTTCCGTATTCTACTAAATGCATGACTTTAATCAAGTAATTTAATTTCTCTGTACTTCAATTTCCTCATTTAAAAAATAAGGATATTACTGTTGACTGTATGGATTGTCATGAGGATTAAACAAAATACATTACATGCCCTTGGCACTTAGTCGGTGCTGACATTGTGTAAGTCTCATGGGTACCTAAGAATGCAGAGCTGCACAGGTCATGTGACCCAGTCCGGCCTACTTGCTGTAGCTCTCACCAAATGGACCCACTGAGATGGGAAGTCTCAATATCTTAGATGCTTACTTATGCTTTGAATTTACAGTTAAAAGAAATGACATCACTATCACAGGGAATTTAAGGGCTTGATATTTCAATGTTAAAATGCAAGAACTCATTGTCTGTTTTGCCATACATTTCCACAATTATGAAAATTTAAGTCTTAAGTTTCTTTTTTCCCTTAATAAACTTTAAAGCTAGAACAAGCTAATATGTAACAGAAAAAAAAAGCATTTCTGTTGCTGTTTAATCTGATATTATGGAGAAAACTGATGATCTATTTAGATACTAAACTTTGCATTAAAACAGAATTTTTGGATAAAGTATACTTTCTACGAATCCTAAAACTGCAGTATTTTTATTATTGTAGTTTTAAAGTATCATTTTTTCAGCTTTCTTTAACTCTTTCTGGCCATAAATCGTAAACTTCTCTATGTAAATTACTCAAAGTTCTAAGCAAATATCTTATTTCTTTTACATTCTTCCAAAAATATAATCCTTTGACATTTATAAAAGTTTTATTTTTGTGGAAAGTTAATCATAAACTCACACATGATTGAAAATAGGCTCAGGCAACAGGAAGAGATGGAAGAAACAATTTATAAGATAGTGTGCTTAAACACACTATCATCAACGCCCCCCGCCCCAACACACACACACACACACACACACACACACACACACACACACACAAACACACACACCTGGGCATCAATTAGCTTTTGTGAGTAAAATACGGCAGCACACTATTCTTAACACTTTCACCCACTCCAGTAGTAAGCATTTTCCTAGTCAATTTGGGATATTTAATTGGATTTAGCCAATTTATGAAAAATGTTTCTGGAAAAATGAAAACAGCAGTAAGCAGAGGCCTGCATTTTAAGTTCTCATCTAGGACTACCCTTACATTATACATTCTTTATATATTATTATTTTTTTTTTCATTGCAGTAAAGCAAGATTTTTTTTTTTTTTTTTTAATTTATTTATTATTATTATACTTTAAGTTGTAGGGTACATGGGCATAACGTGCAGGTTTGTTACATATGTATACTTGTGCCATGTTGCTGTGCTGCACCCATCAACTCGTCATTTACATCAGGTATAACTCCCAATGCAATCCCTAAATGTCCATCAGTGACAGATTGGATTAAGAAAATGTGGCACATATACACCATGGAATACTATGCAGCCATAAAAAAGGATGAGTTTGAGTCCTTTGTAGGGACTTGGATGCAGCTGGAATCCATCATTCTTAGCAAACTATATATTATTTTTATGCATTCTAACCCCCCTATATGTTGGTTATTTCCTGATCTCTCAGAACCTCCCCATTTGGACGATCCATTCAGACACATTCTTCAACTCTTCAGCACATAACACGGTACCTCCCATGACCCACAGGGGTCTCCAAGACTCTGGTCATGGCTGGCCCTGCCTTCCTAGATCACCTGGCTAAGGAAGGAGGAAATAGCTTTCCTGGTACCCTTGTGCCCATCATATCCATCCTGAAGTTGTATGTGTACTTCCTGACTGCTACTACCACCAATTATCTTCTGAGTCTGGAGGAAATGGAACAATGACCACAGCATTCCTATATCTGCTTAGATATCTCCTGCACTAGACGCCCTCCCTATCCATCCTAAATAAAGTAACTCCTAACCACCTGGTCAGTCTCCATCACTTAGCTTGCTTTACCCAGCACACTGTAAGCACCTTAAGATAAGGAGCCCCATCTGTCTTTTTCAAATCAGCATTTCTAGTATCTGGAAGAGAACCCAGCCAAATTCATACACTGAATGAATAAATGAATGAAAGTTCTCTGACTATATTCAGAATAGGAGAACTATAGTCAGATAGCTATAAAAGTTCTACTATGGCAAAACTTGAGGAGGAGCAATTTGCAACAATTAATAATCCAGACGAGAAAAATAGTCAAACGTGACACTTTACGTTATGCTAATAATCATGAGATCCATGAAGTCAATGAAGATGAGTGAAATGCAATAACCCTTTTAAAGTGTCCTCTTCCACCATCCCTACCTTGTGAGATTTATACAAGAAGCACAAAAGAAAGAGCAAGATAAACCCCTCTCACTGTTTCTCACCCAGAAAAGAGAGAGAGATAGCAAATTTGAATCTATCAGGCAGACAACTCACTAACAGGGAAACCAGAGAGACGTATTTCAGAAAGAGCAGGAAAAGCAGTTGGCAACTTGAAAATTAATTAGATCAAATGGCATCTTTTTTGAAAAGCACATGATTTACTGCTTAATCTGATTACACTGAAATCAGTCTAAATGTACCACATTCCTATAGGCTATCAGATGTAAACAATGCATTTGATCTCCAACCATCAAAAATTTCCCCTTTCTTTGGGCTGCAGAACACTCACTTCCCATTAGACATGTGTCTGAGGCTTTGTATTCACTTGAGCCATTACAAGGTGCTGCCTATTAAGTTGTATTGGGAGAATGACAGGAATTTTGCATGCCATTAGTATCTATCAATATTTTAAAGTGTAAGTATCTCATTTCTAATATAATACCATGCAACATTAAACATCTAGTCAAAAGTAAAACCTGCTTGAGAGGAATGAACAAGGCAAAGAGTAACTGCCACACTCCTTGTCAAAGCCAGTCATTGATTCAAGGGCTCACATTAGGAATTTTCTTCCCAAGGTGCAACTTCTCTTAATTCATGACTTTGGTTTAAAATACCCTCCCTAACAAGCGTCCTGTCTGCTTAAAAGACTAGGCGATATTCTGTGCAGAACTTGATTTTCTCATTAACAGATAAAGCCCTCAGAGCTAAACACAAAACAATGTGGTGGTTCAACAATACTACTTATAAAGAAATATTGGATTTTTATTTACCTGGATAAAGGAAAGTTTTTGAAGGGACTCCACAGTACCTTTCCTAATCATATAAAAGAATAAATTTCCAATATAAATCATGTGAATTGACATGTATTATGCCACTATTCAATAAGACATATGAAGCCCAAATGAGACAGTAAATGAAGAGGTTTACCTTGGGCTTTGCCAAGAATTGAAGAGAAGCTCTCATGCCCTTGCTGAAGAGAAAAGTTGCAATGACCTTCCTTAGCTACATAGAGCCTCATCTTTACTGCCTTTTAGCTGGCATTAGTGAATCTCAAGGTGCTCCTTAGAGAATTTTTCCTATACAGAATGTAAGTTCATTCCCAGCCTTTTTTTCTCCCCAATATGGTAATGGGTGAACTTGCACATGAAGCTAAGCCCCTCTTTGGGCCTTATGCTAAGGGGACATAACAGACCCTTTCCCCTCTTAGCCTCATAAGAAAAATGTGAGAATTATAACTTTCTTGAGCCCCACTAGAAAAGCAGAAGTTACGATGTCATCAGCATTATTTTTGGCACCAACAAATATTGAGCATTCATTCCATAGGCTGTTACACTCTTCAGAGCAGGTCCTCAAAGCTTACTCACTGTGACAGGGTGTTTTGCCAGTCGTGTACACTGATGAGCTGTCTGTTCAATTCCATATTAGGCTGCCTGGATGGTATTAATTATCTGCTCAAATGGAACACACAGTACATAGGGCTGAAACCAGAAGGACATGAAAGGAACGGCCCAAAGAGTAACTCTGTAGTCTCCTCCTGCCAATCTGTTTAACAAATCCAGATGACACTCAGAAAATGACAAAATGACAAAATTAAAAAATGCAACACAGGCATTATATCAGAAAACACAGACTGTAATGGGGAGAGGGACGACGGGGATAAATACAGTATGTCCCCAACAGGTAAGGACTGAATTCAAGCTGAATCCACACAAAGCACAGGAAGAAGAGCTGTAACAAGGCTCAGCGAGTTCCTTAACAGCTGTCTGTAAATACAAATGCAAACAAAAAAGAGAAGGCCCAAAGTTGAAATCTGCAAGGAGATGCCTTTGCTGTGTTAAATGAGAAGGCAGAAGTGTTCAAATGAGATCAGTAAACACTGCGGGAGGGAGTTTGCCAAAGCAGGGTGTGGACACCCTCCTCAGAGAGGAGAGAGGCCTTTTCAGAGATCAAGCCTGCGTGTGACCTGCTTCATCCCCTTAGGAAACCCTTGTCAGGTTCATGCTTTTTCTTGCCCAGCAACTGAATTTTACTGTTTTCTTTTTCTCTCCTCGTCTGTATCTCTAATGATAATAAGGGTGCTTTTTCTTCTTAATCATATTTTATGTCCCTATCATCACTCTTTCACTACTTCTTACCAACCTTTCTCTGCTTAAAATTCACGATCCAGATATCATTCTGAGATGATTGTGATTATGTACCAGGGTCAAATAACCAGCTCATATAAGTCTGTCCTAACTAGCATTTGTATCTGTGATTTGACAAAATAATAGAAAGTATGCTTCACTGTTTATTTTTAATTTTTTAAAATTTTTGTCAGTATACAGTAGGTGTATATATCTATGGGATACATGAGATGTTTTGATACAGGCATGCAAAGAGACAGGGTCTCAAACTCTTGGGTTCAAGCAGTCCTGCCACCTCAGCCTCCCAAGTAGCTGGGACTATAGGTGCATGCTACTATACCTGGCTAGAATATAGGTTTCTTAAACATGTCGGAAAATTTGAAGCTGGTGTGATGGTTTCAATCATGACAGATTTAGCACAACACCATCAGGATTAAAAGAGATATTAATAGCCAGGAATTAGGGCCAAATCAAAAGAAATTTCACATGGAAAAAATAAAAGGGTCCAAACTTAGGGTAAATATGCTACTGAAAGACAGAATGTGAAATCTAAGGGTAAACGGAAACACATATTTAAAAAAATTTTAAAAACACACCTTTTTGGTCAACAGTGAGCTAAGATCAGCTGTCAAAAAGGATGTTGTGATCTTAAAGTGTACCATGAGAAGAAAGTAATTATCTCATTTTATTCTGAGTCAATCTGTCCAGAGATAATCACATTTAGTTCTAGGAACTTCTCAGATAATAAACAGATATACTTCAGAAGGAATCGGAAAAGATTGTGAGGACATTGTGAGCCAAATTAAGTGAAGAACAGTTGAAGGAACACAGATGTTCTGTCTGAAGAAGTAAAGATTAGAGAGGTCATAATAAGGTCTTCAAATATTTGGAGGACTATCATGTAGAAGAGGAATTGAACTTGCTCTGTGTAGCACCAAGAGGGAAAAGTGATACCAACCGGTGGAAGCTATAAGGAGGCCCTTTGAGCTCAAGATAGAAAAAATTTCCTAGCAGTCAGAGCTATAGCATACAGAGGGAAGGGGCACTCCTGGAAGGCAGTGAACTTCCAGTCTCTGAAGGATGTTTCAGCAGATGATGAAGGACAATTAGCAAGCCTCAAACTCAGAGAGATGGAGAGGCACTGCCTCAAAATTTTTAAGAGCTGCCTTTGAGTGAGCAACTCCTATAGCCCAAAAGTTTACAGACTTTATAATCCTTGCAATAACCCTAAAAGACAAGCATTGCTATACTCAATTGACAGATGTTCACAGAGATTAAATGACTTGCCTAATACTATTCAGTAAATGGTGAATTCTAAATTCAAATCCAGGTGTAAACTTCTGCCATGCCATACTGGCTTAAAACCCTCAATGAATTCTGCTATTAAAAAGTCTAGGCCAGGCAAGGTAGCTCACACCTGCAATCCCACCACTTTGGGAGGCTGAGGTGGGTGGATCACCTGAGGTCAGGAGTTCAAGACCAGCCTGACCAATATGATGAAACCCCGTCTCCACTAAAAATACAAAAATTAGCCAGGTGTGTTGGCATGCGCCTGTAATCCCAGCTACTCAGGAGTCTGAGGCAGGAGAATCGCTTGAACCCGAGAGGCGGAGGTTGCAGTGAGCTGCGATCATGCCATTGTACTCCAGCCTGGGCAACAAGAGCGAAACTCTGTCTCAAAAAAACAAAAAAAGTCTAAACTCAGGCCAGGTGCAATGGCTCAGGCTTCCAATCCCAGCACTTTGGGAGGCCAAGGAGGGTGGATTGCTTGAACCCAGGAGTTTAAGACCAGCCTGGGTAACATAGCAAGACCCCTATCTCTACAAAAAAAAAAAAAAAAAAAAAAGTTAGCCGGGCATGGAGGTGTGTGCCTGTAGTCCAAGCTACTCCAGAGGCTGAAGCTGGAAGATCCCTTGAGCCTGGGAGGTCGAGGCTGCAGTGAGCTGTGATTGCATCACTGCACTCCAGCCTGGGCAACAGAGTGAGACCCTGTCTCAAAAAAAAATAATAAATTAAAAGAAAGTCAAATATTCAACCAGTGGGTTACACAAAGAGCATCAGTCAGGAAAAGATCATTAGACTACAGCCAGAAAATTCCCATTTGTGTCTTACCTTTACTTTCATGTTTTGTGACTTGGGACAAGTTACTAAACCTCTCTGAGTCCTTGGTTTCTTCATCCATAAACCTTTAATAACAACATCTACACACAGGATTTCCCGTAAGCACAAAACATCATCTGCTTTGTAAAAGTACTTTGAAAAGTCTAAAATGCTTTTCACAAATGAAACATTATTAATGTTTTTAGGTGAAATCAATGCCTTTATCTTCACAGAATAATCTAAAAGATATTTTAGTTTGAAATATTTTCAGACAAAATACCAAAAACCTCATTGAGACCACTTGGCTCAACTGGTTAGAACACAGTACCTAATGTTAGCTTCACAATTTCTGTAAAAGAGGAGCTTAAAAGCCACAATCTGATAGGAAAGAGAGGGGAGCATTAACCTCTGAAATCACTCTCTAGATGGTGCCATTGAGGGTACATCAAGACCATAGTCATCGGTCCCATCTTTTCCAGGGGTTCAGAGCAAAATGTGCTGCTCCTAGTGTTCAATTATACCCCAGGCTAGCTGCCTCCAAAATATTTGCTGATGCTCACAAGTGGGTGATAAGTTAGGGCAAGCCCATATTATTATTCACCTAGATGAAGATTCAGATATTATGTTCCAGTGATAATAAATCAAAAGACCGCTGCTCACATAAAACAGACATTGGTAACCAGGACTCTCAGGGTTGGAAAGAACACTGAAGGCCTTCTGATCCAACCTCTATCTGCTACTTGTTATATTAATCTATAAGAATCCGAAAGCCATCTGTCATTCAGTGAGCATGTGTGACACTCTCGTGTAATAGTTTAAAGCTTCCCAGCGCAAACAAATGTCTCCCCAAAGGCCTGATGATTGAGCATTCCCAAACAATCCATATGAAATATATCAGGGACTAGCAGTTATGGTAAGGAACACAGGAATTATTTTGCTCCCTCTCCATGCAGTCTTTGCACAGCATAGACTACACACGCGCGCACACACACACACACACACACACACACACACACACCTCAAACACTGCCATCTCCACATTCAGGCATGGATTAGTATTCTTTGACTTTTTGACTTTTTCAGGACTTTGAAAACCACCAAAGGTCCCTTGGCAATTCCCAAACTTTACTAGGCAGTAGGATAGCCTCATAAGCTTTTCAAAAATACAAATTCATAGGCCCCTCACAAAATCAGACTTATAGGTGCCAGCCTGGCCCCATGTGGCTCACACCTGTAATCCCAGCACTTTGGGAAGCCAAGGTGGGCAGATCACTTGAGCCCAGGAATTCCAGACCAGCCTGAGCAACATGGCAAAACACCATCTCTACAAGAAATATAAAAATTAGCTAGGCACGGTGGCATGTACCTGTGGTCCCAGTAACTCAGGAGGCTGAGGTGGGAGCGGGAGAATCACCTGAGCCCAGGGAGGTTGAGGCTGCAGTGAGCCCAGATTGCACCACTGCACTCCAGCCTAGGCAACAGAGTGAGACCATGTCTCCAAGGGGAAAAAAAAAAAAAAAAATCTCTGTAGAGGCCTCATTTGGCATTATCTGCCCTTGAGCAGCAGAGTCAGGCTTGACTGGGAGCTCCTGCCCCAGCCCCCACTACGGCCAAGCAAGCCTATGATGGAAGTAGTTGGGCCTCTTCTTACGGCATCTCCCAGGCAAAGCAAGAGGCATAGGGAGGGGATTTTCCTCTGCAGGACCATTCCTAGAGGTTTTTCTACATGACTGAAAAAACAAACAAGAAAGCAGTACTAAGAAAAGAAAAATTCCTACAGCGTCCCACCATTTTCAAAGCATTATGAGGAAATGAAAGAGTTCTCCTGACTATGCCCATTAATAACAGTTGTTTGGATGATGGATGAATAGACAGATTAGATAGACTGGACAGATAGATAGATACATAGATAGATAATATATAGGCAGGCACTTGTAAATTTATTTTGACAAGAATAATATTATATCCCTGTCCTCCTAGAGCCTGCATCGTTGGGCAGATGAACAGCAATACAAATAAATAACTTTATTTATTATAAAATTAAAATGAGCTGAATATTCTCCATTTGTCCTGGCCAGATATGCTCTCCACCCCTCTTTGCCTGGCTTTGAGTTACAGGAGACTGATCTGTAGCAAAAGTTCCTCTCCTTTTGGTTCTACTTGGTTTCAGTCAAAGGGAAGTACTAGCAGGAGGGCAGGAAGGGATTGAGGTTGGAGTACTAATTAATTAACATATTAAGGGCATAGAATAGTATTAGCTGAATAATGGTAGCCACTTCTATTAAGAACAAAAACAAAAAGTGAAGAAGGTCCCTAAGTCCCAAGCGGTGCTTTAATTTTTTTCCTCTTTCTCTCAGCTGCTGTCTACTATCTTCCCAATATAAAAGTGCCAAGACAAACTTGATTGTTTTTTAATCATGTTTACAGAGAGGACAACTTGTGTGCCTTGACTTCTGCTTTGTAGCAAGCACACTGAATTATTCATTTAGTCTGGGGCTCTTTCTTTTAAAAAGTAATCATCATCTTCTTGAAAGAAATTTTTATTTTTTCAGGCTATCAGTCCTGTCAGACTTTAGAAGTTCTCAATCACGGAAGAAGAGCAAAGCAATTTAGATAAAATTTCCTGTTCGAAGGAAGACTTTTGTTATTAAATGTGAGGCATTCCATAGTAACTGCCAGCTGTTTAATCAAAAACTTATTGTTCATTGTGGAAGAAAAATTGGAGTTTGGAAAGCAATGGGCTACAAGCTCGGAAAGTATCTGATGAAGTTCCAAATCCTTTTCAAACTCCAACTCATCATTTAAACCATAATGGCCCAGTTCTGGTAAGGTACTTCATGGATGATAAGAAAATCACTGAGATGACTGAGATCTCCTATCATCTCTTTAATTATCTCCTTTCTTGATGGCCCCTTCATGTTCAGGTTATGGGATATAAATTAAAGACAGTTGCCAGAGACGTGTCAAATAAGCCTATTATTAAGGACACACAAGTGACTCCTTTCATTTCAAAGACCAAATGAATGATAAAATAAAAATTAAACGGGTGAGAGAATTAGAAGAAGGAAAAAACTGTGTAGTAGTAAGAGAAAGTTTTGAAGACAACCAATGGGAAAAGAATAAGCCCAAGAGTTAGAGGCCTCTATTCTAAATTCTGGATTTAACCAGTAAACTTGGGATGTAGCTTTAGACAAATCATTTCTTCTTCCTGGATTATTTCCTTACCTCTCACATAAAGAAAATGATGCCTGCCCTACTTACCTATTTATGTTGAGGCTCAATGAGGCCATGAACAGTAATTGCTTTGAAAATGTCACCAATACAAACGTAAAGTGGCATAAGTGAAGTGATATTAAGTCACCTGAATGTTTACTGATGTTCCACATCCTTCCATTGATCCAGCTACATCCCTTTCCTTATGTTCATTCCATGAGATAATCTGGTAACCTTTTAATAACCTCACCTTCTTTGCTTAAGGTATTCAAGTTGATTTCTGTTACTTACAACTAGAGCATCCTAACTAACACAAAAGTATGCAGGAAGATACGCTGTAAGGCAAGCAATTCTAAATTCAAATGAAGCACTATGGTAAGTCTTGGCATGACCACTTACCAGTACACATAAAGTTAAGAATTCTGTTCTTCTCACCATATCTGGTACTTACCTCACTTATACCCTGTGATGTAATCAGCATTTTATAGATTCAGGTCAACTGAAAAGCAGAAACCAGCTCTTATTTGCCTTGGCATCCTCAGTACCTAAAGCAGTTAATGGCACAAAATATATGCTCAAGAAGAGTGGTTTTCATTTCACTTATTTTTGCACTTATGCACTCAAATTGTATCCATCTGATCAGTTCCTGTACACAGCCATCTCCCTACAACTGTATAATGTTGATCAAATGGATGAACGGGCTCAGTCCTCTCTGCCTCTTACATTAATTGTCCATCAGCACTTTCAATACTAGGTTGATGTAAAGGTTGAAATGCAAATTTTCATTTGAAAGAGGATGTTTGGAATAGCTGAAGAATTACTCAGGTAAATGCCATACTGCATTTCCATGCATAAATGAAAATTTGTATGCACATTCCCCTAGTCTCTTTAACCTCTCCTCATCCCTTTATATAGATCTCATAAACAATGCTCTCTCTCAGTAACATGTAACTGACCGGGCATTACTAGGCACTTAATACTAACACTCAAGAAACATCAATTAAGTGAATGAATAAATGAACTACTTGATGAAATCTACGGCCTTACGAGCCTCTCCGCTTCACTTTACAGAGACTGAATTGTTAAATATTGGCAATTCCCAAAAGTTTCATATACTCTTTTGCTTCCACCCACTGGACCCTTGGTTCCAGACACCTTCCTAGCACTTCATTAGCTATATAATACACCAATATTTAACTCAGCTGTCAAACTGGGAAGTGTTTACCATTCAATTTTTCCTCTAGTTTTCTTGAAAATGCTACTTTTGCCTTGTTTTGTACATTGCAGTAAAAATATCTAATGGCAACCTGAACTTTTTTCCTTTGTGAGGTCTTTTTGCCTTAAGATCATGAAATTTCTTCTCTTTTATATAAAATTTTATATGAAATTTAATATAAAAGTAAGTTTCATATTTTATAAAATTTTATATAATTTTATAAAATTTACTTTTACTAGGATATATTTCAGACTTTATTTTACAGATTGATTTTCCCAGATTTATAATGGACCAGCTCAATATGTACATTTGGGTTTTCTTTTATTTTCTTGCATTGCAATTTTTAATAGCTTTATTGAAATATAATTCTTTCATTTACTCATTCATACAATTCACATACAATTCATCCATTTAAGCTATATATTTCAATGTTTTTGATATATAACATTAATGTTTTAAATTGGGATAAAATGTTTATAACAAAAAATTACCATTTAACCATTGTTAATTGTACAATTCGGTGACATTAATTACATTCACAATGTTATGCAATTATCATCACTATCTATTTCCTTAACTTTTTATCATCCCAAACAGAAACTCTGTAACCATTAAGCAATAACTCTCCATTCACCCTCTCCCCAGCACTTGATAACCTCTAATTTACTTTCTGTCTCTATGAATGTTCCTATTCTAGATATTTCATATAGATGAAATCTTACAATATTTGTCCTTTTGTGTCTGGCTTATTTCACTTAGCATAGTGTTTTCAAGGCTTATCCATGTTGTAATATGTATCAGAACTTCATTCTTTTTTATGGTTAGATAATATTCCATTGTATGTATATACCACATTTTGTTCATTCATTCATGGATAGACACTTGATTCCACTTTTTGGCTACTATAAATAATGCTGCAATGAACAAAGTATCTGTTCAAGTCTATGCTTTCAATTTATTTTGGTATATACCAGGGAATGGAAGTGCTGGGTCATATGATAATTTTTTTAGCTTTTTAAGGAACTATCAAACTGTTTGTCATAATGGCTGTACCATTTTACATTTCCACTAGCAATACATAAGGGATCTAATGTTTCCACATCATTATCAACAACTGTCATCTTCTTCTTTTAAAAAAAAACTATAGACATCCTAGTGGATGTCTATCTCATTGTAATTTTGATTATCATTTTCTTAATGACTAAGGATGTTCATGTACTTATTGGCCATTTGCCTATCTTTTTTGGAGAAATGTCTTTGCAAGTCCTTTGCCCATTTTGAATTGGGTTGTTATTGAGTTGTGTGAGTTCTTTACATATTCTGGATATCAATCCCTTACCAGATATACAATTTGCAAATATTTTCTCCCATTTTGTGGGACATCTTCTTACTCTCATGAATAGTGTCCTTTAATGCATAAAATATTTAATCTTGATGAAGTCTAATTTATTTTTTATTTTATTTCCTTTGATTTTGGTATTATATTTAAGAAATCATAGCCAAATTCAATGTCATGAAGACTTTATGTTTTCTTTGAAGAGTTTTATAGTTTGGGTACTTACATTGATACATTTTTTAGTTAATTCTTGTACAGGGTATAAGGTAAAGCTCCAATTTCATCTGTTTGCAAGAGGATATCCAGTTTCCCACCATCATTTGTTGAAAAGACTTTTTCCCATTTAACAATATTGACATCCTTCCTGAAAGTCAATTGATCCTATATTTGAAGGTTGTTTCTGTGTTCTCTATTCTGTCCTATTCTACGTGTCTATCTTCATGCCAGTATCACAGTAAGTGTTATAGCTGTGTAGTACATTTTGAAATTGGGACGTGTGAGTTCTTCAAATTTATTCCTCTTTTTCAAGATTGTTTTGGCTATCTTCCAATAAAATTTTAAATATTAGTTCTATTCGGTTATTTCATTTTGCTTCTTCAGGGACTTCAATTATACATATTTTAGATAATCTGTATCTATCTTTTTTGTTGACTATTTTCTTTCTGATTCTTTTTATTTTCATTCTCCTGGTTATTTTAATGCCTCTTTTTTAATGTCCCCTATAATTCTTTCAGTTGAACATATTCTCCTTTGGGGGTTTTATTATTTTCTTCTTCATTCCTAAAATGATTTTGTCTTTTTTTAAAATTTCTTTTCTGTGTTAAATCAATTCACATTTTACATACTACTATTTTATATACACTCTTCCTCTGAGTTTCTTAATTTTTTATTAAGGATGGGTTTTCTTAGAGATTCTAAAGGTTTGTTAAATGATGTTTAATTCAGATTGATAATATTTTATCACAGTTGTTTTCTACTTTGGGTTTTTTTTTTTAATTTATATCAGCTGAAATATTTTCTCATTTTATTTTTATAGTAGTTTTGTATACATGTTTCTGCTCTTTTATTTTCATTTCATAAAGTTTCATTTTCAGGTACATTAAAGTGTACAGTATTGTCTGCCTCCAGTTATGCTAAAAATATGGATATGTATACTTTTATTTTTTATCCTTGTTGATCTATACGTGTTTGGGAAATAATGTGGAGTGATTCAGGTGTAAGCAAATGCCATTTTCATAGAACAATCTGGACATAAGGGAAACTTTCCTTTATCATCCTTCATGATACTCCAAGCTAGGTTAATAACAGCACCTCTGTATTCTTATAGCATTCCTACCACACTATGGGTAGCACCTTCTGTATTGATACAGAAATCATTTATTTATCTACATCCTGGACTCCTGAAAAACTTGGCACTATTCACAATAGCAAAGACATGGAGTCAACCCAAATGCCCATCAACGATACACTGGATAAAGAAAATGTGGTACATATACACCATGGAATACTATGCAGCCATAAAAAAGGAATGAGATCATGTCCTTTGCAGGGACATGTATGCAGCTAGAAGCTGTTACCCTCAGCAAATGAATGCAGGAACAAAACACCAAACACCACATATTCTCAATTTTAAGTGGGAGCTGAATGATAAGAATACATGGAAAAATGGCAGGGGAACAACACACACTGGGGCCTATCAAGGGGTGGGTGTTGGGGGAGAGGGTATCTTGAAAAACAGCTAATGGATTCTAGGCTTAATACCTAGGTAACGGGATGATCTGTGCAGCAAACCACCATGGCACACCTCTACCTATGTAACAAACCTGCACCTCCTGCACATATACCCTGGAACTGCAAATAAAAGTTGAAGAAAAAAAAAAACTCAGACCTTTTCTTTAGTATGTGTGGTTAGGACTAGACTCTTAATTGGCTTTATATCATTACTCTGCCACTGACTAGCAACAACAACCTTGAGGAAATGAGTTATTTTACCATCTTTTTCTAGTTTTCTCATCTGGAAAACGTGAACAATAGTAGTACCTACCTTATATGGTTCTTGTGAGAATTAAGAAAGAGGGCACATTTAAAGTGCATAGACCAGTGTTCAGCATATAGTATTTAATATCATCATCTCTTTACTCTCAGAAACTAGTGAAGGACAAACACATTTTTTAAAAAAACTCAATAAATGTTGAACTAAAAAATGGTACAGATTTTTGTGTCTTCTCGATTGTAATAGCACCTAAAATACAGCTGATATACAATTTAGCATTGCAACCAGGCAGTATTGTGTGTTACAATCTACTAATCAATGTGTTGGTTTTATGTTCCAAATAAGATCACAGCTTATTATAAGATAAAATAATATATATAGATTCTATATCTCCTATAGCATTCCACCGGCAAAAAAAAAAAAAAAAAGGCAAGCTTGACAATTGCTTTTTTGAAAGATATAATATTAATTTTAAAAACACACAAAAAAGAAAGATACAGTATTTTGATCCTCACTTACATTCTGGACAGATCTCTCTGTGTTAGAACATAAACTCTAAAGAGAAACCTACAGCTACTTTCTTATGCCTCACCATCTCTTCCCCATCAATAAGATTACAGTATAATAATATCCAAGTCTAACTCTTCCAAGCTAAGAGGGTTTGACATAGTCATTTAACCTCTTTATGAAATTGGGATGTGATTGATTCCTCCCAGGTGTTATGAAATATAGAAATAAAATAATGTCTGTAAATCAGGAAGCCTAGCTTGTAGTAGCTGCTCAAGAAATAACTCTTAGTCCTCTTCCTCAACTCTGCCTTCCACTTCATCCCACTTGCTTAGTTTGACTAAGTCTACATCATTGACCTGATCCCAAATGAGAAAAAGGCCCAGCAGATATCCCTGTTATCTGCTTATTGTAAAACAATCTCACACATATTCTTCCGGCCCTGCAAACTTGTTTGAACAAGCGACTCCGCTGCTTGGCCCCTTGGTGACTCTCAGAAAATCAAGGACATCAGCTTCATTTTTTGTTTTGATTTGGTCTTGTTTGGTTTTGTACCAATAGCATATATAATTCAAAGTGCTCAATAGTTAGTAATATAAGATACAAAGGAAGCAACACAGCATTGCCATTAATTCTTTCCTTCAACAGATATTTATTACCCACTATGGTTTATGCATTATGCTAAATTCTGAACAATCTTTGCCCTCTTTTGGGAAGGTATAAAAGGAGAAGGTGAAAATACACAGTAATCAAATAAATACAGGAATCAAAAAATACGAAGAAGAAAATAAAACAGAATAAGTGGGATGGTGAGTTACATGCCAGGGGAGTTTCTACTTTAGAAAGTTTTATGGATGAGATGGCATTTGAAGAGACTTCATAGAAGAAATGAAGCAAGATATGAGAATGTCTAAAAGTATTAGAGGAACAACAAACAGCAAATGCAAAAGACATAAAGGAGTGAGTAGGGAATGTTCAAGGAACAACATCAAAGTTCAAGGAATCAGATGTGGTTGGAGCAGAGTAAGCAGGAAAGAGAATCGTGGGAAATGAAGTTGGGAAAACAGCAAGGGGCTAGATCACTTTAGACTTATAGGTCATCCTATGGCTCAATATTTTATTTTGAGATACAAAGTTTTAAGAGTTTTGAGGAGAGAACTGATGTTATCTAATTTGAATACATTACTCTGGTTGATGGGTTAAGAATAGGTTGGGACACAGCAAAGGTGAAAGCAGGGAAACTTGTTGCAATAGTCTACAACAAGTTTGTAGTTGTGGACCAGGCTGGTGGTTGTAGAAGTGGTGAAAAGTGGTCAGATTCTTGATATATTATGAAGATAAAATTAATAGAATTTACTGATCATTATATTTAGCATGTGAGAAAAAGTAACGAGTGAAAAAAATTACTGCAAGTGTTGGGTGGCCCAGTAACCCAGTGAAGAATAATTTTCAAGGATGGGGTGATTCATTACGTCAAATGCAGCCGACAGGTCAAATAAGATGAAGATGGAGAATTAACCGCTGGAAATGGTACTATGGAGGTTTCTGGTGACCTTAATAAGAGTTGCTTTGTGTGGTATGATAAGGATCAAAACGTGACTAGGGTTAATTCAAGAGAAAATGGAATGGGCAGAAGTGAAGGCAGAGCATTTGCCAGCTCTTCTGGGGAATTTTACTATAAAGAGAAGCAGAGAAATGGGAGTATGGCTAGAGAGAAATATGGGATTAGAGGAAGATTTTTATTTACATCGGATGGATTTATATAATGTATACAATGCTGCTTGAGATGGTTCTGATGAGGGAAAATTGATGATACTGGACAGAGGGCACAAGGGAAAGGGGTGGCCTAAATTGGAGCATGGACAGTGCCTGTAGTGATGGAAAATGCAGAGTACAGAGCAGGCAGGTGCATGGAGATAGTGACAGGAGCCAGTAAGCTACTCTTCTAATTGTTTCTATTTTCTGGGTGAGGCAGGAAACAAGTTTATAAACTGAATGTGAGGAGAGGGGAGGATTGTTGAGGGTGTGAGAAGAGAGGAGGCAGCATGAAATAGTCACACTGGCAAAGTGTGAGAATATGATGGCTTGGGAGTCATGAAGGTCTGGGTTTCAATCCCACCTCTAACGCACCTCCTGCTTCTGGGACCTTAAACAGGCTAAACTTCCCTGATCCTACTGTCTCAGAGTCAAAATGGAAATGAAGATGCCTTAAAAACATCTGCTCTCACACCACACAGGATTGTTCTGAAGGTCAAATGAGATGCTATATGTAAACCCCTGACACACAGTGAACAACTTATCAATATTATTCGGTCCTTTTCGACATCCTCTTTCTTCTCTTCCACCCTCCCTCTATTTCTCTGTGTTTACCTAAGTATATATGAGTGAGGGCAAAATAAATGTCTCATTCGCAATTCAGAAATTTTAAAAAAGGAATTTTGGGACTCTTTCCAATTCTAATATCCAACCAAATAAGTCAGCCAAGAAAACGAATATTTGATTGGTTGCTCCTCTGTATCCAAAGTGTGCAGGTACTGGAGTAGAAGGATCTCAAGACATATGTGATTATTTTTTCTCAATTAAATAACCTTATGGCATAGGCAGAAAAAAATAAATATAAGAAGGAAAGTTATTCTTCCATATGCACACCGTACTCTCTTAAACACAAACACTATGCATCCTTCAAGCCCAACTCTATGCAAACTAATAATAATTTGAGGATACCCAGAGATCAGTAAGTTCAAACTCCTCATTTTGCAAATGATACCCAGAAAAGGGAAGTTCTTTCAAAGATCACCACAGAGTTGAATAGCAAGAGAAAAGCTGGAACCCAAGTCTTCTCACCCACTGTTCAGGATTCACTGAATTTTAGTTCATAAATGTCTCCTCCTCTTTCTCCTCCTTCTCATCCTACTACTGCTGCTAACAATAATAACAACATTTGCTGACTGCTTACTATGTGCCCAACTGCTTTCCATGCATTACTTCAGTTAAACCCATGATGTAGAGTCAATCATCATCTTTTTTTTAATGAGAAAACTGTGGCCCAAATAACTTAGGCAAAAGGAAACCATTGAGAAATTAGGGATCTGAATATGAACACAGCCTTTCTCTTAAACCTCTGTTCATTCTACTTTCCCCTCATTTCCACTGGAAGTCAAGTCTCCCATTTTCTAATTTTGTAACAGCTGATCTGTGCCTTTGCTTCTATTAGGGTCCTGAGTATTTAACGTCTTGGAGTTGTGGGTTTATGCCTGCCCATTGCTTCAAAGTTGTGGAAAGATATTAGACATTAGATGTGAGCTCCTTAATGACCCAGAATTCTGTCTTGTGCCCAACATAGCCAACTATGCATAGTAATCCTTCCCTCATTTATTAATTCATTCAACAAATATTGTTGAATCTCCACTCTGTGCCAGGCATTTAGCCAAGTGCTTGGAACTCAGCATTAAAATAAGTTCAAGGAGCTGATTTCCTTATTGGAGGCAAGGGGTACAGGTAGGAAAGAATGACACACACCATAAAACTGTAAACAGGTAACTGATCAAGATAATTTTACACAATGATAAGTCCTTCAAAGACAATAAAAGAGGATGAGGTGATTGACGTGATAAAGAGTGATCTGCTATAGTGGGTGCTACCTCCCTCCAGAAGTTCATGCACAAGGCCTTCCAAGGAAATTTCCAATATAAATGCCATGGCCATTTCCTTTTAGCCACAAATGTCAGATTATCCAGACACAAATAACAGGATTTACTCTTGCCAATACTGCACTCTCTGCATGTTGAAAAACAAAAGGCCAGAAATTGGCCTTTTCACCTGTTTCTCAGCACCATTTCAACAGCTTCCTCCTTTTGGACCACATAACTGTATTTTCCGAAGGCCTTACCATAGAGTCCATCTTCCCAGAGGCTAATGTCATCCCTACATAATTTGTCTGTAATTGGAGGAGCTCTCATCTGTATTCCAGATGAGTTGGATCTGTGGGCTAAGGTGAATGGAACAGGAAGTCTTGTGGCATCAGCTTTGGAGGGTATTTTGTTGGGTCCTATTCTCCTGCCAGACATGCTTCTCATTGGCTGTGCTGAGAAGCAGGTGATGATGCAGAGTCCCATCTGGAGACCCAAATGCTCTAGCCTCAAAGCCTTCTGCTTTCCCCAATTCCCACTTCAAGCTCCTCGCACATCACAAAGATAGTAACTCCTCCTTTGTGCACAGTACATTACAGTTTATATAACATTTGTACACTCTTTGTTTCTTCCTTGAAGGCAGGAGGTGGGAGGGTGATATAGACAGAAGCAAGAAAATGACTGCCAGCCCCATTTTACTGAAAAGAAACCCAAGATTCAAGGGAGTTAAGAAACACACCCAAGGGCACACAGCTGGGAAGTGGTGAAGCCAGAGAGAGAGCCAGGGTTTCTGAATTAGGATCTGTAACAGTCAGCGTCCTGGTGGGAAAGTCAGTATACTGTGCTTTGGTCATTTGCAAAGAGAATAATAGATTAAAAGGGATTGTTTACAGAAGTACAGGCCAGGAGTACATGAACTGCGAGGGATGGTGGCACCTTACAGTTTGTAAAAAGAAAATGGGAAAACCTCTTCCCTTTCTGGCATAAAAGGGCAAGGAAGCCAAAAAGGACCACCTAATACGGTCTGTGGCTTTCAGTCAAAGGTCACAGCCAGCCCAAGGTGACCCCACAGAGAAGGAGACAGGGCAATAGATACCTTCTCCTCCTCCCTTCCCCGGCCTGTTCTTCCTGCTAATAAAATTCAAAATAAATCCAGACGGCAAAGCAGCCCACAGATGCAGCCCACGCAGGTCAGCCTGCTCAGACACAGCAGAGTGAAGGGAGGGGAGACAATGTTTCCAGAGAAGCCAGCAGAAGATACCCAGCTCAGACTCCAAGACTTTTCCAGCACCCCACCCGGCCTCCTGCTTGAGGGATGATTGCAGCTGATACCTGAGCACATCCTCTTTTGAAGGAGGTGACATTTTGGCTAATCCTAGTGATTTTTCATCTTGCAAATACTGGGTCACCTTTTTCATGTGGTGCTTAGCAGGGATGAGCTTTAGAGCAAGGCTCAGTCATATAATTTGTGCGTTTAACAGCTTCATGTATCCTGTAAAAGTTGTATTCGTATTCATCTCCAGAATCTGAAATCTAGATTTCAGAGCTCCTCCAAGTGAAGCCTTAAGCTCAACTGCAGATATAGATTTCCACTGCTGCATAGCTCTAACTCCAGAGAGGTCCAGAGCAACCATCCCCCAAACTATCATTGATACAACTTGCCGTTAAAGGAGGGCAGGAAAATAAAAATATCAGTGTGTATCAAAAAGTCAAGGTCAGGGAGACTAGTAAAGCAAAGTCAGAATCTCCCCTGAGGTCAGGAAGGGCTGTCCTGCCAGTGAGGATGCTGTACAGGAGGACTGGCAGGAGGACCCAGGAAGTTCTGAACTCAGTACACAGGGAAGGAATCCCAACAAGTTGCCAAACTGAGTAGGTATCAAAATCTAGGGATTGGTGAACTAAAAAGGCAAGCGCTGACAGGATCAAGAGATAAAAGTAAGTGTGAAGTCAGGCTTGGGTAAAAGCTGCAATCAGGCTCTGGCGTAGCTGGGCCTGCCATGGCCCTTTATATGTATAAGGAACACCTATGTTGAAAGGGCCTTTAAGAGGGCAGCAGCAACAGGCAGACAGGTAGAGGCCGGGTTTCCCAAAGTGAAGGCCAACAAGATTGAGCCCTGCCAATTGGGACGATGGTCTCTGGAGGCAGGAGGCACTCTGGCCTCTCAGAACCACTCATATTCTTTCCCTTCTTTGATCACGGCCCTGTCTTTTGAAGATGCCCTGATGGCAGGAACAGCCATGTATCAAAATGATAAGGAGATGTTGGTCAAAGGATATATAATTACACTTAGACTGTGAATAAGTTCACAAGATATATACTATGGCATGGTGACTAGAATTAATGAAGTATCTTGTAGCCTTGGAAAAATGCAAAAAGAATAGATGTTGTGTTCTCACCACAAAATTTGTAACTTTGTGAGAGAATGCATCTGTTAATTAGCTAGTTCTAACCATTCCACAATGTATACATACTTCAAACAACCTGCTCTACACAATAAATACATACAATTTTCTGTCGATTTAAAAAAAAAATTCAATTGTTAAAAAATGACTCTTGAATAACCAGACACTGGTATTATCTCCTATATTTTGTCCTTGGCGGTTCACTTCTGCTTTTCTCAGATGAGAAAGAATCATAGTCAGATTTAGCATCCGAATCATCATGATGGCACATATTAAACACTTACTTACAAGACACAGTGCTAATTTTCCAGAGGAAAGCATCTAGAAACAATGCCAAGGATGGCAGAATCAAAGGACACATAGGGTGTCCCTCCTGCATGTCACTTCTGAGCTACTGACTCATCCCAGGCACGGCTTTATCTAAACTTCTGAAGTAAACATTATATATCCTTATCATTTCAGCTACTGTTATTAGCAACCAGGAGTGTCCTATTTGATCTAAATGCACTGTCACATTTAATTCTCACAGTCACTTGAGGGAGGTACTCTGTCCCATCTTATGATTGAGACTTAGAAAAGTAACTTGGCAAGGGTAGCATATCTAGTGGCAGAGCCAGACTTGAAACTCAGTTCTGTCCAACTCCAAAAGCTCATGCTCGTAACCACTAAACTACACTGTCTCTCATTGTGCTCACCTGATGTCTGACCCTGGCTAGCACTAGCTCCATTTCAGCCACACAAAATAAGATTGAGCATTATGACCCTGCTCGGAGCACCTGACTCTTATCACAAACCCAGTTCAATCTTGTTACTCCCATCTCAGTGCAGGATAATTGCCATGGTCTCACCTAGCTATGCAGCTGAGACAGGACATGCTGATCCAAGGGCAGGGGCTCTTGGCTCCCTGCCCTGTTTCTATAGTCACTGCTGTGTGTGACAGGAAAGAGAGATGTATTGTAGCCCAAAGCAGGAGGCTAGAGGCTTGCAGGTGAATACTGCTCCACACACTACCAAGGGACAAAGCAGCCCCAGGCTACCCTGCAAGAAACCAAACAGCCCTCATTCCTGCTGAATATGTTCCCGCTGCAGATCAATAGCAGATCAGGCTGATATTCTGTTAAATGAAAATGCAAGGTGAAGAATAACATATATAATGCTATATCATTATTGGGGGAAAAAAAAAACGTGTTGTGTATGCAAAGAAAAAATCTGAAGAACAGAAATAAAACTGCTAATAATGACCACTTCTGTGCAATAGGATTAAGGGCAGGGCAATGGGTATTGTATAGCGTTAAACACTTTGCACCTTACATAATTTTTAAAAATTAAAGAAAAACATATCCATTGATCTTCACACTAAGGCTACACCAGTATAGCCTGGGAGTCATGAAATCCTGCCCAAAGAGGTTAGTCTAATGGGCTTGAATGAGGCCCTTACTGTGAGCTTCAAATTTTACAAAACAGACCCACAGGATTTAAAGACGGAGATATGTCCTGTGCAGGCAAAACACAAGTACCCAACTGTGTTTGTTCTCCATCAGGGGTACACATCCCTTCACCCTACCTGTGATCAGTTTATGTTCGTACTCTATCTGTAAATTAACTTCGCCTCCACTCCTTCACACCTGCCAGAGCTCCCGCTGACACAGGCCACATGTAAATTCAACTTGAGAGCGAGGCACAGCTCACACCTTGTGCTGTGAATCAGACCAGGAAAGCCTCAGATAAATTAACTGCCTTCCTGAAGAAGAGAACGATACTCGAAAGTTCAAAGCAAAAACTGCTAGGATTACTTCATCTTCACCTTTCCTTGTGCCTGATATTCATAAAGCACACTGAAAGTTACAGCACACATTCACGTGCAGGCTCTCATTTGAACCTCACGACACCCCTGTACACGTGGACTGGGTAGAAATGATGCCTATACAGATGAGGAGACTGAGGCAAAGAAATAGGAACTCACTAATGAGGCCGTCGAGAATGCGAGGATCAGTGACCACAAGCTAGGAATCCAGATCCCTAGAGAAGCTTTGCCATTTATTCATTCATTCGGGTATTTGCAAATATTTGCTGAATACCCATTAGGTGGCAGCTCTATGATCGGCATTTTTGAAACAATGGTGAGCTCATAGGGTGCTTATGGCCCACAGGAATGGCAGACATCAATCACATGATCAAAAATTACTGTGTTGAAAAGCAAACACTATTTTATGGTAAAAGCGTAAAACACAAGAGGCCCCTTTCTGTTAGCCTGAAAAATAAGGATGTGTAGGAGTGAACTTGACATCCTAGAAACAGCATTGTGCAGAGGTTCTGTGGCTTAAGTGAATATGATACTTCTAAAGAACTAAAAGAACTCGAAATCAGAAAAAGGCAGAAACCAATGTAAGGGGAAACTACAGAAGGAAACATGGACTAGACTACACACAATTTTTGTAAGCTATATTAAGGATTGTGACCTTTATCCTAAAGCTTATCAGAGGCTATTAAGCAAGCTTAATTGTGTGTTGCAGTGGGTAGGGAATAGGATGATCAGGTTTGCAGTGTTAAGTCGTTATGTATCAACCTAATGTCCATGAAAAATTGCCATCCATGAAAATTACTCAGAATTCAATGTGTTCCCCTACCTCCTGTGCTCTCTTATTAGTTCCTGCAGCCTCTAGTACATATCTAATTAGGTGCCAATAAAAGAAGCAATAACGACAAATGCTCTCCTAAATGGGGGTCTCCTACTGCCCAACCCTTGATTTCACCACCAGTGGTTTTTAATGAGACCTTCAATTGTAAAGTCCCCTTAAAGAACACAGAGAATTTGTCACCTTGAGGTAGCAAATATCAAAATTTATATCGAAGCAGTGTAAAACCACATACGTAACACTGGAGACTAGTGTAACGTCTATTCCACATTTGAAGAAATGACCAAATGGCTCATTTGCAGTCAGCATGATGTAAGATTATGTCCCTGGCTATTACACATCAGCACCAAGACACACTCAAGGCATACAAATCTTACAAGGACAATGGGCCATATCTCTGTGGTGTTGAAGTCATGAACCTATCAATACTTCAAATTCCAGGAAGGAGGGAGTCTTTGAATCGAAAAACAATACACATAAGCCTTCTAGCATCTAAAGACCAACTGATCTGCTATACTTGGAGTTTATAACAAGGTGGATTTGGGCCCAACAGGGAAGTGGTCTTGTGAGGCGACCAGCAAACCTAGTCTCAGAAAGTGATACATAAAACTTAGCCTGTGTGTTTTTTCTCCAGTTTATAAGTTGAATACTTTGTTCTTCTTCCATGATAAAAGTATTATCTCACCAAACAGGGAGAAGGAGGCAGAGAATAAGAAAATCCAAGCCCTGGGTGCTAGCCCAGAGAAAGCTATTTGACTCTCTTGAGCGACTACAGATGGAGCAGGGGGTGGAGGGAGTGGTAAAGAATAAGCTCCTCCCAAAAAAAGGAATAAAGAAGGACCCCTGGGCGCTGGCTGTAGTCTGCCACTGACTTATGTTGTATCCCTGGACAACTTACTTCTTTACTTCGTGTCACGCCAAATATTAGGTTCCAGCCCATGCCGAGGTTTGAGGGGAGTGGGTGGATGGGTGGCAAATCACTGAAAGAACACCAGGGGGGTAGGGAGGGGGCACGCTAGGCAGGTGAAATATGGTTTTATTCCGCTGCTCTCTCAGCAGCAGCTCTCTCACACTGTTTGCCTTTATCTCGGCTGCCTGCTCCAGCTCTGTGGCTCCTGCCATTCCTTCATTTACAGCTGCATTCCCTGGCCTGCGAGTCTGGCTCTCTCTTACAAGGTCAATAGCTTCCCTCTCTCCCTCTGGGCACATGCCATACGTACAGTGTCAGCAGGGCAGTTATACCTTTTACTAACAATAGTGGTTCTGAGCCAGGTGATGAGCCCTCCCATGTTATGGCTTCATAGCTGTGATTATATAACAAGTGCAGTTATGCACCTGCACTCCAAACTCACTGAGTCCCTCTGGCCCGGATGTCTGCCTCAGCCTATTCTTGACCAAAGCACATCCATGTACCTTGCACTCCACCCACTAGGCTGAGGGAAACATAGGCTTTGGATATACAGGTTATACACATAAGCTTTGGGTACACAGGCTAAATACACACACACAAGTTTATAAGTTTGGGGAACATAAGTTTGATATATAGGCTTGGCACACAGTTCTTACATTCCACTTCCTAGGCTGAGGGCATTTTCTTAGTGGGGACCCCATAGGGCAGCACCCTGAACCCTACAGGTTACAGCAACAATATAGGGAGTA
Source organism: Macaca thibetana thibetana (assembly GCF_024542745.1). Classification (NCBI taxonomy): domain Eukaryota; kingdom Metazoa; phylum Chordata; class Mammalia; order Primates; family Cercopithecidae; genus Macaca; species Macaca thibetana. The sequence continues at coordinate 44,618,461 of NC_065591.1, forward strand.
ACAACCTATTGCTAATATTCCCACTATACTACCTATGATTATTAGGGCCCAACATAGGGTAGGGCCCAGAAATGCCCACCAACTCTGTAGGGGGTCATCAGTAAAGCACTCAATTGCTTTAATCTCCTATGACACCCCTTAAAAGCTCCTGTGTTGTATCTCAACCAATGTCCGTGGAACCCCAAGTCTCTAGCTATGTCCAGTTCTTCACGGAAGCTGGATGGACATGCCAGGGCAAGCTCTCCGCAGCTGCTGTTGGAAGGGTGGTGCAGATCCAACAGTTTGAGATATTGGTTACTTCAGCGTAGGTGTGGGCCTAGTCTGCAATGCTGTTGGAGCATGTCAACCTACAGCCAAAATGACGAAGCAGGCACAGGTACTAACAGGGGTAAATCATGTTCCTCAGGCAAAATGCAGGTTAATTTTTCATCTCTGGATAACAATGCAGTCGCCAAGGGCTTCTGCCCTGGGCAATGGTACCACACCTTATCAGTTCCCCATGGTTCTTTTGGATCTTGTACCTGTGCCAAAGTCACAGAGGAGCTTCTAATAGGCCACACAGACAGTACACATGGCCCCAGGACGAGGATCCCTTCCTTGGCCGTTCCCCTACAAATGGTTAATTGTGGAGGCCACACATTAAATACCCAAGGAGTACCATGTAAGTTATACTGCAGTCCACAGGGGGCAACCCACAGGGGGCTATGATAGCCAACCATCTGCAAAGGGCAGCTTGGAGAGCTTATGGCTAACACCAGGTTTTCTGTTCCCTCTGTTTTCAGGGGTGCTGGGGCAGGCAACAACAGATTATCATTTGTCCTCATACCTAGTTGGAGAAGGTCATCCTTCCTCTCATAGATCCAGCCATATGGCCTGGCCCTACATGGGTTGGTGACTAGCTAATTCTGTAACTCTTAGGTAATTAACCAAAAGGTTAAGCCTTGATAAACTGCCCAGCTATTGGTGCAGATTACCATAGGTGTTACTTCCTTGATCATCATCCATACTGCCCTGAGTTCAGCTCATTAGCTACTTTGCCCACACTTGGTATAAAACTCTATAGTGTCAGTACTAGGCTGGACTGCAACAGCAGTCCAGGCAGCAGTAGTACTCTGGCTAGACTTATTTGCATACTATGCCTCATCAGAAATAGGGGGGTGCCCTTCCTTAAACAGTGATGGCTCAGGGTTTAGGGGTACCTCAGGCCCCATGGCCCTATCTTGCATTAGGACTACAGGCTACAGGCTTCAATAACTCTTGTACTTCTGCTGCTAAGGGACTTGTATTTAGAGTACTCCGCTGCTCTAAGTAGGTGTCCCACTTTGCTAAAGTGGATGTCTGTGCTGTCCCAGTCTGGGGGGTTGTTATCCATGAATGCACCCATCCTGCTATTGGGTAAGTTGTCTGCACAACAACTGTGTCCCATCCTATTATGTTCTTATGAGCCTGAAGGGCAGCATATGCAGTTACTAACTGCGTCTTTATCAAGGAATACTGGAGCTCAGCTCCCTTCCATAGTTGGGACCCAAAGCCTACTGGTGTATTCAGTGCTCCATGCACTGCTATAGGCCCTAACTGAAACTATCTGTGGTCACATGCACATCAAGTTTAAATGGACACCCCTGGCTAACTACTTGTAGGGCTTGTGTCTGCTGAATTGCCTGCTTGGCTGCCAGAAAGACTCTCTCAACTGCATCATCTCAATCCCAGGCAAAAGGAGCACTGTTGCTTTTAAACCTGGGTGATGTCCTGCAGGGGCTGAGCATGTACTTCCCTCTGTGCAATCAGAAACACCCATCCAACTCTGCCAGCAAAGACATGTTCCTTCTTGGTGCTGTGTGGTTCCAGTTGCTTCAGCGCTTTCTCCACACTCACAGGAGACCCATCCACTGCCTCTCACATTTCCACTGAGGCTCATCAAAGCAGCACCGCTACCACTGGGTACCACAGCCCATGCCGAGGTCACATAGCCGAGCTGGGAGCCTCGGGGCTGAAGAACCGCTCACCTTCTCCTGCCAGCTATGCCAAATGTCACACCAGATATTAGGTTCCAGCCCATGCTGAGGTTTGAGGGGAGTGAGTGGATGGGTGGTGAATGGCTGAAAGAACACTTCGGGGGCTATAGGCAGGTGAAATATGGTTTTATTCAGCAACTCTCTCATCAGCAGCTCTCTCACACCATTTGCCTTTATCTCGGCTGCCAGATCTGGCTCTGCGCCTCCTCCCTCTCCCATGCTTACAGCTGCATTCCCTGGCCTGCAAGGCTGGCTCTCCCTTACATAGTTAACAGCTTCCCTCTCTCCCTCTGGATGCATGCTATATGCACAGCGTCAGCAGTGCAGTTATACCTTTTACAAACAATAGTGGCTCTGAGCTAGGTGATGAGCCTCCCCATGTTATGGCTGTGATTACATAACAAGTGGAGTTATGCACCTGCGCTCCAAACTCACTGAGTTACTCTGGCCCTGTCTGCCTCAGCCTAATCTTGACCAAAGCACATCCACATACCTTATACTTGGCATCTCAAAACCTCCCATCTATAAGATGCAATCACATCCATCTCACAGAGCTATAAAGATCAAGTGAACATATTAATCATCTCTAGAGAAATATAAGACACTAACTTTATCTCACTAATGATTAAGCAAAAGCTCTACATTTTCCTCAGCATCATGTTATGCCTCTGAGGTTAAAATGTCAAAGAATACAAGAAACTTGAATTAGCATTTCCCCAGCCCCTTTCTTGCTTGTACTTCAGCCAAAAACAGCATCAGACCTGGAAAGCAGATATTAGCAAAAGTGCATCGAAGGATTAGTTAGTCAAATGCTTTGCTGAGGATATACCAGCACTAATCACAGCCTGGGGCTGTTTACCTCCATTGAAAATAAAATTCCATTCTGGGTAATACAGGCATTCCAAGTGTCCCAAAGAAGCCAACTGATGGCTACAACTTGAGGCCTGTAAGTTCAAATGTGTGAAATTTGCTGTCAGAAAAGTGACACCCTCCGACTAATAGACTCTAATGAGTAGGGATGCGACATGGCATTCTTGAGGGAGAGTTGCAGACACAATCACACAAGCCCTTTAAGGAGAAGAGAAATTATTTCCACTCTAATTGCCAATGAGAACCCTCAGGTGTGGGTCCAGGCACATTAGCTGGCTGGCTCTGCAACTCTAGAACCCTTGCTGGAAGAAACACAACAAACTAAAAAGGATAATCTGGAGAGAAAAGTCACCTGGATTTGGGGTTTGTGCAGGAAAAAGAGTGCACAGAATCATTTTCCATCTGAGCCTCTTCATCCTCACACCCTAACCCCAATATACTACCTAAAAGAATAGCTGAACAGATGCAGCTATAAATCTGTTTTCTTGTGTCCAACAGCTCTGGCTGCTATTATTTATAACATTAGTTTAATTAAAGTTTCCAAGGAGATAGATGAATCTTGTTACAGTAGTATAGAAAATCAGTTGTTTTCAATGACGACATCAGCATCCCTGATCTACCTGGAAAACTAATGTACTGTTTGGAATTCTTTGGTTTTGCTTTTGTTTTTTCAATTAAAAAGTCCTTATGGCTCATGCATTTTTTATTCCCCAACTCTCCTTTCCAACAAGTGAAGCATAAAAGGAACAGAGAAAACTAATATATGAATGTGTATATTTTTTTCAAACAGTTTCACCAGGTATATTGTTCTGGTTTATTTTCTTTCCTTTTCTTTTTAAAAAATAACCATGCATATCCATCAAAAATAGAGTAAAATTACAACAATAAAGATGCAAGCATCAATATTTTTCCTATCAGAAAATATATTTTTCTCTTGCACCTATTTTCCCCCTCCATTCATCTATATAGACCCATGTCCACGTAATACAATGACAACATGAGATGTGACTGAAGGCAGGTAGATGAAATCACTATGAGATGGAAATGAAGTATTATTTTCCTCTCTATTTTAACACATCTCAGGTCTCATGTATGCAACAAAATGCTTTCTTTTTATTCTGCTCATCACTTCAGGGAGCCAACAAACCACTAGATAAAGGAAAGAGTCTATTGTATTTTTCCCAGTTCTTTCTATTTGCAAACTTGAAAGCCCAGGAGTGCAAGTGGATGGAGAAAAATGCAGGTCACTCTCTCATCTTCCACTTCAATTAATCCTTTCACCTCCTATCTCTCTCTGCCATTGAGGCAATCATTAACGAAAGGCATATTTAAACCCACCAGAAAAAAAAAAAAAAAAAGTTGAAGGCTCTTAAAAATTAGAAATAGGTCTGTTACTGATGTTAATAGAACATAGGGCAAGGTTAAACTTGGAATCCACCTAATAAAGTTGAAATGAATATGCCACAGGGTACACAGCATGAGTAGAAATGTGGGGGCTCAGTCAGAATGAGATATCCAACACTGTAATGGTCAGGTTGCCTTAGCAATTAAGCAGACACTCTCTATTTTGCCTGAAAATCTCATTTTGAAAGTATTATATTGGCCATCTATCTCTTTAACATTAGATCTCTTTCCTGTTATTTAAATCTCTGTGACTTAGCAGCATCCAAGGTTTTTTTTTACTTCAGCATTCAGAGGATGTATGTCTTTCACAGCACAGCTATCCATCATCTGCTTGCTACTGTGCACTGCCCTGTCTTGTAGGTCACTAATGCCTCCATGGCCAGAAAAGCCGGCATCCCACACAGGCTGTCCACTGTCACATGCCTGAGGCAGAGAACTCAGGAAGAAACAGCACAAGGTGGAAAGAAGAAAAGGCCAGCATTCATTAGCATCCAAAAGTACATATTCAGTAGCTTCTCCAGCAAGTGATTTAAAAAAGAAAAAGAGAGAGTGAGCATCCAGGAGAAGTAGGCTTTGGTCTTTGCTCATCAGCAGCATGTTGCACTGCCAACTCACATATAAATTCAGATGATTGCAAACCCCTGCAGGTCCACTACAGAAATGGCACTTTGAAGAGGACAAGCTAAGTTGCTCTCCATGGTGCAAGGGGGGAGGGTAATGCAAGCCCTGAACTCAGCCTTGTGATGAGATAGAATCAGAAGGAGATACACCCAGAAGGCTAGAGTTGGAAGAAGACTTAAAAGTCATCTAGTCCTAGCCCCACATCGTATACTTAGGAAGCTAAAGCCCAGAGACAGTAAAGGACTTGCCCAGGGTAATACCAATTTCTTTCAGTTCAAGTTTTCAGTCAAGAGCATTTTTGTGCTAAAAAGTCAGACTTTCAAAGTAGAGAAGCAAATAGTATACATTTGGCTCATCCATGTGGGCTTTAGGACATTCAGAAAATGACAGCGAATTAGTTCCCTCATTTGTAAAGTTAAAACTTTACATCCTTTCATAAAAGCCATGATAATTTTGCCTCATGAGTGGTGGGGAGTAAATTTCCGAACCACTCCTCACAGGAATAAAAAGGGGAAAAGGGCATGTCACTTTCTCAAAGCCCTGCCGGGATCAACAAAAAATCTTACATAGCAGGGGGTGTTTCCTTCCCCACTCTGCCTCAGTCACAGATTTTTAAAGTGATTCTATTGGTGTAAAAAGCACGCAATACTGTGCTGCACTACAGACCAGAGAACTCAAAGACAAACTACTGGAGAACCTTGCTTAGGATCTGGAAAGCAGAATAACCTCAGAAACCTCACATTGTTCAGTGAACCTACATTACACATTATGTCCTGAATCCATGGGACATAAGCCACTATTTTCACAGAGGTAAAAATTGGACTAAATGTTACTCATTTTCAGTACAATACATTAAAACCTTCTCTATATGTTGGTACATGTCTGTTGTGCTCAATGATGTTGTATGTTCATAAAGAAGCTTAACATTTTCACAGAATTTGGCATACACCCTCTAGCTAAATTCCTACCACAACGCTATGGTAGAAGAATTAATATTATTCCCATTTTAAGATGCAAGAGCAATCTCTGGCATATGAATGAGTGAATGAATGAATGAGAAAATGAGACATAGATTTCTTGCTTTCATACTCCTGCATCATTACATAAAATTTACATTTTATAAATGGCAAAACTAAGACTAGGGTCCAAAATGTGTTTCCATCTAGGTTAAACTACAGAGCTCAAATGCCTCAAATATGAAACATGGAAGACAAATCTTTCCTTTTCCTTCCCTCTCCCACACTTCCTTCTCTGTCTCTCCCTACAGGCCTTCCCTCACTACCAACTCCATACTACTTGCCCATACACACTTTTCTCTCACCAGACTAGGTTTGGCATTGTGATGCCAGCGAGACAAACCTTGTTCTAAGCCTGACTCGTGTGACTGATACAGAATTAGATCACATAATGGTGAAACCATAAAGCTGTAGAGATTGTCATGCATTTTCACCTAGGCTGGTAAGAAATTGAGAGGTTACTCCAAGTCCCCAAGGAGCTTCCCCTACTGTGACCTTCCAGGCCTGATTGTCTATACCAGGAATCCAGCAATATGTCATATACTGACTGCTTTACCACATCTCTTGTTCTCTTGCCTTGTACTGTTATTTAAATTTACACATGAGTATGTCCTATCTTCCCAGCTTCCTTGCCATCTCTTCCTAGATAGAGGATCTGAAGCTGCTTTGTTAGTTTGACATGAGGCATATGGTAGCTTCCAATTTTATTTTAATTAATTTTGATAATGAGTTGTGCTCTTGTATTTCTGTTTATGAAGTGAAGAGCCTATCGGTTGGAGAACCAGGAGATTGAGAGTCTCAGCCTGGCTCTCTTGAAAGCTGAGACCTCTGATAGTCATCTCTTAATTTCCCTCTGCATTCTATAGCAGAAATGCTTGTATAAAACCAACATCATGCATTAGACTTGTGATTTAACCACCTCAAAAAATACGAGGTTAAATAATATGTTGGTAAGTAGTTGCAGAGCTCTCTGGAAGGAAGATGCCATATCAACAGATTTCATTATGAAAAGTCTACACGTATAAACAGATATTCACAACCTGAAATTACTCAGAAATTTCAGATAGAAACCTTGAATTACTGACTCATTCAGTGATTTGTAGCAAGTTTAGTTTTGGATTCTGCAAGCTTTTCAAGGTCAGTTGTATGCAAAAATTGGATGTGCTCTGTGGATAATAAATAGCACATGTTAAAAGGAAAAGCTAAATATGTTTAGTCTAGTCTAGACTATAATCACTTGTTAACTCCCTGTCAAGGTGAAAATCGGGATGCAGATGTGTGTATATGTGCCATACACATTTGAACAAGTCTGAAAAAATAAGATGAGAGTTCAGAGCTAAGTTGAAATGTGACAGACTGCACTTAAGAGCTGAATTTTTCCAGCGATGAGGAATGAGGAGGTTAACACAGGGTAGGGATGCCTGCATATCACAAAACGTGCTGGTCAAAGGCTGGGTGAATTAAAAGCCGTCCATCTCTTAGCTGCTGAGGAGCTCAGCTCCACTGTCACTTCAAGACCAAGATCCTGGGAGTCACTGTTTCCATTTCTTTCCACTGTTCAGCTGCCATTGAGAGCTATCAAATCAGCCTGCTTACAGGGCTGTTGTTTGCATCCAGGCTTCCTCTGATACCAAGGGATTAGGCCCAATCACTGTGAGGGGCTCTGGTGATTTCAGAACGAATTTTAAATGACTAAATGAATAAGCCAAGAACTTCCTGATGGCAAGGACTCTTATTTCCTTGTATCCTGCACAGCCTGGCAGAGATAGTGTGCCCAATAAATTAATTTGATGGGCTGAATGAAAATTAAAAGTTACAAATAAAGAGAAGGAAATAAAATTCATTTTGTTCTGAAAGGGAAAAGTTGCTTATGCACCGAATCCCAGATGTTGGTGGATTCTGTCCTTTGAGTAATAGAGACAGGCTGTAAAGTGAGCTGAGAAGGGAGAGGGTGAATCTAAGGAAGGTTCGTTCCAGGTTTCATTCTAGGCTTCGTTGGCAACTCTTAATATAAAAGGCAGCTGGAGAAAAACCCAAGGCAATGGAGATAATCAGTCTGCCCACCCAACTGAATGGTTCCTTTTATTTTTCTAGCTTGGGGTAATCTGCTATCCACACATCAGGAACTTCTAACTAGGCCCAGCTAAACAGCTGAAGCAAGGAGAAAAGTGTCTCGGTAGCAAGTAGAAAGTGTTGAACTACCGACCAAAATAGCAGTAGCTTTTCTTGTGACAATTTGTACAATTAGGTCTGAAAAAGTTCTGTTTCTCAATTCTGACCTAAAAAAATAATGTGCAAAATCCTGCCACATTAATATTCCTCAGAGCAATGGAATTATCTGGGAAATCTTCTCTTCTTGATTTTAGATGTTTTCATGGTCCCTGAACCTTCTGCAGTATCTTTCCCTTGGAAAAACTCCCTGGTATGGTTGTGACCTTGTCTTTGGCAGTACATGTCATTAGCATACTATGGAAGTCACCTGGAGGGTGGGTTAGACTAAGGTTTTGGAGGTAGCTTCAGACTCAGAGTTTTGGTTATATGCTTATTATATTATATGATTCACACCTAGTTATTTATCTTGACCTGTTCTACTTCCAAATCTGCAAAATGGGTCTAGTAAAACTGTCCCCATATCCCAAGGAATACTATTCCTAGCACATTACCTGGCCTATAGTAGAGGCTTAATAAATGTATATCCCTTCTCCAGCACCAGTGCAAAGGGTTCCATCAGTCAGATTCCACATCTTTCCAAGCAGCTCCCAGGATTAGCAATATAAGACATGTGGCGGGGAAATACTAGAAAGGAACAAACTGCTCACCTTGAATCTTGGCCTTCCCTCATGTACCAAATAAAGTGTCAATGGTCCCCATTACTGAGCTAAATAGCTTAGTAGTAGCTAGATGCAGACACTCATAGGTCAAACTTGGGTTCAAATCCTGGTGCTGCCATTTATTAGTAGCAGGATTACAAATATATAACCTCAGTTTCCTCATCTTAAAAAGAGGAAAAACTAACAGAATGAGTATGGAATAAGTTAATCTATGTAAAGTACACAGCACTGTGCCTAGCACAGTCAACATTCAAAAGTTATCTAACATCATCTCCTTTCATGCTCTAATTAGCAGAACACTACTGGGTGAGAGGCTGAGAAAAACTCTAAGGGTAGATAACAGGGATCAAAAAATAAGAATCACAAGGTAGTATGAAATGGATAGCTGAAATTCACTCTCTGTGAGTGTGGCTGAGACTAAAAGTGATAGAACCGGCTTCTTGATATATGGGACAGAGCTTCCGCTACTCTAAAGTCAGCAAGTTCGGGCTGGGAAGAAACTTGTGAAGAAGGTAAGGTTTGTGTCCTGCATTACACACTACCCTCTCCTTAAACCTTTTCTCCTTCTTACCCTCCTTCAGGTAACTGGTCTTCCAAGACTTCATTTATTTGTTGTAGCCCAGCCTCTCCACTAAATTCCTTCCCCTCTTTCTAAACCAGTGGTTTTGAAATGCCAGTCCATGCACCAAGGGTAGACTGCCCACATGGAACCTATATGGAGGGCTTGTTAAAAATATTGCTTCTCAGGTTCCACCCTCAGGGAATCTAACGCAGTAGGCCAGAGGCAAAGCCTGGTTATCTATTTTTTTTAATATGTTCCCCAGGTAATTCTTAGGTACAGTCAGATTTTGGAATCATGTTTCTAGACTTTTCCTACATGAAAATCAAAATTTACTTTTCTTATTACCCAGTCTTCTGGGGCCATTTTTTCTCTGACCTACTTGAAAAATGTATTTGTGTTTAGATTCTACGAATCATTAACTAGCAGCAACTTCATAAACTTTCCCTCCAAGATCTTACATGAGGGACATGTTATGCCACAAGCCAAAGTATGAAAAATATTAAGAAAACAGAAAGAATATTTGGAATACCCTCAGTCAATTCTTTATAAATGGGAATGACTCTAAAGAATACTGTGAACTACAGATCTCCTGGTAGAGAGGTCATGGTTGCCATGAAGGACATACAGCATATGGAAGTTTGAAGGCAGGGTCAAAGAGGTGCCATTGATATGCAGAGTAAATAACAACAACCACCACCAATGTGGACTGAGCACTAAAGGCCAACCACCACCTAAGAACTTTTCTTGAGAGAAGAATGTCAGGAAACAGAGTACAACTTTTGGAAGGAAGAAACAAAAAATTGCATAGCAAGAAAGCAGCAGTATCTCCAGGACTCTGAAGTTGGAAATTACTAAACTAGGGTTTTGTGACCTCTTTCTGTCCTGTGGCTCAGAAGGATAAGCAGGGCTCTTCCTCTACAATCCCATACAGCATGTGGGTGTAGGTCACAGTGGGTCATAGGAGTGCTGCCTGATAGGCCACTTTAATTCTAGAGAGTTGAAGGGGGCAATGAGCTCCTGAAAGTGAAAATGGATATAGCAGCTAAGCATTGGCTTTATCCAGGCTGCCCAGGCCCGGTCTGCAGGGTACAAAGGAGCTAGTGGTTTCTATGGAAACTCTGTCCAGACATACTTACTATATCTGGTGGAAACCACAATTCTTCAGAAGTCTAAAACGTACCTTAAATAGGTCACATCAAAATGGACCAAGACTCACCTCAAGATGGCAAACCTTCCCTTGAGCCTGACACCAGTTCCCTGCCCTTCCAATTCTTCTAAAAGAAACTGCAGAGTCACAGTGGCAGGCACATTCAAGTATCTCCTCATGAGAAATGTGGTCTAAAGCTGACTGACCTTGGAATATCTCTCCTCTCGATGGTTTTCGGAAGGCAGGCTATCCCCAATATGCCTGTTCCTTATCCTGGGTTCAAGGGAGCAAGCCTTGTGTGGCTGAAAAGTCATTTTAACTTTGATGGCATCATTAATGAGAATCAACAATGCATGGGCACTGCTCAGAATGCAAAAAAAAAAAAAAAACTCTGTAATTGGACTCAGGTCACTATCCATAAGGATTTTCAGTGGGTTCTGGAGAGATAAAAACTTTCCCCTTGAACACCATTATCCAGCTGTCCAGCCATAAATGATGCAATAGAAGCCGATGGTCTCCCTCATTCTTCAACTTTCATTAAGCCTGGCTCCAGTGACAGACAAGGGAGACAACATTTCCATCCCACCCCAACCCAAAACCTCCTGTAAAACCCCCCAGACCTCACAAATAGTCCCACCATCCCCTGACAAGCTGGAAGGCTCATTCCTCTGGAGAAAATACACGGCATCAATTCCAAAAGGCTCATACAACAGCCTCTTTAAGAAGCCTCCATTTGGAAAAGATATTTAAGCAAAGGTGAGCTTGATGAAGTGAAATAGAATTAGCTGCTTCAGTAGCACAGGCTTCTCAGATTCATTCTAAGGTAGACGAGCTTATTCGCTTCCAAGTGGAACGAACTCAACAACAATATATCAATGTTAACTGTGATCACAGCTCCATGGAATTCCAGCCAGTGCCTGGAGCACACTGAGGTGCACTTACTATTCCCCAATCTGCAATCAACCTTTTGTACATTTGCTCCTAATCACGGGATACAGTTTCATTTTAATGAACTGTTTTCTTATCATATTACAGTTGGTCATTTCAGCATGCCTAATGTCCCATTTGGTAGGGTAAATTACAATTAGGGTCCCTTGGTGTTTGTTTCCTGGCAAGTCATGAAGGAATCTGATATTTTTTTCCCCTTTTCCATTGCTTGATTTCAAGGGCAGAATCAGCAACGCTCAAAGACAAAGAAATACCTGTTACAGTCGACGTGGAGCAGAAGATGAGAGGCACTAACTGACAGTGCAATCTTGTGCCATCGTCCATCTGCCATCCGGTAAGGAAGTGCCTCTGTCCTTGGCTTCCCACTGTGTATGTAGTGATACCGAATCTCATCCCTCAGGCCACTGCTCTCCAGTTCAAAATAGCTGTATGTAAAGGAACAAACATTTGTTTTATTTTAGTTCTGGATATCACAGCCATCATCAATCCCTCAACCCCTTACTACCGGGTCTCTCACAATCTAAAATTAGCTAAACATGACACAAAGAGCTAAGACCTGAAATCAATGCACTGTATGACACCCAATGAATCTATTGTCTGAGAACCCTCATGGCAACATCTTGAGCCTCTGAAACAGAGATCAATTGATCCACTGTGAGGTAACAAGCCACAGCTAATTAGCAAAACTCAGTGCAGTGTTTCTTAAATACTTCAAAGTACAAATCAGAACCCTCATTCCATGAATGTCTAAAAAAGGCCATTCATGTGGAATTGATCTATTGATGGTTATTTTTAGAACAATTATCTTTACTTTTTCAAGAATTAAATGGAAATAGAAGTCATGTTGGACACAGGGATTGAAATACATTGTCAGAATGAAAAGATTAGTCTTTTTCTTCTCCCTAAACAAAAAGATATAATTGAATAACAATTCCTAGATAATAAGCAGGGGAGAAAAGGTTGAAGCTAGACACAAAAGAATCAGTATTTCAAATTATCAGAGAATGAAATATGCAATTAAGTTTTTTCTTTTCCAAGATTATGATCCTGTTTTTCAGACCCATAAGAAATTCTTAGCCTTACCACTGTGGTCTGCACTTCAGTCATAAAATACTACAAGCAACTTTGGGACACTCCTCAGGCACACAACAGGGCTGGTACTTTCACAGGTGCCAGAACTATTTTGTTTCCTATGCCTCTCTTCTGAAATGTGTCATTGTCATCAACATTGGGCCTGATCTCACTGCCAGGGCTTGCAGTAGGTATTTCACATATACTAATTTATCACTCAAAAAACCCATGAGACTGGTATTATCTCTTTTTTAAAAACTTTAAAACTGAGATTAAGGATTAAACATACCCAAACCAGATTTAAACTTAGATCTAAATTTCACAGTGTGTGCACTTTCTACCAGTTTGTCGCCCATCCCAGAGGCATGATGACAAAGTGGTGAGGATAGCCTCTCCAGGCACTAACTCCAACAACTCATTCATACAGGCAACTCCAGAGCGATTTGCCTAGACAGGTAACTAGGCTTAATCCCTAGATTTGGAAGGGCCTGCTGCTTCTATTCTAATCCACTAAACTGGCTAACCCCACGAGCCAAACTGTATTTAATCTAAAAGACAAAATGCATTTTCTATGAGGACTAAAATGAATCTATCATGAAACTCAGCCTCTATTGTGCGTGAATCCCAAAAGTCATGCCAAAGAACAAATACATATGTCTTGCTCATCTTTCACAGATCTTTCCAAAGTAAACAGTGAAGGGCAAGCAGAGAGTCAAGACCAGCCTCTGACTCACCTCATTTGCACCAGTACAAAGAATCATGCCCAAGGTCATAAACTAAAAGAGGTTATTTATACCATAGCAGCCAACTTCTAGGCCCAGGTTCACACTTATTAGTAATAATTTATGTAATACATACTTTATAACACTGCACAAAAGGAAGTGCTTTAACAAGCCATTTATTTTAAGGGAATTCTCCAATTTCTTCTAAGTTGTTAGAACACTGAAGAATCAAACAATCAGAGAACTTAGAGATCAAGAAGATGTTATAGAGTATTGGTCATTCATTAATTCATTCAACATGTCTTTACTGAACACATAATGAAAAACTAAGAAGGGGTTTAAAATACATATCCCACTCCTGAAGGTGGTTTGTGACTAGGGAAGAAGGAAGTAAAATATGTCCCTCCCCCCCAAAAAAAAGGTGGAAAATGGCCTAAAAGGAACAAATGAGGAGGTAAGAAAAGTCATTTAATGAATGATTGCCATGTGCCAGGAATATGGCAAGTGCTTTCATAGACATCATCTTTTTAATTTCTTTAAGGTAGATTTCATTATCCCTATTTTATAGGTGATCAAAGATATTAAGTATCTTGCCCAAGACCATTTAGCACCTGTATAGAAATGCACCACAAGCTTATATTTGAGATCTTACCAGGATTCACACATCATGAGAAATCTCTCAATTACTTTACTTTGACCAATAAGCAACTACTGGGGGAAGGGACATGACCTTGAAAGGGCTTCAATCAATGACAATTAGAAATACAGAAGTCACCTGATGGAATCATTAAACAGGGAGGCAAATATATTTAACCAGATTTCATCATTATTCTCAGGGTTGTGGCCTCATTGAGCAAGTATTCAATGTATTATAAACACATCTCTTAAAGATCACTTTATAAAGCACTGGAGTCAGTGATTACTTTGGGGTAATCACAAACATATAGCTATGAGAAGAGAAGTCTGTCCTAGTGTCAGGCAAATGATACTTGTATCTCAGACTAAAGTTTCTGGCCACATCCTGCACATATTCAAAAAGTGCTGCATCTCATGCAACTTGGATGAAAATCAAGATGATATATTTTTGAAAAAACGTGTCAGATAACTGCTGAAGCAGCCTTAGGGACAATAAAAACACTGGATGGCTAAGCGACATCTGGATAAAATTCTTTCATGAGGGCTGGGAGGAAAATAAGGCAACATTTCCAGGCAGTAATGCTCTACAAATAAAGATGTGCGGCAACTCTGAGCAGAAAGTCATTTGGCCTGATGGGATTTGGCTGTAGCCTGGAGGGAAGACTCATGTTTTGTAGTAGAACCTTGTGACTCAGTGTGGTCTACAGACCACCAATAGCTGCATCACCTGTGGAATTTCAGATTATTGGGATAACCCAAGGTCTACTGCAGCAGAATCTGCGTTTCAAAACTCCCAGATGATTCACGTTCTACGTTTACATCTATGTTTAAGAAGCACTATAGTAGTATGCCAGGTGTTGCCTTACTTCCTGGCCAGCTGGTCATGATGAGGGGAGCAGAAGTTTGATGCTACGAGCAAGTGAATAGGAGCCATGTGGTGCTGCCAGGTAGAAGGAGGACACTGGAAGTGACAGTAGGCTGGTATCTAGTGAGCAATCTACCCCTCAGCAGTCCTCATGCTTCAGGACTCAGGTGTATTGGGGTTTTTTCAAGAGTCTATGGGGGAGGGCAGCTGTATAAACGATAAAACTGTAAGTCAGATTTTGTAAGCAAAAGATTTTGCAAGCCCTTAGCCTTGGACCTCAGCCAAGTGTGTTGTTCCAACAAACTGCCTTCACTCCCAGAAAAGTCGGCTCATCCTGCAAATATTTGAAAACAGCAGTGATATTCCCTCTTCTTTTTTCTTTTTCAAGCCAAGCATCCCTGGCACCTTCCTTTATACTCCCATCTCCATCTAAATTATGAACCCCTCCTGGACAAGGTTTCTGCCTTCTTCCTTTCTCCAGCCTTCCCCATGTTGGTCACCATGTTCTAGGCATGGTCAAATGAATCAATTTTCCACTTAAATATAGCATCCAGGAATAAAGGCATTGTACAGATGTGGTCTAATGCAAAGTACAGTGACACTATCACCTGCTTTGCTCTGAGCTGTGCACAACTATGCCTATACTGACTTTCCCATCAACTAACACCCCAAGACCTTTCACACAAAATGTTATGAAGGCAAATCTTTTCCAACCTGTATTTACTTAGCTGAATTTTTTAAGCCCAGGCCTTTACTTAGGTGCAAGGTAGACCCTACCCAGAATCAACATTCATAATTCCCCAAAGGTCCACCCTTGGGTATTAGGTACAATTAATATTACCATGAACTGAAGTCAATTTTCATAAGACTATCTGAATTCCTTAGTAGACTGGAAATAAATTCAGGAGCAATAATTCTAAAAATTTAGGTAAAGATCAATCAAGTTATTTTTATTAAAATTTTTATCATTTTCCCCAAAATTGATACCAAAGGTATCCTATTTTGAGATTACATACATGTATAATATTAAAATATATAATACAATTTTATATGTATATATTTATAATAAAATTTTATATTTTTATATATATAATAGAAGGGCGAGATATATTCAAAATGTTAAAGTGATTATTGCTGGATGAATTATGTGGCATCTGTGTACAAGAGTGAAAACAGTAAAAGTTAATTTTAGATGGTATCCAGCACTAATTCACAAGTAAAGGTAAAACATTTCTTAGAAAAGGTCTCTTTTCCAGTTATTCTACAAGGATATATACTAGCTATTTAGAGAAATATATCACACCCCAAAGAGCTCCAGAGTTAGTGCAGTACCTGCTTACATTCCAACAATGATTCTTCTGTGGCCCTGAAGAAACCATTGCTTCCTAGGAGTCTGGGTGGGGAGGTCAAAGCAAAATGGATTTGGGAAACAAGACGACACCCTTTCCCAGTGTGTACCCCTAGCAGGACCCTCCAGATAGACAGAAACCCAGGTAGGCGTCCAGCTACTTTCTGTAAAAGGAACAAGCCACCACATATATAGAGAGTACCTGGGTAGATCATTTCCCAAAATCCTGGAAAATCCTAAAGATGATGAAAAAAATAAGTTTCCCAGCATAGTACCTACAATTTTGTAGGACCTCAATAAAGGGTAACTCTATTTTAATGGGCAATAATAATAACAATGATAACAAAAACAATATAGCTAACATTATTTATGTAATAATAGCTAATACTTACTGAGTACTAATCATTACTAG
Organism: Macaca thibetana thibetana; assembly: GCF_024542745.1. Lineage (NCBI taxonomy): Eukaryota > Metazoa > Chordata > Mammalia > Primates > Cercopithecidae > Macaca > Macaca thibetana. The sequence continues at coordinate 44,634,929 of NC_065591.1, forward strand.
GAGAACTGCCTTTAGGTCTGTATATTTCATATCAAAATAATTCCTACCACAAACCTGTAAAATATTTTACTTGTTTTAACAAATATTTCTATAGTACTGACTATGGGCCAGGCACTGGTCTGCAAATATTTACTCATGTAATCCTCATAACAACGTTAAAAATTACCAACTATTATCATCCCTATTTTATAAAAGATGAAACCAAAGTACAAAAAGATTAAATAACTTGCCCAAGTTTGTACGGGTAGATAAGAACAGATCCAGGATTTAAACAAAAGCAGTCTAGTTCCAGGCTTCATGCTTTATGCTGCAACTCAAGTCCATATTTTAACCACTACCTCATTTTACAGCTATGAAATTAAAGATATAAAGCTCAGACCACCATAGGAGGCAGAGCCATGACTTGAACCTGAGTCTGTTAGACACCAAAGTATGGTGGCAACACCCCATTACTTTCTACTGTGTCAGGTTTTTAAAATATATTATCTGTAATTCTGCCAATAATCCTAAACGGTACTTATTATTATATTCGTAAGTGTGAAGTGTGAGATCCAAAATGATAAAGTGCCTTGCCTGCAGCCACATCACTCCCACGATTCAAATCCAGGTGTGCTTAATTCCACCACACTGTGCTCCTCACTGGGTTCAGTGGCATGATCACATCAGCGTCAGAGGACAAAACAGTTCCAGTGAACTCAGGCAGCCTCCATCCATGGTTCTCATGATGCCCTCAGTCAAGGTATGCTGCCAAGTCATACTATTGCAGACCCAGGTGCCAGCCCTCATTCTTTATGCTAATCTCATCACTCTGGAAAGAAATGCTACAGTTGTTCATGTTGAAGCTCTTTTTTTTTTTTTTTTTTTGAAACAGAGTCTCACTCTGTTGCCCAGGCTGGAGTACAGTGGCACGATCTTGGCTCACTGCAACCTCCACCTCCCATGTTCAAGCCATTCTTCTGGTTCAGCCTCCTGAGTAGCTGGGATTACAGGCGCCCCACCACCATGCCTGGTTAATTTTTGTATTTTTAGTAGAGACGGGGTTTCACCATGTTGGCCAGGCTGGTCTCGAACTCCTGACCTCAAGTGATCTGCTCACCTCAGCCTCCCAAACTGCTGGGATTAGAGGCGTGAGCCACCGCGCCCAGCCCATGTTGAAGTTCCTGTCTCTTTCCTGGTCCTAAGTCCACTGTTTGGCTGACAAAGAGATTAAGCCAACAATACAAGGCAGGTATACCGTGCCACACCTTAGACCAGGGGTCTCAATGGCTACGTGTCTTGAAAAAGAGGCAGTACCACCATTTTTAATGAAGTAGTAGTGGGACTACTGAAGCTTAAGTTGCAACCTTAAACCTGCCAGACAAATCATGTGATTTTTGGCATATCACTGCCAAAAATGATATCATATCACTGTCCCACTATGCCTCGGTTTTTTAATGTGTCTTAAATAAAGTAATTATATCTGATCCACAAAGCCCTAGGATTTCTCAAAAGGCTCTTAGAGTCCATGGCAGAGGGAAAAGACAAGGCCCATTACCTTTTTTAACCAGAGCAACTTCACTGTCATCTATTACATAAATTGGAGTTTCCTGTAAGATTTCATTTGGATAAAAGAATAGTTTTATTCTTTAAAAAAACTATTCTTAAAAGAAATAGTTTTAAACTATTGAACTAAATAATTTTTAAAGTCCAGCTCAGGTCTAAACTCCTAGAATTCTTATGCTAATTTGCATCTGATTGGTTGGTCAATTAGTTTCATTCTATTCTTGATATTATGTCAACATTCAGGCTCCAGACTCCTTATCAGCCTGGAGGAGAGAAGAACAAGAGGTAAGTGTAGCAGATGTAGCTAATATCTACACCCCGCCTTCTCCCTGGGCACTGGGCACATACTAAAGTATATTCCCCAGTTCCCTTTAATCTAGAAAGGACCACATGAGTAGTTGTCACCAAAAAAACCACCACGAGCAGAGGTGTTGTGTATTATGTCCAGGCCAAAATAGTTAACAGAGGATGTGCTTTATCCATGCCAGTTGCAGAGGTCCAGTGGAGAATTCTGAGGCCTTATTGGGTGGTGGCACCATATGGTGGAGAAAGTTTGGGTCTATAAACGACTTCATGGAGCACAGATACTTTTCCTCACACAGATTAACACTGAACTGGGAAGTAAACAAAAATAAACTTTTACTGATAATAACCAGTGAAATTTAGAGATTACTAGTCTACCTTGACTCAGTAAAGAGAGGTACAGAAACATGAAACCAAAGAAAGGCAAAAAGAAAAAACGCTGAAAAGTAACAATGGGCACAGGTCATTGCTGGTCTATAAGTAAAAAGAAATGACAGCAGCTATGAACACAGTCATCTCCTGTCCTGTATGTCACAGATAATCTGAATTACATGGCTTAATATTCTGTTGGGAAAACTGTACTTTCAGTCACAAAATCTCCCATCTTGCATACTCTTCTACAATGTGAACTTCACATTCCTTACCTTGAAAGGCAGGAACTGTCTCCTCCCCTTGAACCCGCATGGACTTGTAAGTACTTTAAGGGCAAAAGGAATGCCTGGTGACTTCCATAAATGTAAAAATGCAGTTTCTATCTTGTTTACCAGAACACTTGCGCTTTAATCCCTAAGTCACCTTGTAAAAAGTCCAACTACCCTGAGGCCACCTTGCTGTGAGGAAGTCCAGACCGTACTGGGGAGGTGACATGTAGGTGCTCTAGTTGACAACCCCAACTGGGATTCCAGCCAACAACCATTATTTTATATTTTTTTAATTTTTTTTATTATTATACTTTAAGTTCTAGGGTACATGTGGATAATGTGCAGGTTTGTTACATATGTATACTTGTGCCATGTTGGTGTGCTGCACCCATCAACTCGTCATTTTCATCAGGTATAACTCCCAATGCAATTCCTCTCCCCTCCCCCCTCCCCATGATAGGCCCTGGTGTGATGTTCCCCTTCCCGAGTCCAAGTGATCTCATTGTTCAGTTCCCACCTATGAGTGAGAACATGCAGTGTTTGGTTTTCTGTTCTTGCGATAGTTTGCTGAGAATGATGGTTTCCAGCTGCATCCATGTCGCTACAAAGGTCAAAAACTCATCCTTTTTTATGGATGCATAGTATTCCATGGTGTATATGTGCCACATTTTCTTAATCCAGTGTGTCACTGATGGACATTTGCGTTGGTTCCAAGTCTTTGCTATTGTGAATAGTGCTGCAATAAACATACGTGTGCATGTGTCTTTATAGCAGCATGATTTATAATCCTTTGGGTATATACCCAGTAAAGGGATAGCTGGGTCATATGGTACATCTAGTTCTAGATCCTTGAGGAATCGCCATACTGTTTTCCATAATGGTTGAACTAGTTTACAATCCCACCAACAGTGTAAAAGTGTTCCTATTTTCCATATCCTCTCCAGCACCTGTTGTTTCCTGACTTTTTAATGATCGCCATTCTAACTGGTGTGAGATGGTATCTCATTGTGGTTTTGATTTGCACACCAGCTTTGTGAGTGAAAACACCTCCAGCTGGCCTGCCCAGCTGTCTACTCTTCTCATTGAAGCCACAGAAGTGGTAGAATAGAGATAAGTCATCCTTTCTGGGCTCTGTCCAAATTCCTGATCCACAGAAACTGTGAGCAAAAGTTTTGGAGTAGTTTTTTTACTGTGAGCAAAAGTTTTGGAGTAGTTTTTTTTAATACATCAATAGAAACTGGAACACTCTAACTTTGGGTATACAGATTTTTATTATATCTTTAAAAAATTAAAACTATAACTTAAGTATGTTTCTATTAAATGCCTGGGTCATTGGCCAGATAACCAAATCTCAAAATGTTGATTTTCTGCTTATAAATAGCACCACATATATATAACTATGCATTTTCTTTTAACTTATAAAAATGGAATTCTACCAAAAATGTAATTTAATATAAATAAACCATTATGTATTTTAAAATACACGGTTTTCAGAGGCTACTTAAAGAAATAAATACCTTAGGACTACTTTGATATCTTTCTCATTCATCTGTTATTTTTCTTGTATCAAACCCAAACATTCTGGCCTCAAGCTTCTTGTTTACACTAATGGAAGTGGACCCGTTGGTGGTTCTTTCACGAGTCAGATATCTTTGGGTTCCAGGTCCATGTGCCCTTTAAGGCTACAGAGCTATCTGACTAAACTAAAGGAAAGTCTTGATTTTCCTAGACAAACTTCTGGTACTCTCAACTTCTGTTTCCTTTATTCAGAGCAATATGGAAAAAGAATATATACCAGAAAAAAAATATGCCAGGTATAAAGAGGCTTCAGAACCCAGACATCTTGCGATCAATCCCTCCCCTCTGCCATTCAATTCATGTGTGAATGTGGGCAGGACACACCATTTCCCTAAACCTTCTTTTCTTCATCTAGTTGAAAATAAACATCTACTTCACAGATTTGTTTTGAGAATAAAATGACATACATTTGTAAATCGTCTTACAAATTGCCTAGTATCTAATATTGATTATGATTTCCCTTCATCTTTCTATATACATGAAAATAAACAGCCTCACAAAGGTGCGATGCTGCTGAAAGCATATGCATTCTGCCTTTTCTCAGAAAGAAGTGTTTTTCTACCTTCCCCTTCCTCTTGTTTAGACTAGACCTGATGATTTTACTTGTAGTTGTAAGGTTACATATTAGTTCTGTACTCAATCCTCTTAGCAAACATATAGCAAGAGATTAATCGTGACAGCAATTACAAACTGCCTTTGTTATTGAAAATAAAACACTCATTGTTAAATGAAATGTAAAACTCTGGCTCTTTATGCCCATTCAAAACTGTTCTATTACACTCTTTAAAAATCCACATGGTATTAGCCATGCTGTATTTAATAAAGTAAAGGCTGGCTTCTAACTTCCCTAGAGAACCAGGAAAAATACACGAAACTTCAGGCAAGTTAAGATAGAAAAATAAAATTAGTGACAGAATACACTTAAAAAAAAATCAGCTAATATAGCAGGACAAGGGGCGAGGAATCATTTGGTTTTGATTGTCAAGGACTGCAAATACAGTAAAATAAAAACATTTATTAAGCAACCAAGCCGAAGGCACTAAGCTTGGAATTGCACAACTGCATCTGAAGACTAAGGTATAACTTTGGATCTCCAGGACTCAAAATTAAGATGTTTATGAATATCAAGATTTAGGAAATAGGCACTAAATATATCATGGTGGTTGTAGTTGTAGTGGTAATGGTAATCGTACTCATGACCAAAACATATGTAGCACTTTCTATACTTCTTTCTAAATTTTATCTAAAATGCCTAAAGAAGAAATATTATTGTTCCCAAACAAGAAATATAATCTTCAGTTTTCTAAATTTTTTTGTTTCTATTGTTCAGAAGTAAACTGATATATCTATAAAGGTACTCAGTGGAAAATTTCCCTTCCATCCTGTACCCAGTCTTCCCAGTATCCAAAAACGCTTATAGGCAACTAGTGTTGGTATCCCATGTATTTGTACAAAGTTTTTTATGGTAAACTCTTTTAGAATAGTTTTATATTTGCAGAAAATTACAAAAATAGAGTTTCCACATATCCCACACCCAGTTTGCCCTATTAATGAACCAATACTAATAGTTTATTAACCAAGTCTGTATTTTATTTAGATTTTCTTAGTTTTTACCTAATACCCTTTATATGTTCCACATTCCTATCTAGGATGCTACAATACATTTGTTTGTCATGCCTCCTCGGGCTCCTTAGAGCTGTGCCAGTTCAGACTTGTCTTTTTTTTTATGACCTTGACAGTTTTGAGGAGTACGGGCCAGGTATTTGGTAAAATATCTGACAATTGGGATTTGTCTAATTTTTCTCATAATTAATACTAGAGTTGTGACTTTTGGGGAGGAATACCATAGAAGTAATGTGCAAATCTCACAGCATCATATCAAGAATGCATTCTACTATATGACATCACTATTGATGTTACTGTCAGGGTTTATCTCCCTGGCTGAGTGTTTGTCAGTTTTCTGCATTATAAAAATACTCTTCCCCCTCCCAGTTCTATACTGTCCTCTTTGGAAGGAAGACACTCCGGAGCCCACACTTTAGGAGTGGAGAGTTACATTCCACCTCCTTGAGGATGGACTATTGAAATGAAAATACTCATTTTACATAAATTATTAGAATTTTACTGCATGGGATATTTATCTATTCTCATTTATTTATTTATTCAAACACTTATTATATCAGTGTAGACTCACGGGTTATCACTTTTTGCTTTGGTTTATAATCCAACACTGTTTATCTTGTTGCTCAAATTGTTCCAGCTTTAGCTGTTGGACGTTTTTCAGCTGGTTCCTTTGACTTACTCCCATCATGTTTCCTGTTTTGTTTTATTTTGTTTTGAGCATTTCCTTACTTTCTAGTACTACAAGATGCTCAAGGTTCATCTTATATATTTCCTGACCCAATCCTAAAATCAACCATCTCTCCAAGGAAGCCTTGTTCCTTTTACTGGAGAATGGTATTAGAAATCAAGATTTGGCCACTATGTGTGCTCATTGCTATGAGATATTGTTGCTTCTGAGCTCTCTCAGCCAACAAAGAAATATATGTGTGTGTGTATAACAATCAGTACATATACACATATCTGTAAATATTTCTATATGTATCCATTTGTATCTAAAGCTAAACATGAATTCATACTGATATCTTAAACTCTAATCCGTTATCACATAGATAATTCTAGTCTCTGTCCCATGCTTATCTGTAATTTCCCATGATCTGCCATCCATTAACTTAATTATTCACCTTCTGTATACATGTATAGTGGTTTTAATATCATTAACCAATACCCTCAGGTAAACAACTGTATCAACTCAAGTGAAGGGTCTATATACAGTTCCTTCGGCCTTTAGTCCTACCTACTCCATTCGTGTCCAAAGTTCCGGAAGTCAGCTCCTATTTCCTCAATCCCCGTTGTTTTATTTCATACATTTGTAATACAGTTAGATAATTCTGTTACATTCTGAATTCCATCCTGGGATCTCTTAACTTCCTAAATGATTTTTTAAAATATGCACACATTGAGGTTTATTCTCTGTGCTGTAAGGTTCTGTGGCTTTTGACATATGCATAGTGTCATGTACCCACCACTACAGAATTACACCCAATAGTTCCACTACCTAAAAAATTCCTCTGTTCTTCACCTATTTAACTCTCCCCCAACTCCCAAAGCCCTGGAAATCATTCATCTGTTTGTTATCTTTTTTTTCATCTTTTTTTTTTTTTTGGCTTTTTCCAGAATGTCATATAAATGGAATGATACAGTATTCAGCCTTTTCAGACTGGGTTCTTACACTAAGTAATATGCATTAAAGATTCATCCAAATACGATCAACCATAAAAAAAAAAAAAAAAAAAAAAGATTCACCCATATCTTTGCATGGCTTAGTCATGCATTTTTTTTATAGCTGAGTAATACATCATATAGATGAACCACAGTTCATTTATCCATTTACTTATTGAGGGACTTGGTTACTTCCTGTTTGTATGCAGGATTTTTTGTGAAAACAAGTTTTCGAATCAATTGGTTTGAAATAAGTTTTCAAATCCATTGGTTTGAAATAAGTTTTCAAATCAATTGGTTTGAAATAAGTTTTCAAATCAATTGGTTTGAAATAAGTTTTCAAATCAATAGGTAAATACCTAGAAGTGCAATTACTGGATTTTGTGATAAGACTATGTTTAGCTTTGTAAAAAACTGCCAAACTGCCTTCCAACGTGGCCGTACTACATTACACTCAGACCACCAATAAACAAGGATTCCTGTTGCTATTGATTCCCACCAGCAATGTTGGGGGTTTTTTGGATTTTACCCATTCTAATTGGTGTGTAATGGTATCTCATTGTTTTAATTAGCATTTCCCTAATGATAAATGATATTCAGCATTGTAATATGCTCATTTCCCATTTACATATCTTCTTTAGTAAGATGTCTATTCAGATATTTTGCCTATTTAAAAAAACTGGGTTGTTTATTTATTGTTGAGTTTACTTACTGTTGAGTTTCAGGTGTTCTTTATATATGTTGGATATAAATCCTTCCTCAAATGTGTGTTTTTCAAATTTTTCTTCCAATCTATAACTTGTTTTTTTTGTTTGTTTTGAGACAGACTCTTGCTCTGTCACCCAGGCTGGAATGCAGTAGTGTGATCTCCACTCAGTATAAGCCCCACCTCCTGGGTTCACGCCATTCTCCTGCCTCAGCCTCCCAAGTAGCTGGGACTACAGGCACCCGCCACCGCATCTGGCTAATTTTTTTTTTTTTTTTTTTTTGTATTTTTAGCAGAGATGGGGTTTCACCGTGTTAGCCAGGATGGTCTTGATTTCCTGACCTCGTGATCCGCCCTCCTTGGCCTCCCAAAGTGCTGGGATTACAGATGTGAGCCACCGCGCCCAGCCTATAACTTGTTTTTTTAATCTCTTAATCTTTCTAGTAGAGCAGAAGGCTGTAGCTGTAATAAAAATCTAACTTAACAACTGTTTCTTTTATGGATCATGCTATTCATGTTGTACCTAAAAGCTCATCACCGAAGGTATGTTTTCTTTTAGGAGTTTTATAGTTTTGCATTTTACATTAAAGTACATAATCTATTTTGAGTTAATTTTTGTAAAAGGTATAAGGTCAGTATGCAGCTCATTCTTTTGAATACAAATGTCCCATTGTGCAAGCATCATTTGTTAGGAAGAAAAGAACCTTTTCTCCAAAGGTTTCTTATGCTATGAAAGCAAGTATAAATATACTATTTTGTCCCACCTCTTTAACACAAATGGTAGCATAGTATTCTCACTGTTCTATACTTTTTTCAATTGATGTAATAAGAAAGCTTTCTTATGCAGACAGCATTTTCTTTATTTTTACTGTTTTCAATTCGATATATATTCTCCCACTCAAAATTAAAATCACTCACTTATCTATAACACAAATCCAAATTACAACTAGGTAAAGGGCCATTTTCTCAAGGCTAAGCCAGGCTTACATACTGTGAAAGCAAGATTGAAAATCATATATGCAAAGAAGGCACTAAGTGTAAAGATAAGTAAGTAACAAGCGCAAGGTAATACAAAAACCTTTGATATGTATGCCTCTTGTCAAAGATTTTACATGTCACTTGATAAAATAAAAACTGATGGAAAGATAGACAACAATACAAGCTTGACCTTTAAAATGAGGAGAGGAGATCCACTCCTGAATGGTGATGTAAGAACGTTTCAAAAAGAAGCTAGATGTAGAAGAATGATCTAGACTGGAGTGAAATGGGTAAGAAAAGTGCTTCAGGAGTGGGGAAAACGTAAAAACATGGAGGAAGAAATGTGTCTGGCATGCTTAGGCCACAAAGAAAGAAGTATGAACAGCACTGATGATGTATACAAACAGATCAGAGGAGTTGTGAAGCAACAGAAAGGTAAGTTGGAGCTAGATTCATAGAACCAACCACCAATATTTGGCCCTCTGGCCCTTTTCCTATAGCCTAGTAGTTCTCAAACTATTTTACGTTAGGGCTGATATGCAGGTAATGTTCAAACACTCCCACGGGTGTCACCAGTTATACAAAATTTGTTTTCTTACCTCTAACTCCAGTCCTTTCTCCACCTCTCAGAAAGTGCATCATAACAGTGACTCTATGTACCCTGACTCCACAGTAATATGTTAGGGTGCTTTTTTTCTTTTGAGACGGAGTCTCACTCTGTCACCAGGCTGGAGTGCAGTGGCATGATCTCGGCTCGCTGCAAGCTCTGCCTCCCAGGTTCACACCATTCTCCTGCCTCAACCTCTCAAGTAGCTGGGACTACAAGCGCCTGCCTCCACATGGGGCTAATTTTTTTGTATTTTTAGTAGAGACGGAGTTTCACCGTGTTAACCAAGAGGGTGCTTTTTTACATAAATAAATCACAAATTTATATCTCCAGTCTAGACCTGTCTTCTGAACTGTATACTTGTATAACCAACTATCTACTCAGCATCTCTCCCTGGATACCCCAAACTCAATACTCTCAAGACATTAACTCCTAATTCTTTCCCCAAAACCTGGGCCTCATCCATTATATTCTATATCAGAACAGAAGCTAAAAACTTAAGCATTGTCTTTGACACCTTTCTCTCCCCAGCACCTGATGTGCACACCATCAGCAAATTCTATCACTTCTGTTCCAAAGTATCTACCATATTTATCCATTCCAAATCTCCTTCACAGCTATCATCCTTATCTTATCCACCAACATCTACTACTAGCAACTATATAGATTACTATCAGGTCTCACTGAATCCACCCTGGCCCATTCCAATCTATTCTACAGCCAAAGTTATGTTTTTAAAACAAAAATCCAATCATATTATCAACTTCTTCCAAGCACTCCCACTTCCAAGTTTAAAATCCATCAATGTCTTCTTATTACTATTGAGTTCAAGCCTAGAAGTCTTAGGCATGGGCTTCAGGAACCTACATGCTCTAGCCCCTGCCTATCTTTCCAGTGTCAACTTTCTCACTCTCTGTCTTGCCCTCTACACACCAACGTTCTTTCAAGTCTTCAAACATACCATGATCCCTCCCACTACAATGTACTTGCTCCAACTACCTGAAAGGCTCTTAACCCATTCTTTCCCTAGCTAACTTCTACTCATTCAGCTCTCACTTTTAATGTCACCTCCCCAGGAAGTCCATTGACATGCACTCCCTACCACTACCTAGGGTTTTTTTTTAATGAGACTATGCTCCTTTCCTTCACAGCTATCTGTTTGACCTTACATATTTTTCTCATTATTTTGTTAACATCTGTCTCCCACTGGATAAGCTTTATGAATACATGGAATATATGTTTTTTTCACCATGGTGTCTTCAGAGCCTAGCATAACACTTAGCGTACTGTAGTGACTTAATAAATATTTTTTGAATAAATGAATAAATATAGTAATAAATATCTGGATTTTAGTAACAGTAACAAATTACAGGTAGCATGCCTTAGTGCTGATTGTGATACAACAAAGGGTATGACATTGCAGTTGACAATCACTCTTATAGAAAATAAATTACTCATCAAGAAGGTAATTCAGCAAAAGCACCATTTAAATAATAATAATAATAATGGCTAACATTTATCAAGTCTTACCACATACCACCTTAGTAATTACTTTATATACAATATTGTACTAAATTCTTGGAACAACCCACTAGAAAGAGGTACTATTATCATCTTCATTTAACTAGTGAAGAAAGCAAGTCAGAGAGAAGTTAAATGATGACCAAAGACACAAAATTAGGACAATGATGCCTAAGTCAGGCCCTCTTGGAAGAAAGAACTATGAGAATCAACACAGACCAACCTGTCCTATAACTGAAATTTCCACTAGCCATAAGAGTCACCGGGAAGGCTGACATCACGAGCAGAGCGTTCAGCTGGATATGAGGCCAGCCACCATGAGCTGGAAATGAACTACCCTTAACAGAAGCAACATGGAACCCTCCTCTGTTCCTGGTGCTGACGGCTCCACAGTACTGGAGGATGAGAGTGGGTGCCGTAGGAAACATGTTCTAGTGGCTGTTTCTGTTAGGAAGACATGAGCTCTCAATAAATGTAGTGAGATAAATTTTATGGTAAAGTACTTATCATAACTGGCATGCTATAAGAACTCAATAAATGTCAGCTATTATTATTGTCATCATTATTTAAATGTTAATTTTGCTGAATTGCCTCCTTGATAAGAAACTTTTATTTTCTACAGTGATTCTCAACTTCAATGTCAAGGCAGTTTGATGTATCACCATCATCTGTGAGATGTGCCATATGTAATTTATTACTGCTAATAAAAGCCAGAGGTTCGTTAAGGTATTCATTCATTTATTTCAAAAATGTTGAGTCTCTACAACTTGCTAGGTGCTTTGCTAGGTTGTAAAGACACAGTGATGAACAAAAACAGATATGATCCATGTGTTCACAGAGCTTACAATCCAGTGGGAGACAGATGTTAACAAAATAATCACACTAATAAATGTAAAATTGGAAACGAATAAGCACTGTGAGAGAAAAGAACATGGTTCTGTGACAAAGCCTGGATCAGTTTAAGTCACACTGGGATAAAGCCACCCAGCCTGAAAACCACAGGCTAAACATGAGCATTGTGAAGAGTCTCATAAAAGTGTACGGTCACTAAGAAGAACAGTGCTTAGGAATGAGCTTAGAAGATGGAGCCCAGATGGGCCTAAGTGGTAACAGTCATTCACAGTGAAACACTGAAACAGGTGAGGGCTATGCAGTAAATCTCTCAGGGGGCCATTAGTAAGACCAGTGTAGCAAGCTCCCACCCAGCCCACCTGCTATTACAGAAGCCTCCTCCACACCCAGTATCACTGCTAGTGGAAATAATGACTAAACATTCCCACCCCCTACCCTGAATTCCCTGTTCCCTCCTCAGGAGAGGACACCTGGATCAGGTGAATTCATCTATAAAATCTATTTGCCTAGAGCTAATATATGTAAGTGAACATTTGCCTAAAGCAGCTTTATCTGAAACCAAATTTGACAAAAACCAATTTACCTTCCTATCACATATGAATTCTTATAAATTTCACAAACATGAATTTTTATGTTAGTAGTACTATTAGGGGAAATCACCATTAAGTAGACTGGCCATTAGGCAAATTGAGTTTAGAATCATGTATTCTGGGCAAACTTGAAACACCTAAGCCCAATCTGCAGCAGTTCAAAAAGGTAGATGAGATGGCTCTGTGTCATAGTGCGTTCTCTCACTATCAATAAAACCCTACGAAGCTAATATACCCAGGGTCCCCCCCACCTTCCAAAACAACTAGCAGGCTTCAAAATTAATCAACTTATCCTGTGCTACCATAATTCCTGTTATGTTCTTCATCTCCAGAATGCCCAGGAGCTTCCTGGCCACCATCATCATGAAGCCGCCTTTATCGAATTTTTGATAAGCTCAGTTCATTCAGGTATCAAGGGGGCACAGCCACTGTAAACACTTTAAAAGTGTTCCTCAAACATGAGGGTGCACATGAGTCAACTTGTCAAAATGCAGGCTCTGATTCAGAAGGTCTGCTGGGGTCTGAGAGATGGCATTTCTAATAAGCCCCAGGCGACGCTCTTGCTGCTGGTCTGCAGGCCACACGATGAGCAGCAAGGTCTTATGAGATGAGTACGATTGTTAAGATGTGCAGGTTGAACTGGAGATGAAATTTACTAGATATGAGAAGGGAATTCTTCTCTGATCTTGGACATAAGAATGCAAGAAGATATCAGAAACTTACTCACATGTTTGTGGAGTTTGAAACAGTGATGCAAACTTTCTCTGAGAGAGTTTGCCAATGACTCTCAATCATTAAGAAAGCTTCAAAAGTCAAGTTCCCTAAAAAGGTGACTGCTATGATTGGATATGGTTTGTCCCCACCAAAACTCATATTGAAATTTGATCCCGTGTGGTGGTGTTAGGGGGTGGGGCCTAGTGAGAAGTGCTTGGATCATATGTATGTATCTCTCATAAATGAATGGATGCTATTCACACAGTAGTGAGTTCTTGCTATCCTGAGACTGGAAAAGTTCTCATAGGAGCAGATTAGTGATGGATTTGTGATAGAGTAACTGTTTTCCACACAAGGAATTTTACAAATCACATAAAATATATCCCTGCCTACCTTGGAAATGCATTGTTAAGAAAAGAGTTCCCCCCTTTTTATTACACCAACAGTCTACAAAAGCTATTTCAGGAGTTGGGCGTGGTGGCTCACGCCTGTAATCCCAGCATTTTGGGAGTCTGAGGCAAGCAGATCACCTGAGGTCAAGACTTCAAGACCAGCCTGGCCAACATGGTGAAACTGTGTCTCTACTAAAAATACAAAAAATTAGCCAGGCATGTTGGCACACACCTGTAATCCCAGCTACTTGGGAGGCTGAGGCACGAGAATTGCTTGAACCCAGGAGGCAGAGGACAGAAGAGAGAGCAAAAATAAGACCAGGTATTACTGAGGTGTTGCTCTCCATCTTTTCTCCTTCTTCCATAAACAGACGCACAGGAACACAGCTTCTCACTTCAGTGATTCAAAAGCATTCTCTCAGTTGAGGGCTGGAAAAAACTTTTTTTCTTTTTCTTTTTTTTTTTTTTTTTTTTTTTGAGACAAAGTCTCACTCTGTCACCAGGCTGGCTCTCGGCTCACTACAGCCTCCACCTCCCAAGTTCGAGCAATTCTCCTGCCTCAGCCTCCCAAGTAGCTGGGATTACAGGAATGTGCCACCATACCCAGCTAATTTTTGTATTTTTAGTAGAGAACAGGTTTCACCATGTTCACCAGGATGGTGTCGATCTCTTGACCTCGTGATCCACCCGCCTCGGCCTCCCAAAGTGGGGGGATTACAGGCATGAGCCACTGCGCCCAGCCAAAATCCTTTATAAATTACCACTTTCTTTAATTACAAAATGAAAAATAAAAACTTCACAGTGAAGAATCCTGGAAGGCTCCACCTTAAAAAAGCAATCAAGGATAACATCACCAGTAATAAGATATAGCAATACAAGGAATCCTTTGACATGATGCACACAGAAAAGACAACATCATTCTATGGTATCCTTGCCAAAAAAAATAATAATCAGGAGAAAATGTCAGAAATTCAAACTAAGGGCCATTTCATAAAATAACTGGCCATACTCTTCAAAAGTGTCAAAGTCATGAAGACAGGAAAGTCTGACAAACTGTAACATTTTTGAGATTAAGAAGAAACAGCAACTAAATGAAATGTGGGCTGGACAAGATCCTGAAACAGAAAAACAAAATCCTATATTCATTAAAAAACAAACAAACAAACAAACAAAACTGGCAAAATTCAAACAAGGTGTGGAATTCGATTAATAGTCCTACAGCAGGATGGGCGCAGTGGCTCAGGCCTATAATTCCAACACTTTGAGAGGCCAAGGCAGGTGGATCATGAGGTCAGGAGTTCCAGACCAGCCTAGCCAAGATAGTGAAACTTTGTCTCTACTAAAAATACAAAAATTAGCTGGGCGCAGTGGCGGGCACCTGTAATCTCAGCTACTCAGAGGCTGAAGCAGGAGAACTGCTTGAACCCAGGAGGCAGAGGTTGCAGTGAGCCGCGATTGCACTACTGCACTCTAGCCTGGGCAACAGAACAAGACTCTGTTTCAAAAAAAATAGTCCTGCAGCAATATTAATTTCCTGATTATCATAATTTTACCATGGTTATGTAAAATGTTAATATATTAGAGGAAACTGGGTGAGAGATATATAAGACTTGCTGTATCATTTTTGCAACTTCCCTCTAAGTCTAAAATTAATTTCAAAGAAAAAGTTAAAAAAATAAATCACTGTCTTCTCTTCTAAGAGGCCAAGCCAAGGAAGCCAAGCCAGTGATTGACATCCCAATGGAAAATCTATTTTATCTTTCATACTTGCAAAAATAGAAAGACTGGATCCTCTGGACATTCTCCTTTGAATCATAGTTTTTTTCCCAATAAAATCTTGGCTCCTGGTTCTCCTTCTCATCTTCCTCAGCAACTGAGTTATTCTTATAATAAATCAAGAGAAGCCATCCACTCACCCAGGTTAGAATTGTGAAATCCACCTTCTATCTGTCACAGTTGCAGAAAAGTGAAACCATTAAGAACAGACAGAAAGTGAGACACTAAAACTGACTCAAAGAAACTGACTGAAAAGAAAAAAAATATGATAAGCATAAAACAGCATTAAAATTATTAAGAGTTCCCCTGTCCTACATGAGATCGGGTGGACATCTGAGAGTGGGAAGGCCAGAATGCAGGCAGAAGCCAGAATGCAGTAGATCATGAATTTCTGGGTAAGAGGAACCCCAAGACAGTTCCACAAAGCCCTTACCTGCAGCGATCTCAACAAGAATTGAGCATGCACGAGGTCCCTAGGTTAAATTTTAGAAAAGTGCTAGGAAAATGGCTCCTCATACCAATCATTAAGGTAATGACAAACTTTAGGGTTTTTTCAATTATTAACTCTCTTCTGGGTTTCTAGGGTTTGCAAGTTATACGTGGAGACTACATTTCAAATATGGCTGATTTTAATAGATATTCCAAGAGTAGAACATGCAAGATAAATGAGATATTCAGAATATCTCATTTAAATCATGCCCTTTAAACTTAGGACAGAAAGCATGGGATCTAAACAATAATAACATTTGACAATTATTGAGCACCTATGTGCCAGACATTGTCTTAAATCCTTAAAATATGCCCATTGGGCAGATATGATTATACCTAGCTTACAGATGAAGAAGCTGAAGTTCAAAGATATAAAGTAGTCCAAGAAAACACAACCAGTAAGTGGTAGATTCAAGATAGAAACCCAAGTTTACATAACACTAAAGACGCCCTGTCTGCTCCATGACACTATGTCTAGGATGTTGTAGAGGAAACGAAGTTTCTAGCACCAATAAAGAGATGCTGAGGCTGTTGGGAGTAGGTAGCATAGAGACAAGAGCAGTTAGCAGTCTCCCTTTGGGACTAAGATATTTTTAATCTGTGGTGCCCATCACAACAGAGGGAAATCATTTAAACAGTTTTGCACAACCTCATCACTCCCCCACAGAGAATATTGTGTTTTCAAAAATAAGAAAGATAGTACACATTAACTTAGGATGGAAGAAAATCATAACTAATTTACTTTTCTTCTTGGCACAGAGCTAGGACTCATTTCCCAGCCTTTCTTGCTAAAAATACTAGGTGTGGCCATATGCTTGAGTTCCAGACAATGAAATGTCAGCAGAAGTAATTGATACGTGTGTACTGCTTCCAAGGCTGACCCTAAACCTCCTGCATGCAATCCTCTTTCTGGTTGCTGGAATAAAGACAACCCTCAGAAACACCTGGAATACCACATGTTGAAGATGGAAGAATGACAAAGTGGACAGAGTCTGGGCCTCTAACTCTCCACTAGAAGAAGATCTTCCCAGGCCAGATACCTAGCCAGAAATACCTGCATTGGTCTTTTATGTGAGCAACATATAAATATGGTACATGCCTAGCTAAAACTGTCAATGAGAAATAGTTCCTAATTATAAGCCTCAAAAATCCCTTCAAGCCATACAGAAAGAAAGACTTACTTTCTCCTGCTTCATTTGATAAGACGATAATGAGCACTGACAGTATCTACACAGCTTTGGCACAAGAATAAAAACATGAGTTTATTTTGACACTGGTCACCCAGGCTTTTCTGATCATGGTCCAGGGGGGTCCATGGAATTAGAAATTAGATACTAATGTTCATGCCTTGGCAGGCACCATTAGAATCCCCCATCTTACACATGAAAACATTTAGATTCAGATAAACCAAGCCATAGTTCTTTCTGCACTCCCACTGCGAACCCAGGGCTGTGTCTTGGCAATTCCAGCATAAAACTCTCAAAGGTATTACAGTTAAACTAACTGCCAGTGAGCAAGAGAGCCAGATCTGACACTCAGGTCTTCTGGGTGAATGTGTTATCACATATCGAAAACATTTAACACACAAAAGTATACCCTCAGCAAATGTTAGTTCCCTTCCCTTCAACTCAGCTAAATATAATCTCTCTACTGACATCCAGTCTGTCTCACTCTTCCATGCAAAGGTCTTGTTCACATGAACAAGCAAATTTAAGATACATCAGGCAAATACCCAGATTGGTTCCACCAAAGCTCATTCTTGCTTGGAGGGGTTTTTATGGCAGTAACTTCAGGGAAGGCAAGCTTTTATAGGTAAGCCTTTGGGTGATTTTCCTGAAGGGGTGTCAATCCCCCAATAAGTTCCTAATCCAGAATTGTGCACTAAAAAATAATTAACCAGAGAGGAGTGCCCAGAGAGGAGTCCAGGACCCTGTCAGTGAAAATCTGAAGAATGTTGGAGGCAGAGAATGCCAGCTGTCCCTTGGTGTGCACTCTCCCCTTTCCTTTAGTAATTGAATCTTACTGAAGCACATGGCCATCTAGAATAAAGGCCACATTCACCATCTTCCTTACAGCTAGGTATGGTCATGTGATCAAGCTCTCACTAGTGGGATATCAGTGAAAGTAATATGTGTAAGGAGAATGCTCTCGACTTCTTGTTCTCCTTCATGCTGGCATAGCGAGGGAATGAGACTGAATCATCAAGAACCACAGGCAGAGGGCCATAATACAGAAGAACCTAGTTTCTCAACCCTGTAAAGTTGTCACATAAACTCTGGACTACTATATTAGTCCATTCTCATGCTGCTAATAAAGACATTCCCAAGACTGAGTAATTAATAAAGGAAAGAAGTTTAATTGACACACAGTTCAGTATGGCTGGGGAGGTCTCAGGAAACTTCTGATCATGATGGAAAAAGAAACAAATACATCCTTCTTCACATGGTGGCAGGAAGAAGTGCAGAGCCAAATGGGGAAAGCCCCTTATAAAACCATCAGATCTTGTGAAAACTCACTGACTATCACAAGAACAGCATGGGGGACCACCTCCATTATCTATTCACCTCCCACAAGGTCCCTCTCCAAACACATGGGAATTACAATCCAAGATGAGATTTGGGTGGGGACACAGAGCCAGACCGTATCATTCCAGCCGTGATCCCTCCCAAGTTTTGTCTTTCTCACATTTCAAAACACAAATATGCCTTCCCAACAGTTCCCCAAAGTCTTAACTTATTTCAGCATTTGCCCAAAAGTCCAAGTCCATATTCTTATCTCAGATAATGCAAGTTTCTTCCACCTATGAGCCTGTGAAATCAAAAGCAAGTTAGTTACTTTCTAGATACAATGGAGGTACAGGTATTGGCTTAATACACCCATTCCAAATGGGAGAAATTAGCCAAAACAAAGAGGCTGCAGGCTCATGCAAGTTCGAAATACAATGAGGCAATAATTAAACTTTAAAGCTCCAAAATAATCTTCTTTGACTCCATGTCTTACATCCAGGTTACGCAGATGCAAGAGGTGGACTCCCATGGCCTTGGGCAACTCCGCCCCTGTGACTTTTCAGGGTACAGCTCCCTTTCCAGCTGCTTTAATGGGCTGGCATTGAGTATCTGCAACTTTTCCAGGTTCATGGCACAAGCTGTGGGTAGATCTACCATTCTGGGATCTGGAGGACAGTTGCTCTCTTCTCAGCTCTACTAGGCAGTGACCCATTGGGGACTGTGTGTGGGGGTTCTGACTCCACATTTCCTTTCTGTACTGCCCTAGCAGAGGTTCTCCATGAGGGTTCTGTCCCTACAGCAAACTTTGCTTGGACATGAAGGCATTTCCATACAGACTCTGAAATCTAGGCGGAGGTTCCCAAACCTCAATTTTTGACCTCTGTGGACCTGCAGGCCCAATACCACATAAAGGCTGCCAAGACTTGGGGCTTGCACCCCCTGAAGCAATGGCCTGGCCCAGGAAACCATTTTTCTTTCCTAGGCCTCTGGACCTGTGATGGGAGTGGCTGCTGCTAAAGTCTCTGACATGCCCTGGAGACATTTTCCATATTGTCTTGGTGATTAACATTTGGCTGCTTGTTACTTATGCAAATTTCTGCAGCTGGTTTGAATTTCTCCCCAAAATTGATTTTTTCTATCGCAGTGTCAGTCTACAAACTTTCCAAATGTTTATGCTTTGCTTCCTCTTGAATTCTTTGCTGCTTAGAAATTTCTTCTGCCAGATATCCTAAATTATCTCTTTCAAATTCAAAGTTTCACAGATCTCTAGGGCAGGGGCAAAATACCAACAGTATATTTGCTAAAGCATAACAAGAGTCATGTTTACTTCATTTGCCAACAAGTTCCTCATCTCCATTTGAGATCATCCCAGCCGGGACTTCATTGTCCATGTTACTATCAGCATTTTGGTCAAAGCCATTCAACAATTCTCTAGGAAGTTCTAAACTTTCCCACATCTTCCTGTCTTCTAGGCCCTCCAAGTGTCTAGGAAGTTCCAAACTTTACCACATTTTCCTATCTTCTTCTGAGCACTCCAAACTGTTCCAACCCCTGCCTGTTACGCAGTTTCAAAGTTACTTCCACATTTTCAGGTATCCTTACAGCAGCAACTCACTCCTGACACCAATTTACTGTAGTAGTCTGTTCTCACACTGCTAATGAAGACATACTTGAGACTGTGTAATTTATAAAGGGAAGAGGTTTAATTAATTCACAGTTCAGCTTGGCTGGGGAGTCCTCAGGAAACTTGCATTCATGGCGGAAGGAGAAGCAAATATGTCCTTCTTCACATGGCAGCAGGAAGAAGAAGTGCAGAGCAAAGTAGGGGAAAGCCCCTTATAAAGCCATCAGATGTCATGAGAATGCGTTCACTATCATAAGAACAGCATGGGGGGAGTCACCTCCATGATCTAATCATCTCCCATGAGGTCCCTCTCCCAACACATGGGATTACAATTTGGATTACAGTTCAAGATGAGATTTGGGTGAGGATGCAGAGCCAGACCATATTAACTACCTACATTCAAACTGCTGCAAGAAAGATAATTACCCTTCCATCTTGCTTAAATCATTGTTGTTTGAGTATTTGCTTCAGTAGTCATTCCCATATCCTAACCAATATAGACTGTGTGAGGCTGTCTGAGGTGCAGGTGCAGGGACATTTCTGAAGGATTTCCATGAGCCTTGGCTCGCCTTCCACCTCTGATTGGGTGGCTGTTTCCTCTCTACGGCCTTTTTGAGAGAGGGTATACAGTACAGCTGCCCTGCAGTGATTCCCACATACTTGGCAGAGTATTCACATTAGAATCACTTGGAAACTTATTTAAAACTGACATCCCCAGAACAAATTCCCAAGCACTGAGATTCAGGAGATTTATAACAATTTCCAAAATAGTATATTTAAAAGCTCTCCAGGTAATTAAAATATTCAGCTATGTCTTCTGTGCCTTCTGAAGTCCAAGGGGATTTGGCTAAACGTGTGGCAAACGACTCGATGTTTCCATGTGACCCTCCCTGCAGTCCTACTACTGCTGCCCCTTCCAGACTGATATGGTTTGACCCTGTGTTCCCACACAAATCTCATCTTGAATTGTACTCCCATAATTCCCACACGTTGTGGGAGGGACCCAGTGGGAGATAATTGAATCATGGGGGCAGTTTCCCCCATACTGTTCTAGTGGTAGTAAATATAAATCTCACGAGATCTGATGGTTTTATCAGGGGTTTCTGCTTTTGCATCTTCCTCATTCTCTCTTTGCCTGCTGCCATTCATCTAAGATGCAACTCGATCCTCCTCACCTTCCACCATGATGAGAGGCTTCCCCAGCCACGTGGAACTGTAAGTCCAATTAAACTTCTTCCTTTTGTAAATTGCCCAGTCTCAGGTATGCCTTTATCAGCAGCTTGAAAACAGACTAATACACAGACCTTGTATTTTCTGCTGTTTACTGTACTATTTTCCTTCATGGTTCCTTTATGACCCTTGTCACTGGCAGAACTGTTCTCTTCAGCTTTCCAGGCCAAGCTCTTAGGTGTACCACCACAGCTCATGCCCTCCACTGAAAACTGGACCTGCTTTAGACCTCTTTATTCCCCACTGCATCATTCATTCATTCAGTGTATATATTACTACAAGACCAAGGTCTTTAAGCTGAGCACATAAGACAACCAATGATCTTACCACCTCCAATTTTCCAGCTTCATCTCCAACCTTTACCTTCCCACCCTGCATTGGTAAGCACTGTTCCCGGTGATTGGAATGTTCTTCTACTCCTGGATACCTGGCAAATCATACCCACTCTTCAAGACTCACCTCCATCATCCACATGAAGGACTATAAGAACTACCTTGCTACCCCTGACACTGGCGAACTGTCAAAATCTGCCAAAAATCAAGCTCCACAATTCTCATTTTAAACTGATCAATCTATTAAAATATCTCTGAGGTGTTTCACCCACCCACACCTGCAGGTCCTGGGCATACCGGCCCCAAGAATGACTCTTGCTCTAGCAAAAGGCGTCCTGTCTCAGGAAAAAAAAAAAAAAAGTTTGTCACATTCATTCAACCAAAATATACTAGACATTTATGCCATATCATGCCCTGCCAGGGAATGAAGGTAGAAAATGTAATCACCTGATTGCTAATGGCTTCCATCTGCTATACCATCTATTTGATTTCTTTCTGTGAGGACTTAATGTCTATTACCCAAGTGCTCTCTGAGTCCTGACTATGCCAGTTTACCAAGCCACTCCCTTGAGCTTAACTCTTCAACTTCTGCATGTCTCCTGGAGTCTTTCTGCCTGGTTTCCAACCTACTACTTTGCCTAGGAATCATTCTCGTGTATGCTCCCTGACCCTCAGTCTACTCTTCACTGCCAGTTATTATCTGCTCCTGTCCACTCCTAGACTGACTTGGGACACTCAGGGACCCAGTATGAGCTTAAGTAAACACAGTGGCCTGATTAAGCACTTTAATGTCCTTGGTAGAAGCCTCTTAGAACAAAAGAGAAAAATGGAAAAGAACTGGATGTATTACTACTGCCGACCCAGTGGGAGCTACAGAGAGGCCCTCAGCTAATCTCTTTGAGGGTATTAAATAAGAGCTTTCTTATGGTTCATCTTCATTTGCTAAGCAAGTGTTTCCCAGTAACATACAAATGAACAAGAGAGCAGCCCTGGTATTCGGATTAAGCAATATGTGAATCACTACAGAACCCAGGCTGAGCCTGCTGGTACGTAAGTTATTGCTGCCCTTTTTAAAAATTTAATTAAAGTGTTTGAACATTATCTCACTTTAAAGATCTAGCTGCTGAGGCTCAATTAAAATTCCAAAGTGTCAGAGTGAGAAAAAGCCCCAAGTGGAGATCTAACTTCATCCTGAGTTTTAAACATATGAAAACAGTTGGACATTTTACAATCATAACAAGTCCTTTTGGAGACGGACATTATTACCCTACAATCAATTCAAGATGTTTTACAATCCCTCTGCCAGCATGTGAAACCCTTGTGTACTTCATATAAGGAGCTGGTCATGAGCTGATAATACTCACTGCAGAAGAATGAATACATCCACACCTTCCCCAACCTCATCATAATCATACTTAAGCTCAATCAGGCACTTGACACATCTTACTGTAGTGTGGGAGCCTGAGAGCAAGTTGCTCAGTGGTAAACTCTCCCAGAAATGAGGCTGGCTAGTAATTTGTATTCTAGAGACAGGTGGAGGAAGAAGAAGGGTGGAGGAGGGAAAGGAGTAATGCATCATGCCTTTGTCTTTGATGTCACACCCATAATCGTTCCCTCCCTCCACCTAACTCTGCAACCCACAGCTTCTCCACCTGGTAAACTCTGACTCATGCTTCAAGTCCCAGTTTAAATGCCATCTCCTCTATAAAGCCTCCTTTGACTTTTCCTGGAAGGGTTAATGGCTTCCTTCTCTTCCTGCTTCTCAATAGGGCAAATATTGATGGGGCCTCTACAAGGTGCCATGCATCGTTCAAAGTGCTTGGGATATAGCAGTGAACAAACCAAATAAAATTTCTGTACTTGAGTTGTTTATCTAACAGAAAAGAGAAAGAAACAAAATAAATATATATTGTATTAGGTGACAAGTTTATAAAACATAAATCAGGGTAATGGGGATATAGCACGGCAGGGGCAGAGAGGGGGCGATGCTACAGACAGCTATCAAGAAAGACTTCTCTAATAAGGTGTAAATCTGTGAAAGGAGATCTGAATAATTGGTGAGTCTATGAAGAAAAGGGTATTCTATACTTTGACAAGAAAAATAGGTACAAAGGGCTTGGGGCAGGGGCAAGAGGAAGCTGGACATGCCTGTGAATAACAGGGAGGCCATTGTGGCTGAGCTGAGTGACAATGTAGTAGAGGCAGGAGATGAGGTCAGAAAGGCAGGCAGGAGCCAGATCCCACAGAAACACAGCCTTGGTAAGGACTTTGGATTTTATTATGAATTAGTGGAGAAGGAATTTAAGAGTGCTAACCAAAGAAGTGGCATGATATTACTCATTTCTTTTATAATACATATTATGGTGTGCTGTAACTGTTGAGTGATCTGCCTCTCACAAGGGTACATCTCAATCTCCCCAGCTCCTAGCACAGCACCTAGTTTATAATAGGTATTTAATAACATTTTAGAGAAAAAAAGAGCAGAATGAATAAAAGACCGTAAACTGGCCACAGGCCTCCAGAGCATACAGGACTGTCTGCTTTCCACTATTTGTCAGGGAAGGATTAGCCTCATAAATTCTGTATATACCTGTGGTTACCTTATGTCATGCTTTCAAAACATCACCGTTCTCCAAGCACAAGAATAAGCAACTACTCTAGTCTCCCAGAAACAACAAAGCATTAAGAGTTGCCACTGAAAAAGGTTGCTCAACATTCCTGTAACCAGAAATTTGAGGTCATAAAATCAGCCTTCAAAACTAACATAGGGCCCAAGTTCCATTGTCACTGCAGTCTAGATTGAGAACCTTATCTCTCTCTCCAGTAAGACTTACTAAAAATCCTCCTGAAGTCTGCCTGAAAGGTGCTTAAGGAATCAAGCGGATCATCTCTTTGTCCCTTAGGCACCATACAACTATAGTTAATAACTCTTTATGTCCCCGGAGTCCTCTAAAAGATGAAAAATGAAACTATCTTTAACCCCTGGAGTTGCTGTACTTAACCATATTTCAAATCCTTTGCAAAAAAGTGGGAAAAGATCTCGACAAATTTTCATGGCTTTCTTCAAGTTTTAAGGTGTCTAAATTTCAACCAGATACAACCCACCCATTTCTGGGGTCTACACTGGCTTAATGAAGGGGAATTTATCAATAAAGGCTGAATGTTGTATTTTTCATTTACTGGACAGCTCAGAGGTTATTTATCTTACCCTCATCTGAAACTTTTAGAGAATTTCAAAAGTCTCATATAACAATTTAGAAACGGACATTGCAGTTGTCCAGCCCCCTTTCTGCCTCTGAATCTTGACAAGTAGAGAGCTCCCACGCATTGCCCTCAGTGGACCACAGGCCCAAGTGGGCATTAGACATCTTTGCAGCATTTGAACAAGAGCCTTTTTCAGGACGTATCTTATTGCTGACCTCAGAAAGACAAAGTACAGGTACCAATCATGAATGCAACACTGTAATTGGTTTAAACCTCACCAAGCCTTTCCTCTCACTGCCTGTTCTCTGACAACCTCACCTGTTCCACTATGTTCAGGGGTCCAAGACTCTGCTGCTTTTATCTAGACTGAAAGTCCATCATGGCCTTGAATCAATGCTGCGCATGCAGGATTTTCCAGTGTTTGTTAGCATGCTAAGGCATTAAAAATACCTCCAAAGCACCGCATGATAAAAATAAGTTTGGGAAATGCTGGGTAAGTTTAAAGAGCCAGTAAAATATACTGGTCAAGAAAATGTGCTGAGGAGCCAGATACCTGGGTTTGACTCTGAGGTCCATCACTTAACTAGCTGGGTGACTCTTGGCAAAGCAGCCAACAATCTGTGCTTCAGTTTCCTCATCTGTGATGTGGGGGTAATAATACCTTACTGTTTTGTATAGATTAAATGCTACTACACATTTGAAGTACCTAGCACAGGGCCTAGCACTTTATGACATGATTTGAAGAGCTCTCAATATGCTAATATTTATTGTGATTTTCCAAGAAAGACAGTCATGCTTCCCACATGTATTTAATCTTATAACTCTTCTTTTCTAAGGGTGGCTTACATGCCCAGTGGCCCTTGGGACCCATTTGGGAAACTCCCCAACTTAGACAACGATATGTGCCCTAAGTCAGGCTAGAATTACATCAATCTCAACATATCCAACTCAGCAAAACTGTAATTACTACCATGAAGTAATACTAAAGGTAGGAGATGAAAAATGACATTTAAAGATAACTCACCAGTTAAAATCATTAAATGTCTTCCCAATCTGATTTCAAATTCTTCAAATTTGGTTTTGCATTGTGACTCTGCCATTTTCTATCTGTATGACTTTGGACAAATTATTCAATTTATCTGAACAGCAGTCTCCTGAGTCCAAAGACTAAAAAAATAGCAGGGGTTGCTTCTCTTATATGGGATGAAACAGACTTCAAACCAACGACATTAAAAAAGGACAAAGAAAGACATTACATATGCTGAAAAGTCCAATTCAACAGGAAGACTTACTTGTCATAAATAGATATGCACCCAAAAATGGAGCACCCAGATTCATAAAACAAGTGCTTTTAGATCTACAAAAAGACTTAGAAAGACACATAATAGTTGGGGACTTCAGCACCCCACTGATAATATTAGATCACTGAAAAAGAAAACTAACAAAGATATTCTAAACTTAAATTCAACACTTGACTAATTGAAACTAATAGACATTTATAGAATACTCCATCCATCAAACACAGAGTATACATTTTTCTCATCTGCACGTGAGACATTCTCAAAGATCAACCACATGCTTTTCCATAAAGCAAGTCATACCAATGATAATCTCAGACCACAGTGGAATAAAAATAGAAATCAATACCAAGAAGATCTCTAAAAATCACACAACTACATGGAAATTAAACAACTAGTTCCTGAATGACTTTTGAATAAACAATGAAAATAAGGCAGAAATCAAAAAAAATTATTTAAAACAGAGACACAACATATCAAAATATCTGGGAGGAAGCAAAAGCAGTATAAAGAGGAAATGCCTACATCTAGAAGTTAGAAAGATCTCAAATCAACAATTAACATAACAGCCAGAGGAACAGAAAAGCAACAACAAACTAACTCCAAAGTAAGCAGAAGAAAATAAATAACTAAAATCAGGAGAGAACTAAAGGAAAGTGAGATCCAGGAATCCATACAAAGGATCAACAAAACCAAAGATTGGATTTTTGAAAGGATAAAGAAGATTGATAGACTGCTAGCTACACTAACAAAGAAAAAAAAGAGAAGATCCAAAAAAGCACAAACAGAAATCACAAGGGTGACATTACGACTGATATCAAAGAAATACAAAAGATCCTCAGAGACTATTATGAACACCTTTATGCACACAAACTGGAAAATCTAGAGGAAATTGATAAATTCCTGGACATGCACAACTTCCCAAGATTGAATTAGGAAGAAACTGAAATCCTGAACAGACCAACATCAAGATCTGAAATTTAGTCAGTAAAAAAATTACCAAACAAAAAAAAGCCCTGGACCAGACAGACTCACTGCCAAATTCTACCAAACATACAAAGAAGAGTTGGTACCAATTCTACTGAAACTATTCCAAAAAATAGAGTAGGAAGGACTCCTCTCTAACTCATTCTAAGAAGCCAACATCACCCTGATACCAACATCTCACAAAGACACAACAAAAAATGAAAACTACAGGCCAATATCACTGATGAACATAGATGTAAAAATTCTCAACAAAAAACTAGCAAACTGAAACCAGAAGCACATCAAAAACTTGATTCTTCATGCTCAAGTGAGCTTTAATCCTGAGATGCAGTTGCTTCAATGTATGCAAATCAACAAATGTGATTTAACACATAAACAAAACTAAACACAAAAATCACATGATCATCTCAATAGATGTAGAAAAGGTTTTTGGTAGACTCCAATATCCCTTCATGATAAAAACCTTTAACAAGCTAGACATGGAAAAAAATATACATCAAAGTAATAAGAGCCATCTATGACAAACCCACAGCCAACAACATTCTGAACAGGTGAACACTGAAGGTATTCCCTTTAAGAATTGGAATAAGACAAGCATGCCCATGCTCACCACTCCTATTCAACAGAACACTGGAAGTTCTAGCCAGAGCAATCTAGCAACAGAAATAAATAAAAGGCATCCAAATATGCAAAGAAGGATTTAAATTCTTTGTTGACAACATGATTCCATACCTAGAAAACCCTAAAGACTCCATTAAAAGACTCCTATAACTAATAAATGACTTCAGTAAACTTTCAGGATATAAAATCAATGTACAAAAATCAGCAGCATTTCTATATACCAATAATGTTCGAACTGAAAGCCAAATCAAGAACTAAATCTCATTTACAATAGCCACAAAAAAAAAAAAAAACCTAGGAATAAATCTAATCAAAATGAAAGATCTCTACGTGGACAACTACAAAACACTGTTAAAAGAAATCATAGATGACAGAAAGAAACAGAAAAACATTCCATGCTCATGGATTGGAAGAATCAACATTGTTTAAATGGCCACATTGCCCAAAGCAATCTATAAATTCAACGCTATTCCTAACAAACTAGCGATGTCATTTTTCACAGAATTGGAAAAAATTACTAAAATTCATATGGAACCAAAAAGAGCCCAAATAGCCAAAACAATACTAAGCAAAAAGAACAAAGCTGAAGGCATCACATTACCTGACTTCAAACTATGCTATAAGACTGTAGTAATAAAAACAACAAAGTACTGGTACGAAAACAGACACAGAAACTAATGGAACAGAATGGAGACCCTGAAAATAAAACCACACACCTACAATCATCTGATCTTTGATAAAGTTGACAAAAATAAGCAATGGCGAAAGGGCTCCCCATTCATTAAATGTTGCCAGGATAACTGACTAGGCATATGCTGAAGAATGACACAAGACCCCTACACCTTTTACCATATATAAAAATTAACTTAAGCTGGATTAAGGACTTAAATATAGGACCTCAAATTATAAAATTCCTAGAAGAAAATCTAGGAAATACCATTCTGGACATCGACTTTGGCAAATAATTTATGGCTAAGACCCTAAATGCAATTGTAACAAAAACAAAAATTAACAAGTGGGACCTAATTAAACTAAGAGCATCTGCACAGCAAGAGAAACTAGTAACAGATTAAAAGACAACCTACAGAATGGGAGAAAATACTTGCGAACTATGTATCTAACAATGGCGTAATAACTACAATCTATCAGGGACTTAAATCAACAAGCCAAAAACAACCCCATTTTAAAAACGGGCAAAAGACACGTACAGATGCTTAAAAGACGACATGCGAGTGGCCAAAAAATGTAAGAAAAAATGCTCCATATCACTAATCACTAGAGAAACGCAAACCACAGCCACGCATAGTGGCTCATGCTTGTAATCCCGGCACTTTGGGAAGCTGAGGCAAGTGGATCACCTGAGGTCAGGAGTTTGAGGCCAGCCTGGCCAACATCAAATCTGTCTCTACTAAAAATACAAAACCCTGTGTCTACTAAAAATACAAAAATTAGCCAGGTGTGGTGGCAGGCACCTGTAATCCCAGCTACTCGGGAGGCTGAGGCAGGAGAATCACTTGAACCCGGGAGGCAGAGGTTGCAGTGAGCTGAGATTACGCCACTGCACTCCAGCCTGGGCAACAGAGAGAGACTTTGTCTCAAACAAAAAAAAAAAGAAAAAAGAAAAGAGAGAGAGAGAAATGCAAACCAAAACCACAATGGGCCCATCTCACACTAATCAGAATGGCCACTATTAAAAAGTCAAAAAAATAATAGATGCTGCCAAGGCTGTGGAGAAAAGAGAACATTTACATACTGCTGGTAAGAATGTAAAGAATGTAAATTAGTTCAGCCACTGTGTAAAGCAGTTTGGCAATTTCTCAAAAAACCTAAAACAGAACTACCATTTGACTCAGCAATCCTTTTACTGGGTATATATCCAAACGAAAACAAATCTTTCTAACAAAAAGACACACGAGCTCGCATGTTTATTACAGCACTAGTCACAACAGCAAAGACATGGAATCAATGTAGGTGCCCACCAACAGTGGACTGGATAAAGAAAATGTGGTACATAAACGCCATGGAATACTATGCAGACATAAAAAAAAAATGAATGAAATTATGTCCTTTATAGCAACATGGATGTAGCTGGAGGGCATTATCCTACGTGAATTAACACAAGAACAGAAAACCAAACACTGCGTGTTCTCACTTGTAAGTGGAAGCCGAACATCGGGTACATATGGACACAAAGATGAGAACCATAGACAGTGGGGACTATTTAGAGTGGTGGGAGGGTGGAGGCAAGGGCTGAGAAACTTCCTATTACATGTTGTGCTCAGCACCTGGGTGACAGGATCAGTTGTACTCCAAACCTCAGCATCACACAATATGCCAATGTAGCACACCTGCACATATACAGCATGAACCTAAAATAAAAGTTGAAATTTTAAAAAATACCTATCATATCTTGGTTGTGATAAAGACAAAATTAGATAATGAAGGTAAAACAATTAATATATACTAAGGATCAATCAAATTTGCTTCCCTTTTCATTATGTCTCAAGAGAAGTGCAAATTCAGCCTGAAAGCTGATACCACTTAAGGGTAGACAGACCAGCAGCTCCAGTTTTTAGCTCAAGATTCATCTGTGAACAATGCTGGAGTAAAAAAGCACAAAATGAATTCATTTTATCTTTTTAACAAACACATAATCATGTTTTGAATGCTGGAAATAGCTACGGAGCATTTCTACCTCTTGTTGGTTGGAATCAAGATAAACCCAAGACATTGAATGTATAATATTCAGAAAGAGATAAGTTTTTCCACATTCCCAAAGCTGAGAGCTGAGTACCCAGAATCAAATCAGAGCAGAACTAAAAGAGACAAATGAGCCAGCAATGGTTTTTTTATCACATCCTCTTCAAACTCATCATGTGTATCTACTAACTATTTCTACAGAGCCAATTCTGCTAAACCTACGACGACTATACAGACTTTCAAGGAAAGTTATTCTAGGATAATTTATTGTCCTATTTCCCAGTTAATCAACAACACATCCCAAGGATTCCATGATTTCAGAGACTAAACCCAATCTTCTGGATTAAGAATTATCTCTAAAGTCAGCCTAAAATTATTCATCAGAGTATATGTTCCCCAGACTCTGACTTGGCCATAGAAAATATGGCCACCCATGGCCATAGGAAAAATGAAATGTCCCTGAAGTAACCTGTGGAAAACACTATAATGAAGCTTCAAAAATAAACTCTGTTTGGTCATCTTTTATCCCTCACCCCCTCTCACTCTTCTCCCCAAGTCCCCAAAGTTCACTGTATCATTCTTATGCCTTTGAGTCCTCAGAGCTTAGCTCCCGCATATCAGTGAGAATGTATGATGTTTGGTTTTCCATTCCTGAGTTACTTAACTTACAATAATAGTCTCCAATCTCATCCAGATCACTGCAAATGCTGTTAATTCATTCAATCAATTTAGCTTTCAGCTAGTTCCATCTTTTTCCTCTGCTTTCATCCTTTCTCAATTTGCAACAACAATCAACTCATCAAAAAACACACACAAAAAAACAAAACAAAAAAAAAAAAACAAAAAAAAAAAAAAAAAAAAAAACTAAAAAATCAAGAGTACCTAATCCCAACCATGATCTCTAAACTGACCTCCTCCTTTAATTAACAATAAATGCCAGCATGCTAAATTAATTCTTTGCACAACCACCTAAGAGCTCTCTCTAAAAATAACCATCTTAGCATGTTGCTTTACTGTATAAAGAAGAATTAATACCAATTCATGTCAAAATATTAAAAAAAAAAAAACTGAATGAGAGAGAATTCTTCCAAACTCATTCTATGAGGCCAGCATTACACTGACAAAGTCAGAAAAGGATACACATATACAAAATTGCAAAAGCAAAAACGATAACATAAACTACATACCCATATCCCTGATGAACATAGATGCAAAAATTCTCAACAAAATACTATCAAAGTGAGTGCAACAGCACATCAAAAAAGATCCTTCACAATTATCAAGTGGGATTCATCCCAGGGATGCAAGGATGGTTCACCATATGCAACACAATAAGCATAATGCAGCACATGAACAGAATGGAGGGAAAAAAATATGATCATCTCAATAGGTGCAGAAAAAGTGTTTTATAACATTTAACATTCCTTTATTTTGAAAATTCTCAACAAATTAGGTATAGAAGGTACACACCTCAACATAATAAAGGTCATATATAACAAAGTCACAGCTATCATCATACGCAATGAAGAAAAGCAGAAATCTTTCTCTCTACAATCTGGAACAAGATAATCTGGACAATCTGTCACCACTTTTGTTGAACATATTTCTGGAAGTCCTAACCTAAATAATAAAGCAAAATAAAGAAATAAAGAGGATCCAAACTAAAAGGGAGAAAATTAAATTGTCCTTATTTGCAGACAGCACAGTTTTAAATATATAAAACCTCAGAGACATCACCACAAAAACTGAAAGAACTAATAAATTTGATAAGGTCTCAGGCTACAAAGTCAACAGGCAAAATTAGTAACATTTCCATATTCCAACAATTAATTATTTGAAAAAGAAATTAAGAAAGCAATCCAATTTACAATAACTACCAAAAAAATTACCCAGGAAAAAATTTAACCCAGGATGTGAAAGATCTCTACAATAAAATCTATAAAACATTGATGACAGAAATTGAAGAGGACACAAAAAATAGAAAGACAGTCAAATTTCATTAATTGGAAGAATTAATATTGTTTAAATGTCTACAGATTTCATGCCATCCCTATCAAAATACTAAGGACATTCTTCACGGACACAGGGAAAAAATCCTAAAATTAGTATAGAACCACAAAAAATCTCAAATAGCCAAAACAATCTTGAGCAAAAAGAAAGCTAGAGGCATCACACTACCTCGCTTCAAAACATACTACAAAGATATGATAACCAAAACAACATGATACCAGCATAAAAACGACATGCAACAATGGAAAAAGATTTGAAACAAAGTTGTTGAGTAAACACAATGGAGACAGGACAGTCTCTTCAATAAATGATGCTGGAAAAACTGGATACCCAAATGTGAAATAATAAAATTAGACCCTTTTTTCTTAATATATACAATAATTAACTCAAAATGGGCCAAAGACATAAGACCCTAAACTATGAAACTATTAAAAAGAAAACATGTGAGAAAGCTCCATGATAGTGGTCAAGGCAAGGACTTTTTGGATAAAAGCTCAAAAGCATAATCAATAAAAGCAAACATAGACAAATAGGATTGTATCAAACTAAAGGCTTCTGCACATCAAAGGAAGCAATCGACAGAACAAAGAGACAACCTACAAAATGAAAGAATATATTTGCAAACTATGCATCTGATAAGGGGTTAATATAAAAAATATATGAGAAACTCAAAAAACTCATTTAAAAAAAACCCACTTACTTCTACAGTGCTGGTGGGAATAGAAACTAGTACAGCTGCTATGGAAAACAGTGTGGAGATTCCTTAAAGAACTAAAGTAGAACTACCATTTGATCCAGCAATCCCACTACTAGGTATCTACCCAGAGGAAAAGAGGTCATTACACAAAAAAAGAAACTTGCACATGCATGTTTATAGCAGCACAATTAGCAATTGCAAAGTCATGGAACCAACCCAAATGCCCATCAATCAACAAATGGATAAAGAAACTGTGGTATATATATTATGGAATATTACTCAGCCATAAAAAGGAATGAATTAACAGCACTTGCAGTGATCTGGATGAGACTGGAGACTATTACTGTATGTAAAGTAACTCAGGAATGGAAAACCAAACATCATACATTCTCATGGATATGTGGGAGCTAAGCTCTGAGGATGCAAAGGCATAAGAATGATACAGTGGACTCTGGGGACTTGGGGAGAAGAGTGAGAGGGAGTGAGGGATAAAAGATGACAAATATGGTGCAGTGTATATTGCTCAGGTAATGGGTGCACCAAAATCTCACAAATCACCACTAAAGAGCTTACTCATGTAACCAAATACCACCTGTACCCCCAATAACTTATGGAAAAATTAAAATAAATAAAATAAATGAAAAATGATTTAAAGCCCAGTTAACAAATAGGCAAAAGACCTGAGTAGACATTTCTCAAAAGAATACATACAAATGGCTAACAGATATATGAAAAAAAAATAAAAGCTAGACATCACTAATCATCAGGGAAATACAAATTAAAACTACAATGAGATACAAAGGATACTCTCAAAATATTAAAAGATAGCAAGTGCTGGCAAGGATGTGACGAAAAAGGAATCCTCACACACTGCTGGTGGGAATGTAAATTAGTACAGCCATCATGGAAAACAGTATGAAGGTTCCTCAAAAAACTAAAAATGGAACTACCATATGACCCAGCAATCCCACTACTGAGTACATATACAAAGGAAATGAAATCAGTATGTCAAAGAGATATCTGCACTCCCATGTTATTGCAGCATTATTCACAATAGCCAAGATATGCAATCAATGTAAATGTCTACCAATGAATAAATGCATTTAAAATATGTGGTATATATACACAATGGAATACAATTCAACCATAAAAAAGAAGAATAAAATTCTGTCATTTGTGGCAACTTAGATGAACCTGAAAGACATTAAGTGAAATAAGCCTGGTAGACAGAGGCAAATACAGCATGATCTCACTTACATGTGGAATCTAAAAAGCTATTCACAGAGAAGTAGAGAGTAGAATTGTGGTTACCAGATGATGGGAAGGGGAGGAAGCAAGGAGAGAAGGAAAGAGATTGGTCAACTTTTACAAAGCTACAATTAGATAGAAAGAACAAGTTCTGGTGTTCTATTGTATAGTTGGATAACTAAACTTAACAATAATGTATTGTATATTTCAAAATAGCTAGAAGAGGTTTTTAAATGTTCTCAACACAAAGAAATTATAAATGTTTAAGATGATTGATATGCTAATCACCCTGGTTTGATAATTACATAATGTACACATATATAGAAACATCACATTGTACCCCATAAATATGTACAATTATGTGCCAACCATACTTTTTAAAAAAGAATTTTAAATAATATTTGTTGATTCCGTTAGAATAGCAATAATAAAACTACTTAAACAAAAACACTTCACCAACACCCAAACCCTTACCCATTGGTAAAAATCTTCAAGCGCCCTTCCAATCTTATTTCAAATTCTTCAGGAGAAGGTGAAGCAAGATGCCTGAATAGAAGCCTACACCAATTATCTTCCCTGCAGTAACACCAAATTTAACAACTATCTATACACACACACAAAAAAGCATCTTTATAAGAACCAAAAATCAGGTGAGCAATCACAGTACCTGGTTTTACTTCATATCACTGAAAGAGGCACTGAAGAAGGTAGGAAAGACAGTCTTGAATTGCTGACCCTATCCCTCCCTCAACCCCCAGCAGCAGCCACATACCAAAAAGAATCTATGCACTCAGGAGAGACAGAGTACAATGACTGTGGGGCTTTGCATTGGAACTTGGTGCTGCCAATGGGCAGAACTCAGCCAATGCCCACAGTGGGAGCATTTAGTCAAGCTCTAGCTAGAAGGGAATCCCTGATCCCAGTGGTCAGAATCTGAATTTCAGCAAGCCTTGCCACCATGGGCTAAAGTCTCTGGGTTCCTAAATAACCACGAAAGGCAGTCTAGGCCACAAGGACTGCAATTCATAGGCAAGTACTAATACTGTACTGCACTCAGAGCCAGCTAACTTGGGGGCCATGTGACCTATTAGACACCAGCCAGTGTGGCCAAGGGAGTGCTTGCACCAGCCCTCCCCCAATCCCAGGCAGTGCAGCTC
Source organism: Macaca thibetana thibetana (assembly GCF_024542745.1). Lineage (NCBI taxonomy): Eukaryota > Metazoa > Chordata > Mammalia > Primates > Cercopithecidae > Macaca > Macaca thibetana. The sequence continues at coordinate 44,670,515 of NC_065591.1, forward strand.
ACAGCTCCAGGAAAGACTGCTTCCTTCTGCTTCAGGAGAGGAAATGGAAGGCTAAAGAAGACTTTGTCTTGTAACTTGGATACCACCTCACTCACAGTAGTATAAGACACCAGGCAGAGTCCTGAGGCCCCCATTCCAGACCCTAGCTCCCAGATGATATTTCTAGATACACCTTGGGCCAGAGGGGAACCTGCTGAAGTGAAATAAAGGACCAAGTCCAGGCAGTATTCATCACCTGCTAATTAAAGAGCCCACGGACCATGAATGAGCCTTGGATGAGACTCTGAGACATGCTGGCTTGAGGCAAGACCCAGCACAAATTCACAGCTGAGGAGAGACTCCTTCTACTTGAGAAAAGCAGAGGAAAGAGTAAAAAGGATTTTATCTTATAGCTTAGGTACCAGCTTGGCCACAATGGGATAGAGCACCAAGAAAGCTATTGGGGTCTCCAGTTCCAGGCTGTGGTTCTTAGATGGCATTTCTGGAACTAACCTGGGCCAGAGAGAAGCCCATTGTCCTGAAGGATGAGTCCCAGGCCAGAGAGCATTCATCACAAGCTGACTGAAGAGGCTTTGGGCCTTCAGGGAACATTGGTGGTAGCCTGGCACTACTTCCCATGAGCCTGTGGTGGTGGTGGACAGAGGAAAAGATTCTTCCACCTGGGAAAACGGGAAGGAAAACTGGGAAGATTCTTTGTCTTACATTATGGGTGCCAGCTCAGTCACAGGTAGATAATGCACCAGGCAGCTTTCTAAGGTTTCTGACTACAGGGTCTGGCTCCCAGATGGAATCTCTGACCCACCCAGGGACCAGGGGAACTTGCTGCAAAGAAGGGAAGAGCACAAACCTGGCTGGCTGTACCACCTGCTGATTGCAGAGCCCTAGGGCCTTCAGCAAACATAGGCAGTAGACAGGGAGGGTTATAGTAAGCCTTGGGCAAGACCCAGTGTTGTGCTAGCTTTATTCTGACTCAACATAATCCCGGTGGCAGTGACCACAGGGTGCTTCTGTCCCCCTTCCCCCAGCTCCAGACCACTCGGAACAGAGAGGGAGACTCCGTTTTTGGGTGGAGAAAATAAGAGAAGAGAACAAGAGTCTCAGCCTGGCAATCCAGAGAATTCTCCAGATCTCATCCAAAAACCACCATAGTCGTACCTCTATGAGTCTGCAAGAACTAAAGCATTATTGGGTTTAGGGTGCCGCCTAATGCAGACTCAGCTACAGTGAACAAAAACATAGATCACAACACCCAAGTCCCTTCAAATACCTGGAAATCCTTCACAAAAGGATAGGTACAATCAAGCCCAGACTGTGAAGACTACAATAAATACCTTCAATGCCCAGGAACTGATGAATAACCACAAGCATCAGGACCATCCATGAAAACATGACCCCACCAAAAAAAACTAAATAATGCACCATGGATCAAACCCAGAGAGACAGAGATACGTGACCTTTCAGACAGATAATTCGAAATAGTTGTTTTAAGGAAAGTCAAAGAAATTGAACATAATGCAGAGAAGGAATTCAGAATCCTTTGTTAAAATTAGTTTAACATCAAAGTCTTTTAATGGCAGAACTGATCAAGGAGAAGAAACAATTAGTGAACTTGAAGACAGGGTATTTGAAAATACAGAGCCAGAGAAGACAAAAAATAAATAAATAAATAAAACAGTAAGAAGCACACCTACATGATCTAGAAAATAGCTTCAAAAGGGCAAATCTACGAGTTATTGGCCTTAAAGGAGAGGTAAAGAGAAAGGTAGGGGGAGAAAGTTTAGTCAAAGGGATAATAACAAGGAGCTTCCCAAACCTATAAGAAGTTATCAATATTCAAATACAAGAAGGTTACAGAACACCAAGCAAATTTAACCAAAAGAAGACAACCTCTGCCCAGTTCCAAGATGGCCAAATAGGAACAGCTCCAGTCTGCAGCTCCCAGTGTGAGCAAAGCAGAAGATAGGTGATTTCTGCATTTCCAACTGAGGTACCAGGTGAATCTTGCTGGGGCTTGTCAGACAGTGGATGCAGCCCACAGAGCAGGGCGGGGCATTGCCTCACCTGGGAAGCACAAGGGGTCAGGGAATTCCCTTTCCTAGCGAAGGGAAACTGTGACAGAAGGTACGTGGAAAATCAAGACACTCCCATCATAATACTGCACTTTTCCAATGGCCTTAGCAAATGGCACACCAGGAGATTATATCCCACGCCTGGCTCAGAGAGACCCATGCCCATGGAGCCTCACTCACTGCTAGCACAGCAGTCTGAGATCAAACTGCAAAGTGGCAGCAAGGCTAGGGGAGGGGCGTCCACCATTGCTGAGGCTTAAGTAGGTAAACAAAGCATCCAGGAAGCTCAAACTGGGTGGAGCTCACCACAGCGCAAGGCAGCCTGCCTGCCTCTGTAGACACCACCTCTGGGGGCAGGGCATAGCTGAAGGAAAGGCAGCAGAAACTTCTGCAGACTTAAACGTCCCTGTCTGACAGCTTTGAAGAGAGTAGTGGTTCTCCCAGCACGGAGTTTGAGATCTGAGAATGGACAGACTGCCTCCTCAAGTGAGTCCCTGACCGCCAAGTAGCCTAACTGGGAGACACCTCCCAGTAGGGGCCGACTGACACCTCATACAACCGGGTGACCCTCTGAGACAAAGCTTCCAGAGGAAGGATCAGGCAGCAACATCTGCCATTCTGCAATATTTGCTGTTCTGCAGCCTCTGCTGGTGATACCCAGGCAAACAGGGTCAGGAGTGGACCTCCAGCAAACTCCAACAGACCTGCAGCTGAGGGTCCTGACTGTTAGAAAGAAAACTAAGAAACAGAAATGACATCCACAGCAAAACCCCATCTGTATATCACCATCATCAAAGACCAAAGGTAGATAAAACCACAAAGATGGGGAGAAACCAGAGCAGAAAAGCTGAAAATTCTAACAATCAGAGTGCCTCTTCTCCTCCAAAGGAGTGCAGCTCCTCACCAGCAACGGAACAAAGCTGGATGGAGAATTACTTTGACCAGTTGAAAGAAGAAGGCTTCAGACAATCGGTAATAACAAACTTATCCAAGCTAAAGGAGAATGTTCAAACCCATTGCAAAGAAGCTAAAAACCATGAAAAAAGATTAGACAAATGGCTAACTAGAATAAACAGTGTAGAGAAGTCCTTAAATGGCCTGATGGAGCTGAAAATCATGGCACAAGAACTACGTGATGCATGCACAAGCTTCAGTAGCCGATTCGATCAAGTGGAAGAAAGGGTATCAGTGATTGAAGATCAAATAAATGAAAAGAAGTGAGAAGAGAAGTTTAGAGAAAAAAGAGCAAAAATAAATGAACAAAACCTCCAAGAAATAAGGGACTATGTGAAAAGACCAAATCTATCTCTGATTGGTGTACCTGAAAGTGACGGGGAGAATGGAACCAAGCTGGAAAACACTCTGCAGGATATTATCCAGAACATCTCCAACATAGTGAGGCAGACCAACATTCAAATTCAGGAAATACAGAGAACGCCACAAAGACACTCCTCGAGAAGAGCAACTCCAAGACACATAATTGTCAGAGTCACCAAAGTTGAAATGAAGGAAAAAATGTTAAGGGCAGCCAGAAAGAAAGGTTGGGTTACCCACAAAGGGAAGCTCATCAGATTAAAAGCAGATCTCTCAGCAGAAACTCTGCAAGCCAGAAGAAAGTGGGGGCCAATATTCAACATTCTTAAAGAAAAGAATTTTCAACCCAGAATTTCATATCCAGCCAAACTAAGCTTCATAAGGAAGGAGAAATAAAATCCTTTACAGACAAACAAATGCTGAGAGATTCTGTCAAAACCAGGCCTACCTTACAAGAGCTCCTTGAAGGAAGCACTAAACATGGAAAGGAACAACCAGTACCAACAACTGCAAAAACATGCCAAATTGTAAAGACCATCGATGCTAGGAAGAAACTGCATCAACTAATGAGCAAAATTAACCTGCTAGCATCATAATGACAGAATCAAATTCACACATAACAATATTAACCTTAAATGTAAACGGGCTAAATGCTCCAATTAAAAGACACAGACTGGCAAACTAAATAAAGAGTCAAGACCCATCAGTGTGCTGTATTCAGGAGACCCATCTCACGTGCAGAGACACACATAGGCTCAAAATAAAGGGATGGAGGAGGATCTACCAAGCAAATGGAAAACAAACAAAAGCAGGGGTTGCAATCCTAGTCTCTGATAGACTTTAAACCATCAAAGATCAAAAGAGACAAAGAAGGCCATTACATAATGGTAAAGGGATCAATTCAACAAGAAGAGATAAGTATCCTAAATAAATATGCACCCAGTACAGGAGCACCCAGACTCATAAAGCAAGTCCTTAGAGACCTACAAAGAGACTTAGACTCCCATACAATAATAATGGGAGACTTTAACACCCCACTGTCAACATTAAACAGATCAACGAGACAGAAAGTTAAAAAGGATACCCAGGAATTGAACTCATCTCTGCACCAAGCAAACCTAATAGACTCTACAGAACTCTCCACCTCAAATCAACAGAATATACATTCTTCTCAGCACCACATCACATGTATTCCAAAATTGACCACAGAGTTGGAAGTAAAGCACTCCTCAGCAAATGTAAAAGAAAAGAAATTATAACAAACTGTCTCTCAGACTACAGTGCAATCAAACTAGAACTCAGGATTAAGAAACTCACTCAAAACCGCTCGACTACATGGAAACCGAACAACCTGCTCCTGAATGACTACTGGGTACATAACGAAATGAAGGCAGAAAGAAAGATGTTCTTGGAAACCAATGAGAACAAAGACACAACATACCAGAATCTCTGGGACACAATTAAAGCGTTGTGCAGAGGGAAATTTATAGCACTAAATGCCTACAAGAGAAAGCAGGAAAGATCTAAAATTGACACCCTAACATCACAGTTAACGGAACTAGAGAAGCAAGAGCGAACATGTTCAAGAGCTAGCAGAAGACAAGAAATAAGCAAGATCAGAGCAGAACCGAAGGAGACAGACACACAAAAAACCCTTCAAAAAAATCAATGAATCCAGAAGCTGGTTTTTTGAAAAGATCAACAAAATTCATAGTCTGCTAGCAAGACCAATAAAGAAGAAAAGAGAGAAGAATCAAATAGACATAATAAAAAATGATAAAGGGGATATCACCACCGATCCCACAGAAATATAAACTACCATCAGAGAATACTATAAACACCTCTATGCAAACAAACTAGAAAATCTAGAAGAAATGGATAAATTCCTGGACACATACACCCTCCCAAGACTAAACCAGAAAGAAGTTGAATCCCTTAATAGACCAATAATAGGTTCTGAAATTGAGGCAATAATTAAAATCTTACCAACCAAAAAACCACAACCATATGGATTCACAGCCAAATTCTACCAGAAGTACAAAGAGGAGCTGGTACCATTCCTTCTGAAACTATTCCAATTAATAGAAAAAGAGGGAATCCTCCCTAATTCATTTTATGAGGCCAACATCACCCTGATACAAAAGCCTGGCAGAGTACACAACAAAAAAAGAGAATTTTAGACCAATATCCCTGATGAACATTGATATAAAAATCCTCAATAGAATACTGGCAAACCAAATCCAGCAGCACATCAAAAAGTTTATCCACCATGATCAAGCTGACTTCATCCCTGGGATGCAAGGCTGGGTCAACATACACAAATCAATAAACGTAATCCATCATATAAACAGAACAAAAGACAAAAACCACATGATTATCTCAATAGATGCAGAAAAGGCCTTTGACAAAACTCAACAGCCCTTCATGCTAAAAACTCCTAATAAACTAGGTATTGATGGGATGTATCTCAAAATAATAAGAGCTATTTATGACAAACCCACAGCCAATATCATACCGAAAGGGCAAAAACTGGAAGCATTGCCTTTGAAAACTGGCACAAAACAGGGATGCCCTCTCTCACCACTCCTATTCAGCATCGTGTTCGAAGTTCTGGCCAGGGCAATCAGACAAGAGAAAGAAATAAAGGGTATTCAATTAGGAAGAAAGGAAGTCAAATTGTCCCTGTTTGCAGATGACATGGCTGTCTATTTAGAAAACCCCATCGTCTCAGCCCAAAATCTCCTTAAGCTGATAAGCAACTTCAGCAAAGTCTCACAATACAAAATCAATGTGCAAAAATCACGAGCATTTTTATACACCAATAACAGACAAACAGAGAGCCAAATTATAAGTGAACTTCCATTCACAATTGCTTCAAAGAGAATAAAATACCTAGGAATCCAACTTACAAGGAATGTGAAGGACCTCTTCAAGGAGAACTACAAACCACTGCTCAACGAACTAAAAGAGGACACCAACAAATAGAAAACACTGCATGCTCGTGGATAGGAAGAATCAATATCATGAAAATGGCCATACTGCCCAAGATAATTTATAGATTTAATGCCATCCCCATCAAGCTACCAATGACTTTCTTCACAGAATCGGAAAAAACTACTTTAAAGTTCATATGCAACCAAAAAAGAGCCCACATTGCCAAGACAATCCTAAGCCAAAAGAACAAAGCCTGGAGGCATCACACTACCTGATTTCAAACTATACTACAAGACTACAGTAACCAAAACAGCATGGTACTGGTACCAAAACAGAGATATAGACCAATGGAATTAGAATAGAGCCCTCGGAAATAATACCACACATCTACAACTATCTGATCTTTGACAAACCTGACAAAAACAAGAAATGGGGAAAGGATTCCCTATTTAATAAATGGTGCTGGGAAAACTGGCTAGCCATATGCAGAAAGCTGGAAATTGGATCCCTTCTTTACATCTTATACAAAAATTAATTCAAGATGGATTAAAGACTTAAATGTCAGACCTCAAACCATAAAAACCCTAGAAGAAAACCTAGGCAATACCATTCAGGACATGGGCATGGGCAAGGACTTCATGACTAAAACACAAAAAGCAATGAAACAAAAGCCAAAATTGACAAATGGGATCTCATTAAACTAAAGAGCTTCTTCACAGCAAAAGAAACTACCATCACAGTGAACAGGCAACCTACAGAATGGGAGAAAATTTTTATAATCTACCCATCTGACAAAGGGCTAATATCCAGAATCTACAAAGAACTTAAATTTACAGGAAAAAATCAAACAACCCCATCAAAAAGTGGGCAACAGATATGAACAGACACTTCTCAAAAGAAGACATTTATGCAGCCAACAGACATGAAAAAATGCTCATCATCACTGGCCATCAGAGAAATGCAAATCAAAACCACAATGAACTACCTTCTCACACCAGTTAGAATCACAGGAAATAACAGGTGCTGGAGTGGATGTGGAGAAATAGGAACACTTTTACACTGTTGGTGGGACTGTAAACTAGTTCAACCATTGTGGAAGACAGTGTGGTGATTCCTCAAGGATCTAGAACTAGAAATACCATTTGACCCAGCCATCCCATTACTGGGTATATACCCAAAGGATTATAAATCATGCTGCTATAAAGACACATGCACATGTATGTTTATTGCAGCACTATTCACAATAGGAAAGACTTGGAACCAACCCAAATGTCCATCATTGATAGACTGGATTAAGAAAATACGGCACATATACACCATAGAATAGTATGCAGCCATAAACAAGGATGAGTTCATGTCCTTTGCAGGGACATGGATGAAGCTGGAAACCATCATTCTGAGCAAACTATCACAAGGACAGAAAACCAAACACCAAACACCACATGTTCTCACTCATAGGTGGGAATTGAACAATGAGAACACTTGGACACAGAGTAGAGAACATCACACACTGGGGCCTGTAGTGGGGTGGGGGGAGGGGAGGGGGGAGGGATAGCATTAGGAGATATACCTAATGTAAATGACGAGTTAACGGGTACAGCACACCAACATGGCACATGTATACCTATGTAACAAATCTGCACGTTGTGCACATGTATCCTAGAGCTTAAAGTATAATAAGAAAAAAAATACACATCAAATTTTTAAGACTTAATACCAAAAAAAAAAAGAAAGAAAGAAGAAGAAGAAGATAACCTGAAGGCATTTAGTAATCAAGCTCCCAAAGGTCAAGGATAAAGAAAGGATCCTAAAGGCAGCAAGAAAAATGAAACAAACAACATACAATGCAGCTCCAATACATCTGGCAGCAGACTTTTCAGTGGAAACCTTATCGGCCAGGAGACAGAAGTATGACATATTTAAAGTGTTGAAGGAAAGAATCTTGTATTCTAGAATAGTATATCTGACACACACACACACACACACACACACACACACACAAAATGCTTTACACATGAAGGAGAAATAATGACTTTCCCAGATAAACAAACCCCGAGGGACTTCATAAACACCAGAACTGTCCTATAAGAAATCCTAAAGGGAGTTCTTCAATCTGAAAAAAAGGACATTAATAAGCAATAAGAAATCACTGAAGGTACAAAATTCACTGGTATTAGTAAGTACACAAGAAAAACACAGGAAATTATAACACTGTAATTGTGGTGAGCAAATTACTAATAATTTAAGTAGAAAGACAAAAAGATGAACCAACCAAAACTAATAACTGTAACAACTTTTCAAAACAGAGACAGTATGATAAGATATAAATAAAACAAAACAAGATAAAAAGTGAGAGGATGATGTTAAAGTGCAGTTTTTATTACTTTTCTTTTGCTTTTTTGTTTATGCAATCAGTGTTAAGTTGTGATCAGCTTAAAATAATGGGTTGGCCGGGTGCGGTGGCTCACACCTGTAATCCCAGCACTTTGGGAGGCCAATGTGGGCAGATCACAAGGTCAGGAGATCCAGACCATCCTGGCTAACACAGTGAAACCCCATCTCTACTAAAAATACAAAAAATTAGGCAGGTGTGGTGGCAGGCACCTGTGGTCCCAGCTACTCGGGAGGCTGAGGCAGGAGAATGGTGTGAACCCGGGAGGCAGAGCTTGCAGTGAGCCAAGATCACACCACTGCACCCCAGCCTGGGCGACACAGCAAGACACCATCTCAAAAAAGAATAAAAATAATAATAAAATAATGGGTTATATTATTTGCGAATCTAAAAGCACAGCAGACACACAAAAAATTAAAAGCAATAAATTAAAACATAACACCAGAGAAAACCACCTTCACTAAAAGGACGACAGGAAAAAAAGAAAGATGAAAGAGAACAGCACAAAACAACTAGAAAATAAATAACAAAATGCAGGAATACATACTTATTTATCATTAACATTGAATGTGAATGGACTAAACTCTCTAATCAAAAGACATAAAGTGCCCGGCTGAGTTGTAAAACAAAAACAAAAGCAAACAAAAACCAAGACCAACAATCTGTTGCCTACAAAAAACACACTTCACCTATAAAGACACACATAGACTGAAAATAAAGGAATGGAAAAAGATATTCCGTGCCAATGGAAACCAAAAAAGAGCAGGAGTAGCTATAGTTATATCAGATAAAATACATTTTAAGACAAAAACTATAAAAAGTACAAAGAAGTTTATTATATAATAATAAAGATTAAGCAAGAGAATATAACAATTGTAAATATATATGCACCCAACACTGGAACACCCAGATATGTAAAGCAAATATTATTAGAGCTAAAAACAAAGACAGATCTCAATAAAATAATAATTGAAGACTTGAACACTGTACTTTCAGCATTAGACAGATTATTCAGATAGAAAATCAACAAAGAAACATTGGACTTAGTCTGCACTATAGACCAAATAGACCTAATAGATTTTTACAGAACATTTCATCCAAAGGCTACAGAATACATATGCTTCTCCTCAGCACATGGATAATTCTTAAAGGTAGACTACATAATAGACAACAAAACAAGTCTTAAAACATTCAAAAAAGCTGAAATAATATCAAGTATCTTCTCTTACCATAATGAAAAAAAATTAGAAATCAGTAACAAGAGGAATTATGGAAACTATATAAACACATGGAAACTAAACAATATGCTCCTAAACGACCAGTGGATCAATAGTTTAAGAATAAAATTGCCTGTAATCCCAGCACTTCCGGAGGCCGAGGCGGGTGGATCACCTAAGGTCAGGAGTTCAAGACCAGCCTGGCCAACATGGCGAAACCCTATCTCTATTAAAAATACAAAAATTAGCCAGGCATGGTGGCACGTGCCTGTAGTCTCAGCTACTTGGGAGGCTAAGGCAGGAGACTTGCTTGAACTTGGGAGGCAGAGGTTGCAGTGAGCTGAGATCGCACCACTGCACTCCAGCCTAGGTGACAGAGCGAGACTCCATCTCAAAAATGGATAAATAATTAAGAATAGAATTGAAAAAAAAATTTGAAACAAATGATAATGGACACACAACATACCAAAACCTACATGATACAGCAAAAGCAGTAGTAAGAAGGAAGTTTATAGCTGTAAGCACCAATTTATTAGTAAAGGTTCTCTAGTGGGGCAGAGGTAATGGAATATATATATATACACACACACACACACACACACATATATATATGAGTTTATTAAGTATTAACTCACACAATCATAAAGTACCACAATAGGCCATCTGCAGGCTAAGGAGCAATGAGAGTCAGTTCGAGTTCCAAAGCTGAAGAAATTGGGAGTCCGATGTTCGAGGGCAGGAAGCACCCAGCTTAAGAGAAAGATGTAGGCTGGGAGGCTAGGCCAGTCTCTCTTTTCACAGTTTTCTGCCTGCTTATATTCTAGCCATGCTGGCAGCTGACTGGATTGTGCCCACCCAGATTAAGAGTGGGTCTGCCTTTGCCAGCCTACTGACTCTAATGTTAATCTCCTTTGGCAACACCTTCACAGACACACCCAGAATCAATACTTTGAATCTTTCAATCCAATCAAGTTGACACTCGGTATTAACCATCACAGCCAACATTAAAAAAAAAAAATAGAAAAATTTCAAACAACTTAATCATACATCTTAAAGAACTAGAAAAGCAAGACCAAACCAAACTCAAAGTTAGTAGATGTAAAGAAATAATAAAGATCAGAGCAGAAACCAATGAAATTGAAACGAAGAAACAATACAAAAGATCAAGGAAAGAAGTTAATTTTTGAAAGGATAAACAAAACTAACAAATCTTTAGCCAGATTAATTGAGAAAAAAGAGATAATAAATAAAACCAGAGATGAAATAGGAGACATTATAACTGATACTGCAGAAATTCAAAGGATCATTAGAGGCTGCTATATGCCAATAAATTTGAAAACCTAGAAGAAATGGATAAATTCCTAGACAGATACAACCTTCCAAGACTGAACCATGAAGAAACCCAAAATATGAACATACCAATAATAAGTAATGAGATAGAAGCCGTAATGAAAAATCTCCCAGCAGAGAAAAGTGCAGGATCCAATGGCTTCACTGCTGAATTTTGCCAAACATTTAAAAAAGAACTAATACCAATCCTACTCAAACTATCCTGAAAAATAGAGGAGGGAATATTTCCAAAGTCATTCTATCAGGCCAGTATTACCCTAATACTAAAACCAGACAAAGACATGTCAAAAAAATAAAGAAACCTACAGGCCAATGTCACTGAAGAACATTGTTGCAAAAATCCTCAACAAAATACTAGCAAACTAAATTCAGCAATACATTAAAAAGACCATTCATCATGACCAAGTGAAATTTATCCCAGGTATGCACAGATGGTTCAGCACACACAAATCAACCAATGTGATACATCATATCAACAGAATGAAGGAAAAATTCATACAATCATTTCACTTGATGCTGAAAATAATTTGATCAAATTCAACATCCCTTCCATGATAAAAACCCTCAAATAACTAGGGATAGAAGGAACATTTACCTCAACACAGTAAAAGCCATATATGAAAGACCCATAGCTATCATCGTACTGAATGGGAAAAAACTGAAAGCTTCTGCTCCAATATCTGGAACACGAGAAGGATGTTCATCTTCATCACTGTTATTCAACATAGTACTGTAAGTCCTAGCTACAGCAATTAGACAAGAGAAAGAAACAAACGATATACAATTTGGAAAGGAATAAGTCAAATTATCCTTGTTTACAGATGATATAATCTTATATTTGGAAAAATCTAAAGGATCCACAAAAAGATTAGAACATAAACAAATTCAGTAAACTTGTAGGATACACAAAAAAGTAGCATTTCTATACACCAACAATGAACGATCTGAAAAAGAAATCAAGAAAGTAAGTTCATTTACATCAGATACAAAAAGAAAATACTTAGGAATTAACCCAAAAAGTGAGAGAGCTCTATATAGAAAACTTGAAAACACTGATGAAAGAATGTGAAGAGGACACATACAAAAAAATGGAAAGACATTCCACATTCATGGATTGGAAGAATTAATATTGTTAAAATGTCCATACTCCCAAAAGCAATCTACAGATCCAATGTAACTCCTGTAAAAATACCAATGACCCTCTTCACAGAAATAGAAAAAAAAATCCTAAAATTTATTTGGAATTACAAAAGACCCAGAATAGCCACAGCTATCCTGAGCAGAAAGAACAAAACTGGAGGAATCACATTACCTGACTTCAAATTATAATACAGAGTTATAGTAACCCAAACAGCATGGCACTGGCATAAAAACAGACACATAGACCAATGGAACAGAATAGAGAACACAAAAACAAATTCATACGTCTACAGGGAGCTCATTTTCTACAAAGGTGCCAGGAACATGCATTTGGGAAAGAAAGGACAGTCTCTTCAATAAATGTTGCTGGGAAAACTGGACCAGCAGATGCAGAAGAATGAAACTGGACCCCTATCTCTTGTCATATACAAAAATCAAATCAAAATGCATTAAAGACTTAAGCCTAAAACCTCAAACTATTAAACTACTAAAAGAAAACATTGAGGAAACTCTCTAGGGACATCAGACTGAACAAACATTTCTTGAGTACTACCCCACAAGCATAGGCAACCAAAGTAAAAATGGGTAAGTGGGATTACATAAAGTTAAAAAGCTTCTTTACAGAAAAGGGAAAGAATCAACAAAGTGAAGAGACAACCCACATAAAGGGAGAAAATATTTGCAAACCACCATCTGACAAAGAATGAATAACCAGAATATGTAAGGAACTCAAACAACTCTATGGGGAAAAAATCTAATAATTTGATTTTAAAATGGGCAAAAGGTCTGAAAGGGCAAAATCTTCAGATGGGGTTTTGCATTCTGGCTCTGCCATTTTGTATCTGTATAACCTTGAGAGGGAGTCAAAATCTTCAGTGGCTACAAGGGCCAGGCATCATCTTACATGACAGAAGTAGGCTAGAAGTCTAATGTATTTTTTAAAAAACAAGCTACCTTTTAAGTCCCTTTAGTTTTCTCCTTTGAATAAAGAAATGAGTTTAAGAATTTCACTTTTCTCCTAACTTTACATTCATAAAAAGGAAACCACACAGCAGCAATTGACACATGATCTTATGGTGATGGGAAGACAACTGAGAGAACTAGGGACTGTGGCAAACTGAAAAATACATACCTATTTTTGATGAGAAGGTGGAAAGCTGGATTTTTTAGACCAAATCACTTAATTTTCAAATGTTGTAAACTAACTTATGGTTTTTTTAAAAATTGTGGAAGGATACTGTGGAAGCCATCACAACCAAGGAAAGCCCTTCTACAAGCTAACTATGGCCTGCAGTTTCAACATTTAGTCACTGCTTATTAACAAATCTGGACAGGATGCCAATCACTCTTAATATCATCAGTCCCATCTCTTTGCGGTTCCTGCCCTGCAGGCTGCATTTTCCAGCCACAGGCACCTCCTTATAGTTTCTCATTCCCACACACCACCTACTTCCCCCACCTTTGTGCTGTACCCATCTTCTTAGAGATGAGGCCCTCCACCTCTCGCGAGAGGCTATTATTGGCTAGACAGCCTACAAAACAGGAGAAAATATTCACAAACTCTGCATCTAACAAAGGTCTAATATCCAGAATCTACAAGGAACTTAAATACATCAACAAGCAAAAAACAAATAATCCAATTAAAAAATGGACAAAGGACATGAACAGACAATTCCCAAAAGAAGACATACAGCAGCCAACAAAATACATATATATATATAAAGTCAACATCACCAATCATCAGAGAAGTTAAAATCAAAACCATAATGAGATACCATCTCATACCCTTCAGAATGCCTATTATTTTTAAAATGTCAAAAATAATAGATGCTGGTGAGACTGTGGAGAAAAGGACATGTTTATATGCTGTTAGTGGGAATGTAAATTAGTTTAGTCACTTTGGAAAGCATTTTGGAGATTTCTCAAAGAACTTAAAACAGAACTACCATTTGACTCAGCAATCCTGCTACTACTCAAAGGAAAAGAATTCACTCTATCGAAAGGACACATACACTAATATGTTCATCACAGTGCCATTCACAATAGCAAAGACATGGAATCAACCTAGGTGCCCATCAATGGTGAACTGGATAAAGAAAATGTGGTACATATACACCATGGGATACTATGCAGCCATAGAAAAGAACAAAATCATGTCCTTGGCAGTACCATGAATACAGCTGGGGGCCATGATCCTAAGCGAATTAACACAAGAACAGAAAACCAAATATTGCATGTTCTTACTTATAAGTGGGAAATAAACATTGAATACACATAGACATAAAGGTGAGAGCAATAGACACTGGGGACTACTAGAAGGAGGAAGGAGAGAGTGGGGCATGGGCTAAAAAACTACCTATTGGATAGTATGCTCACCACTTGGGTGATGGGACCATCCATATTCCAAAGTCATTCATATCTCCATATCCCTCAGCATCATGCAGTATACCAATGTAACAACTCTGCGCATGTACCCCCTGAATCTAAAATAAATAGTAATAATAAATAAATAAATAAATACATACACACATACATACTTCTGGCTGTCTCCAGATGAACTGATAATGCTTCAAATGGTGAACTACCAATTCACTCCTACCAAAGTATTATTATTATTTGTAATCAAGTCAATCGATAAGAAGGGGAAAAGGAGAGCTAAAATGTCCTTTAGAAAAAAAACTGATGGCGTGCATATGCTCTAAAAAATGTAATTGTTGTAGTTTTATAAATTATGAAATTTGGATTTCCAAGGAACACTATGCATGGATGGGTAGACTTCCTTTGCACATAGCCTGCACTTAATAAGTGACTGTCATCCTGAAATAATATGGCCTTGTATAAACATCACACTTTGTCATGATACGCTCTCTCTCACACTGTGAAATCATCAAGGAAGCTATTGCGTCAGCATCTCCTCATCTAAAACCACTCCCTTTCATCACCCTCAACTAACAAAGTTTTCAGTGCACTAGCTCTTGGTCTGTCCCCCAAACATACCAAACTGGCTCCTTCCACAGGGCCTTTGTACTTAGTGTCTCAGCTATCTGGGACACTCATTTTTCTGATTTTTTCATAGCTGCCTCTTCTTTAGATTCAGCACAAATGTCCTATCTTCATAAAGCCCTCTCCAGCTTCTCTTCTCTACTGACCTATCTCTCATCCCTCTGTTTTATTTTCTTCCATGACATTTATCATTAGGTTTAATTTTGTCCGTATTTATCATCTGACTCACCCCAGTAGAATAAAAGTTCCCTGAGGACAGGCCCCTTTCACACCTTCACCGCTGAAGAATCCACCAATGTTCCTAGCCCACAGATAAGTGCCCAAAGCAGATTCGTATTTGATGAATAATGAATGAACTATAATTTGACAGGGAGTAAACTGAGGTCCAGGGAGGACCTGTCTGATCTCATGGGTATTCATTGGCAAAGCAGAGCCTTGAGTCCAGGTCTTCTGACTCCTGGCCCAGCATCACTGTCATTGCACCACCCTCATCAGTGCTCTGACAGCCTGAGGTGCCTTTCACCCAGAAATCAGCAAGTTAGGAGTTAAATCTATCCTTCATCAGCAACAAGATTCTGCCCATATTTCTCACCACAGAACCAAGTGAATGAATGCATGTTACCCAGAAGAGCAAGTGTTTCACAACTCATTCCAAAGGATGTCAAAGAAGACAGTTTTTTAAATTCTCTAGGAGAATTCCATTGAACTTAAATGATTTTATGCACAAATATTAATGAAATTGTGACTTTTATACTTAAAAAAGTAAAGGTTAATGGCTACATTAGCTGTTTTTTCATTTCTCAAACACTAGGCAATCCAAAATCTAATATGCACATATACAAGCATGAGCAATTTGCCCAAAGCATTATATTCTATTGCTATGATACTTCTTGTCTTCAATTAAGGTCAAAAGTCATCTGAACAGCTTCATTTCTTCTGACAAAGATTTAAATTTTACTTAATTAGTGTGTTCCTGAAAATACCCTCATTTTCTTGACGTAAGATCCTTCCATTCATTTTCATTTCTGCCTGAAAATTACTACTTCCCAATGCATACAACAGCCTAACTGTCCATTCTCAAGTATACACCCTTTAAACTTTCCCTTGAAGCTGTATCTGCGCTCCACTAGTCATAAAGATAAAAATGATGGAATCTCAGAATCCAGACGTCTTGTCTCCTAGCATTTGGCAGCATCTCTAGATGGTCCACATTTTCAGCTTTTAACCATTTACTGGAAAATACATCCCATTCATTATTACTCTTTTCTACTTTTCTACATTTGTGTTAATTTATTCAACTGAAAACTTGGACAAAGGAAATGCAAGGAATTGGGCCATATGACACACACAGCACAATGATTAAAGAAAAAAGCTATTCACAACCCAACTCTATCTGCCCAGGGCACACTAACTCCCAGTAGCACAAGCCAGAACCCTGGGCATCACCCTTGACTCCTCCTTCTCTATCCCCTAACATCCCATATAGAACTACATACAGTCTACTCCAGAATTAACTTCCCTGCCCAGAATTGGCACCACCATTATCTGAAATAGTCCAGGATTCTGTCCTCTTATCTAAGATCTCGATTCTAGAAAACTGCAGCAACCTCCTGTCTTTATGTCTCCAATTCTGCCCCCTCCGTGCCATTCTCCACTAAGCAGCCAGTGTGGTCTTCCTAAAGTACCAACCTAATCATGCCACCAAACCTGCACTTACATCCTTTCCATGGCTCCCAATGCCCTGGGCCTAAAGGCTAAACCATTATATATTACTTAAAAACCTATTCACAATCTGGCCTCTTGCCTGCCTCCCCAGGTTTATTTCTTGACACACCTTGCCTCTTCCTTACCTATGCTTTCTCTACTCTCCAACAATAAATTTTTCTTCAGTTCCTTTAATGCACTGCTATCCCTCATCTCTCACCTCTTTGCTCATGCTGCATTCAGAATCCTCTTCCATTCATCTTGGCTGATTTCTACTTATCCTTCTATTTAACATATTAAGCATAACTCTCAGAGGAAAGAATTTCTGACTCCTTTTGGTCAAGGTAGGGTGCCTGGCTCCCTGTATTCCTCCTACCAAGGCACTAATAATACTCAGCAGTGTTTCTTTGACTGTTTCCACTCCTGTATGCTTCACAATTGTAGCCCAGCATCTATGACCACATAGTATTTGATAGGTTTGCATTGTTATTTCCTGAATGATGCTGAATAGACAGCTTACAGTCTACTCAGATCATAGTCCTAATCCTAAAGACTCTCTAATTACAGACACCCAATATTTGTTTGAAGTGTGGAGACTTGCTTGCATACTTCAAAAGCAGTATGGATAGATTTCTTAGGGCAAGACTCCAATTTGCTCCCTTCCTTCTCAAATGAAAGTAATTTAATAATTGAAAATATCTACTTTGTAATAATAAAAGCCTATGTTGTATCTCATTGAGGAAAGAATTACCCAAGGAGAAAGTTTTTCTTGGCTTCTTGAGTTGGCTTCAACAAACCATGTAACATACTTCTGGAATTTTCTCCCCTTTCCTCCTACCCTCCATTCTGATATTCTTCAATCAATTTTATAAAAGTGCAAAATAATTTAAATATAAGCTTAAGTCATCTATAATTAAGAAGTTAAACATGCTTTTTTAGAAATTACAGAATATATTCCATTTGGCAATTCATTGTTTTAGAT
Source organism: Macaca thibetana thibetana (assembly GCF_024542745.1). Classification (NCBI taxonomy): domain Eukaryota; kingdom Metazoa; phylum Chordata; class Mammalia; order Primates; family Cercopithecidae; genus Macaca; species Macaca thibetana. Next base: position 44,688,620 of record NC_065591.1, read on the forward strand.
TATCTATAACAATCTCTTGATGTGAAAAGCTAATTACTATTTCAAATGGTGGGAAGGTCCCAACATCTACCTTCTTCCCTTATGAAGAATTTTTAAGAAGAATTAGGAAATATCTAAAGAAGCCACAAGGACAGGAAGGAAAATGACATTTACTGAGAGCCTTGATATAAGAGATGTATGAGGAACTGCTCTGGTTTAATCCTCCCAATAACTTTATGATATGGTAATCAACCGATACCTTCACTTCACCTAGGAGAACCCTGAGTCTGAGGTAAATTAAAGGTAACTGCAAAAGCTCAAACATCTAGTAATTGATAGATCCAGGAAATGAACCCAAGTCTACCTGGCATCACAGTAGAAAGTTCTTTCCACCACCAAAGTTCTTCAGAAAACTGAAGAGTATCTTTTGAAAGACAAAATTTTTCTTTTAAAAAAAAGGAGACATCTTCTTAGGAAGCCAAAAATGTCGTCTTCATCTCCTCAGAGAAGGATTCCACAGGAAGCTTTTTCTTAGAGCCCTAGCTTTCAGCTTCCCATCTAATTATGCTTCAACTTAATTTTATCTATAATTTAGAAATAAAATTACAAAAACAGAAGATTTACCATTATATCTTATAGAGTTACATATACTGGCAGAGTGTTCAATTAGATTTAATCTGCATTAATTAAGCTTTCCATTTTAACAAAGCTCTATATTAACACATTTGAATCGGAAGAAATAAACATTAAATCTGCAATGTCATTAAGATAGTTCAGCAAGACAGATTCATCTTTGTTGCTCTGCTAATGCACTCTATTTCTACTGTAAAAAATAATTTTATCACATTAGAAATATACATTGGAATTAATAACAGAGTACCCATTCCATTCCACTACATTAAAGAGCCTATTTCAATTACTACCTCCAGGTACATTTTTAATAGTCTTTATATTTCAGTTTTCCGTTTCATTTTATCTACCCACTTACGATATCCATGGGAACTCAATTGGCTCAGTTACCTAGGGAGTTTCCAGATACTGCTTTGCCAAGAAGTTCACTCCGTGTTTAAAGAAACACAATCTCCCAAGAGTTTTAACTCTGGCTACTAGGTTCCCACTAGGTGAGAGAGATGCCTGCCTTTGGCCAGAAGGGAACTCAGCCACTAAATGAAGTCTTCTAATTCAATAATGGCCGTGCCTGAGAGTAGCCAGAAGCCTAGCAGAAATTGGAAACAGTGATTTCCAAAACAGTAAATGAAGTTTCTCTGGTTGACAGCTTTGGAAAAGGCAGGGGCATGATTACTTCCTGTGGTGCTCATGATGGCTAGGGAAGGTGATCAGATCCAGAATGCTGTTCCCCCATTGTGCTTCATCAGTAAAGATGGAACATTTTGACTGGAATGTTGAACATTACCAGAAGGTTTGGGTGATAGTCATTATTTTCCTTTAATCACTGAACTTGGGGTGGTGGGTGGGATGACTATTTTCTCATCTGGTCACTCCTCAGCACCCTGTCTCCCCTCAGCATCAAATTTCCATCTCAATAACATCGTCATTATCAGCAGCAGCATCATTATGGCTTTTTTTTTTTTTTTTTTTTTTTTGGAGTTTCTTTTGTATGCCAAGCACTATGCTAGGTATTTTACAAATGGTAATCCTCAGAAAAATCACCAGGTATTATCAATTCAGCCTCCAGATACCAAAACCTTTGCCCCTTCACTATCCTACGCAACCTCCCACGTGTAGCACACCCAGGGTAATACTTGTGTCCGGTACAATGTATTCCATGTGAACCTTCTGAGCAGCTCTAACTGAAGATGAAAAAGACAAATCCTTTTTTCATTTAAAATGTATTTATTGAGTGCATACTATGTGCTTGAGATTATTACTTGGAGAAACCCCTATGTGAGGCAGTCCGTTACCTATGCTGCTTCCATGTATTTGGGCACAGACTCAATAGGAAACACCCCAACCAATCAAGTCAGAGACTGCCTAGTGTTTCCAATACCCATGTTCTCTCATCCTTGGCACAATGCTAGGCTGAACTTCCCAGTACTGGTCAATGAAATGGGATACAGATTATACATGACATTTTCAGTCTGACCCTTACACCTATCCAAAGAAACTATGAAAAAATAATAATTACAATACCTACAATGCTTACATAATTACAATAGAAGCCATTAACCTACCTTTCTCAGAGTGTCATGGATTGAACAATCAGTTAATCCATGCACAGAGAAGTTAAATAACATAACTCAAAGGTGCTATATATAAAGTCATATGTCTGTATATATCTACACATTTTCAGAAACTACACATTATTTTAAAATGTACTCCCCAAAATCAAAAATATTGAGCATGTGAAAGATCACCAGGAAAAAAAAATTCTGCAAACTCAAAAATCTACAAATCTGACAGCACATATTTCATGCCCTCAATTAACAATAAAACCAGAAATTACCCATTAAGTATTTTTAATTTAATCACTTTGGACTATTTAAACACTCCTTTAACCAGGGTTAAAGAGGAAGTCAAACTGAAATTAAGAACTATAGAAAAGTACAGAAAATAAAAACACTAAATAGCAATATCAATGGGCTGTATTCAAAGTAATATTCACAAAAAAACATAAAACCATCAGTGATTTTACCAGTAAACAGAAAATACTGAAGACAAATGAACTAAACATTGAAGAAGCTAGTAAAAATACCAACAAGATGATCCAAAATAAGGTAAAAAGTAGGAACCAGTGAATTTGAAATGAAAACAGTTGACTTGATCAATAAAACTAAGAACTGTTTAATTTAAAAGATCAATAAATTACACAATCCCATAATGAGCCTGACCAAGTAAAGAAGAAGAAAACACACATATCACACATTAGAAATAAAAGGAGATAAAAATCACAAATATAAAAATTTTATTAAGTAAAAGAGATTATAATGTCCAACTATTTGCCAAAAAAAATCCCAATCTCAATGAAATACAGGATTTTCTTAAAAACATAAATTGATCCCAAGAAAAGCTCAAAGTAATTAGATAGAAACCATACCATAAATGAAATGGAAAATGAACATTTCAATAATAAAAGATTTTCCAGCTTCCCCAAAACCAAATTATCAGCCTAAATACTTTTTGTACTTTTCAGCCCAAATATTTTCTACACAAAATATTTTCTGTCCTTTTCTAATTATATTTACATGTCATTATTTACATCTAATTACATTTGCATCTATTTTCAGGCTCATTCTATCAGAAACACTTGTAGAAAAGATACAGTGTATATTTTTTAACTAGCCTAGAGCATAAAAAAATCCAAAAAGCCTTGAATTAACTCAAATACACAGAAAAATCTATGGCATCTCACTTATTAATGAATTAAAACATTTAAATGTTTTATAAGTTTAAAGTATTTAAAACATTGCCTATAATTCTTCAGTGCTTAAACTAATGTAGTTACTACTGCTTTTATTAATATTGCTATTGCTATCATTATTTAATGATACAAAAAATCCTAACTAAAGCGTTAATGTGAGTTTATTCAAGGATTTCAGAAATAGCTCAACATCATGGATTCTATTAATGTAATTACTTATGTTAATAGATAAAAGGGAACAGACACAAAAGTCTCTCAAAATGCACACGAAAAGATATTCAATAAAATATAACAGCTATTCTTTTTAAATTTTTCAGTAAAATAGGAATAAAATTAGATTTCCTTTACATGACAACTAGATAAAGACAGATAGAAATAGAGATAGATATTAGAAAGTACTACTAGACAGTTTATTAAACAGAGGACCTTATTAAAGTTGGAAAGAAAAAAAGGATTATCTGTTGCCCTCCTTCCTGACTTTAATGAACACCTTTGATTTGTTCATATATTATTTACCACGATTATGGACACTCTAGTCCATATCATAAAACAAGAAAAAGAAATCGCTAATATAAATATTGAAATTTAAGAAAGGAAAACTTTTCAATATTTTCAAATTACAAAATTATATACCTAACAAGTCAAAGGGGATCATCTAAAAAAAATTAATGTTTGGCACATGGTATGCAATCGGCAAATGTTAGCTTAAAAAAGCTATTCGATATAGCTTAACAATCAGCTAAAACTCAAAAGAAAGATATCAAAACCATATTAAAATATCAAAAGAAAGCAAGCTGCAGACCAATATCTCACTTATGGGTATAGGTACAAAAGTCCTCAACAATATACTATCAAATCGAATTCATAAAATAGAAAAAGGATTATAGAACATAACCAAGTGGAATTTATCCCAGGAATGCAAGTTTAGTATCGCTTCTGAAAATCAGTTAGTATAATATACTACATCAATAGAATAAAAGATAAAAACTATGTTATCATCTCAGTAGATATAGAAATAGCATGTGAAGAAATTCAACACCCTTCATAATAGAAACACTAACCAAACTAGAAATAGAAACTTCTTCAGTATGATAAAGAATACTTACAAATAGAGAAAAAAAAAAAAAACCTCCAAACTGGTGAAGAGTCTCTGTAAAAATCCAAAGCTAACATACTTCAAGGTGAAAACTGAAAGCTTTCCCTTTAAAATCAGAAATAATACAAAGATATCTGCTCACCCACCATTTCTATTCAACATTGTACTGGAAGTTCTGGCCAGGGCAATTCAGTACAAAAATGAAATAACAGGCAGCCAGGCAGGACAGGAAGAAATAAAACTATCTCTATTTGGAGATGACATAATCTTATATGGAAAAATTCTAAGGAATTCACTAGAAACTATTAGAACCAATCAATAAGCTTACCAAGGTGGCAGGGTGCAAAGTAATAGGCAAAAATTAATTTCCTTTCTATACAGCAGCAATGAGCAACCAAAAATTGAAAATAAGAAAATTATTCCATATATGATAGCATTAAAAAAACCTAGAATTAACAAAAGCCACCAAAAACTTAGATTTTGAAAACCAAAAAAAAAAAATTGAAAGAAATGAAAGACGATCTGAGAAAGCAGAAAGACACCCCATGTTCATGAATCAAATTATTTGATATTGTTTTGATGGCAATACTTCCTCACACTGACGACCTACAGATTCAATGCAATCTCTATCAAAATCTCAGCTGACTTATTTGTGGAAACTGACAAGCTGGTCTTAAAATTCATATGAAAATCCAAGGGAACTAGAATAACCAAAACAATCTTGAAAAGAACAAACTTGGAAGATTTATATTTCCCAATTACCAAACTTATTACAAAACTGCAATAATCAAACAGCTCTTCCATATGGACAGACATCTAGATCAATGAAATAGAAGTAATGATGGTAGTGGCAGGCTGTCTGGAGCAGCCACTACCATCACTCCAGCTGCAGCAGTGAGGCGTGGCCAGGCCTGCAGGCTCTGTGGAGCAACTGGGAGCTGTGAAAAAGCAGGAGCCCCGCCCCTTCCAAGTTGGGGTAGAAGTTCCCCAGGCACACTGCAGTTGCCCACTTGCAGCTGCAGACCCAGGCCTCCTGCTCCGTAGAGCAGGCAGGAGCGGTGTCCAAGTCAGGGCTGCAGATCTAGACCTCCCACTCCACAGAGCAGGCAGGAGTCCTATGCCCCTGGGCTCAGCTGCAGCTGCCCAAACTGTGGCTACAGACCCAGGCCTCCTGTTTCACCAAGGCAGGAGCCCCAACCCTTCCCCTCACAGCTGCAGCTGCGGGCCCAGGCATCCCTGCACTCTTGGGGACCTGGGAAGGACCCCACTGCACTTGTAGGCTCAGAAATGCCTGCTCCCACTGCCTGGTTTCTCTCTGATACAAGCACCTGCTCCAGTCTTTGAGCAAAGTCAGGGCCGAGTCTCAGCACTGTCACAGCCTAGCCAGGTGTGCACATGCTCAGGGCTGTGCTAACACACCAGCCCTCTGCCACCTTAGCCCTCTCTGGATTTTGGGCACCAATGAGCATAGGAGGAAAGCTGAGGTGGGGCTAAAGTCAGCTCAGCATTGGCCTGCAGGTATCCCTTGGCACCTGCAATCTGGGAACCATAAATGACAGCAGGAGGCAGACAGGTTCCTGGGTGGAAGTGGGTGGGTCCCCGGTGAGACTTCACCTTCAAGCCAGGGAGGACCAGAAGGCTGCCAGTTCCACAGACCAGAGTGGGAACTTGTAGTGCCTTTTCCAGGCATATCCATGGCCGCCCATGGGCCAACTGGCTTGTACTTCCTCCCCTCTGAGGCCCATAGAAGTCCAAAAGGGGTGTGTGAGTGGTCACTGCACAGTCAGATATGCTGGCTGCTGCCACGGGGTGGGCAGCTCCAGATACTGGCAGGGTTAGCGACTCTCTGTGAGATTGTGGCTGGACCAGGTGCACTGCAAGCAGCTTCCACCAACGCCGAGGGAACACGGTGGCACCTGGAAGCTTGGAGACACCAAGAACTGCAAGGCCCCAAAGAGGGAGTCACAGCCCTGACTCGGGGAGCCCAGGTTCAACCAGAGGTAAGCAAATATCAGGAGGACCAGCTGCAGAGAGGAGCTACCCAGTCCAGGGCCTCCTCTCTGCTGAAACTCAAGCAGACATCAGCATAACCAGCTGCAGAGAGGAGCCACCCAGTCCAGGGCCTCCTCTCTGCTGAGAGCTGCAGAGACCACAGCGGAACCTGCCTGCAGAGAGGAGCTTCCCACTCCAGGGTCTCCTCTCTATTAGGAGCTGAACACTTGTCGGACACCCTGGCTGAGGAAAGGAGCTACCCTTGTGGAAGACTCTTCTATTGCTCAACAGAGCTTCTCTTCATCTTGCTCACTCTCCACTTGTCTGTGTACCTCGTTCTTCCTGGTTGCAGGACAAGAACTTGGGACTCCCTGAAAGAGGCTATAAAAGATGTAACACAAACAGGGCTGAAACATTCTCCTTGCTTGCCACACTGGGGGCAAGGAGGAGAGAAGAGAAGAGCTGTAGCCCTCTGGGGAGCCCAGACCTGGGCTCCCTGAGCCAGGGCTGTGACTGTCTCTTTGGGGCCTTGCAGTTCCTGGTGTCTCGAAGCTTTCAGGTGCCACCATGTTCCCCGGTGCTGGTGGAAGCTGCTTGCGGTGCACCTGGTCCAGCCACAATCTCACAGAGAGTCGGTAACCCTGCCAGTACCTGCAGCTGCCCACCCCGTGGCAGCAGCCAGCGTATCTGACTGTGCAGTGGCCAGTCCCCATGCTCACTCACACACCCCTTGCTGCTCCATGCCTGACTCCCATCTCCCTCGGAGGCATGGCACCTAGGCCAGTACCATAAGCTGAGTGCAGCCTGCCAGGCCCAGTTGGTGGAACAAGCCCAGTGGACCCTACCAAAACTCGGGCAAAGGCACCACCAGCCACAGGTTTCTGGTCAGAAAAGCGACACCCCAAAGATCCCGTAACAGTAAGAGCCCAGAAATAAGCCTTCACATTTATGGTCAACTGATCTTCAACAGGGTGCCAGTACAATTCACTGGAAGAAAAGCAGTCTTCAACAAATAGTGAAGAAACAATTGGGTATTCATATGCAAAAGAATAAAGTTGGATCCCTACCTCACATGATATATAAAAATTAACTCAAAATATATCTAAGAGATAAGTGTGAGAGCTAAGCCTATAAAACTTTTAGAAGAAAATAACTCAAAATATATCTAAGAGATAAATGTAAAAGCTAAACCTATAAAACTTTTAGAATAAAACATAGGAGTAAATCTTCACGACTTTGAATTAGGCAAAAATATGACATCAGAATCATAAAAAAAAATAAAATAAACTGGACATCATCAAATTTTAAAGCCTTCGTGATTAAAGGACACCACCAAGAAAATGAAAAGACCACCCACAGAATGGGGGAAAACTGTAAATCATACATCTGATAAATGACTGCATCTAAAACATACAGGATTATTACAAATCAATGATAGAAAGACAAAGAATCCAATTAAACGTGAGCAAATTATCTGAATATACATTTCTCCAAAGAAGATACACAAATGGTCAATAAGCTTATGAAAAGATACTCAACATCATTTGCCATCAAGCAAATGCAACTCCAAACCACAATGAGGTATCACTTCATACCCATTAGAATGTCTATCATCAAAAAGAAAGATAACAAAGAGTGTTGACAAGGATGTGGAAAAACTGAAACCCTCAAACACTGCTTCGGGGAATGTAAAACAGTGTAGTCACTTTGGACAAGTCTGGCAGTTCCTCAAACAGTTAAACAGAATTTCCATCTGATCCAGCAATTCCACTCCTAGTCACATACCCAAGGGAAAAAAAAAAGCATGTCCACGTTCATAGCAGCATTATTCATAATAGCCAAGAGTGGAAACAATTCAAATGTCCACCAGCTGATAAATGGATATCTATAATGTATTATATCCAAACAACATAACATTATTCTGCAATAAAAAGAAGTGAACTACTGACACAAGCTACAATATGAAGGAATCTTGAAAGCATTATTCTGTCAGAGAAGCCAGTCAAAAAGGAATACATAGTGTCTATTTCATTTGTATGAAATAACCAAAATAGGCAAATCTACAAAGACAGAAAGTAGATTAGTGGTTGCCTAAGGCTAGGGAGCTTATGAGGAAATTGTGGGTGAGAGCTAAAAGGTATAAGATTTCTTTTGAGGGTAATGAACACTTCTAAAATTGATCGTGGTGATGAATGCACAATTCTATGATTATACTAAAAGCTACTGAATTATAAAAATAAAAAATTATCTAGAAATCTAATAATGTCCATCATATCCCAATTGTTTCAAATACTTATCTAATTTATCTTCATCATTAATAATACAATCAGAATCACATAAGAGAGAACCACGAAAAGAACCTGGGCGTCTGACTTTTAAGCCAACAATCCATCTACTACATACCTGGATCTTCTGCTATTGAATAAAGAAAAGCCCCCAATCCTTGGTCAACTTACATATCTGGTCAAATGTCCATGCCAAATTTCTACAGGATAATTTGCTCCTCTAGATACTGTTATCCTGGTAAATAATAAAAGTAACCTGAAAATTATGAAAGATTCTCACTTATTGCAGATGGGAACATTTGGTGAGGGGAGGAGGGTTATAATGAATAGTCTAATTTCTAAATATATGCCATTATATATTCTTCTCTATTTTCTTGCATTCCAGGTCTCCTTAACTAGATCTTCTCTACTAGAGTACAAACTGGGTTTTCTGTATTACCCATAGCCAATGCATTAGAAATCCACAGTCTTTCATACCTTGCCTTGTCAGACTACACACACATGGAACAGGGTACCATAAAGTCCAGAGGAGAGGGGATCTAGTATCTTACTTCTTCATATTTATTTTGTGTAGCAGTCAAGATCTGAGGTTGTTCGCACTTGTCTTTCATGGTGCCTGCTTGGCTCTCTTGCAAGTGTATTTTCCTTCCTTTCGTTTCTGCTCTAAAGCTTTTTAATAAACTTTTGCTCCTGCTTTAAAACTTGCCTTGGTCTCTCCTTCTGCCTTATGCCCCTCAGATACATTTTTCTTCTGAAGACACAAGAATTGAGGTTACTGTAGACCCATATGGATTTGCCGCCAGTAACATATTTCGGTGGCATGTAACTTGGATACCCTCCACTGCCAACATACTTTGGTGCCTTGTGACTCAGATAATTTCTACTGCTAATATACTTTGGTGCTGTGTGACTCGGATATGTTCCCTAGTGGTAAGACCTCTATGCCTCATGGCTAAAGGCATTCAACCCCTGTACATGGTTTTCTTCTCCCCTTTTATTTTATTTATTTATTTATTTATTTATTGAGATGGAGTTTCGCTCTTGTTGCCCAAGCTGGAGTGCAATGGCACAATCCTGGCTCACTGCAACCTCAGCCTCCTAAGTTCAAGCAACTCTCCTGCCTCTGCCTCCCGAGTAGCTGGGATTACAGGCACACACTACCACACCTGGCTAATTTTTGTATTTTTAGTGGAGACGGGGTTTCACCACATTGGTCAGGCTGGTCTTGAACTCCTGACCTCAGGTGATCTGCCCTTCTCAGTCTCCCAAAGTGCTGGGTTTACAGGCATGAACCATGGTGCCCAGCCTCTTCTCCCTTTCTCAAAAAAAAAAAAAAAAAAAAAAAAAAAAAAAAATTCTGAAGTTTTCCTATTACAATGAAAAATGATTAAATGACTCTCCTTTCAATCATCCTCGGGTTCTATTAGAAACCCACTAGGGATATAAAAGAAGACAGCCTCACATGGCAACACAAAAGTTTTTTTAAAACCTATCCTATTGAAAAAAAAAAAAATCCAAAAGAGAAACACGGCAAATACAGTTTCAGAACACACTTAGACAAGGAGAATAAATGTATATGTGTTATGGGATGGCCACTCACCATGCACACCATGCGCTATCCTTTTTCATCCTTACAGAAGCCCAGGAAAATAGATTATTACACACATTTTACAGACAAGGAAATTGAGGCTCCAAGACATTGAAGAGCTGGTGTCACAAAGCTAGAACTGGAACTCCAGCCTCCATCAGTCTGACTCTGAAACCTTGCTCTTTCTAATAAAATAGCAACTATTTCACATGCTTCTTACCTGCTTTGGGAGGCTCTCCTCTGCATTCACTGAGAAGTATCTGAAGATCTACCTCCTACTTTGGGCATCTGTATAATCCTCATACCAAAGAGGCATTCACACTCAACCCCACAAGGCCAATGAGGCAAGGTAGGGTTGTGAAGCTGAGACTTGCCTTGACACTCAATCCTTGGAAAATGAGAACATATACCTTTCTCCAGCACACAGAACACCTTTGAATGAACCCATATCTCTCACAGACATGTACATCACCTTGCTTTCTCTGGGCTGACCAAGAACAGCCAGATTGTAATGACAACACCCCCACAGAATGATCAGGGTCCATCAGCACGCTTTGAGGCTGAAAGCAACCAACCATTGAAGACAGAACTGTTGATCCTTACAACTGCTGAAAAGTCTGCATAGAAAGAGCCTCCGTTCCAGCCAAATTGGTCTGTTCGCTGCTCCCACTCCCAAAATTGCATTTCTCTACATTTCTTCACCTCTGTGACTGTGCACATTGTTCCTTCTGTTTGATATAACACCCTTCTTCCCTTACCTGCTGGAATTCTGCCTGTGCTTCAGGAGCACTGTGTGTGGTCTTCCTTAACCACTAACCTAATGCATTTAATTCAGTGAACTTAACACCTTTACGTAATTTTGAAATTAGCTCCATAATTCATTGTAACACCAATCTACTAGTTCTTTATTATTGACTTTTTATTCTTTAGCTTTTTGTGTGGTTATGCCTTGTTTCCTGCATTGCCAAACTCCCTCATATATCCTTAGAAGATTTTGTTCCTTTGATTTCTCCACAAAACCTTACATGGCACCTAGAACAGAGTAGGCGCTTCATAAATATTTTCAGTGGACTAATACAGAGGAACCCAGTATTAAAAATTAAAATTGTTTAGGTTACCTAATGATTATTAATTTGAATTCAATGATAGAGTGATCTTTCTTAAATTTAAAACCCATTGCCTAGGGGACTTTAGCCCAAGTTTTTAACATGGCATTGAAGCTTTGCAATGATCTGGCTTCTACCTACCTCTATAATACCACCCCTCATTGCCCAACCCAAACTCTCATCCCTTCCCCATACACGCTTTTATGTTCCAACCACTTACCTACCCACGTGTTGATTCTTAAAAATCATAGCAACCTCTTTCTGAAATGTTATTCTTCCATCCCTTACTCCTTCACATTTGGCATGTAAAATACTCAGATTTTTTTCCTTATACAACTATCATCTTTTCCAAAGCCTTTCCTGGCTACCACAACACTTAGCAGAATGACTACTCTTACCTTTATTTCCTGATTACAACCTTCTAGCACTGCATCTTCAATACTTTATTATATTTATTTGTCTATCTTCCCTACTAGCTTATGTGATCTTTGCAATGAAAATCCTACACTATTCACCTTAATATTCCCAGTGTCAAGTATAATCCCCACATAAACACACCGTAAATGTTTATTGAAGGTTGTTAAACATAAGTAACTAACTTGCTTGATGACTAAATATGATAGAATGTGATTTTATTCAAAGTCTACCAGAAGACAGGTGAGAAAGATACTCATGATTGGTCCTTGAAGAGCAAACAAGAAAGGCACTTTGACCAAAGTAAATTCTTAATGCAAAGTAAATTCATGAATGTGTGTAACAGAAACGAGGCCTCAGTTAGATGAAAGTTTTCATGGGGCTACAAACTCTAAATTCCAAGACATTTTGTATAACCCATTAACTCTAAGGAGATTTTCAAAAGCAGAAAGAGCTTTCTTACCTGTGCTCCAGTTCTCGAATGGACAGTATTACTCCTGAAGTGGATGGCTTCTGCTGGACAGTGGCCAAAAAGGTGAATTCACTCTTGTTCCGGAACAGCTGAATTAATTTCTCACTCACATGAGGAGCTGCATGGATCTCTCTTTCTATGTCTAGAAATCAAGAGGAAGATCAGGAGAAACAGGAGAGAAGAAGGAGAGGAGAAGAGGAAGGAGAAGGAGAAGGACAGAGAAGAAATACAGGAGAAAGAGGAGAGGGGAGATGAGAAGGAAGGGGAGAAAAGATCCATGGTTAAAAATGTCATGTCCAAAGAATCCAGATTGCATTTTTCATTTTCCTCTTCTGTCAATAGTTTTCATTTTCAGGCACCATTCACCACTCCCTACAGCTGCATTCATTCAATGCAAATCCCGGAAGTGCTATCTCTGTCACCGCGCCCACTTGTCACTTTGACAAGTTCACAATTGGCCAGTGATTTCTGACAGGAATTTTGACAGGACACTGAGCAATTCAGTTTGCTGCAAACAGATTAGGTTGCTGTAAATAAGGTGAGAGGTAGTCGGATAAATGTGGTCCTAAATTCAGAGAATCTTGGGATAATAAGACCCAAATGCCACTCAGCATTCTCCAATTTCACTTTTTCCATGGACACAGCTTCCTTCTCCCCACAATGTATATAGGAAACCTGTCCTTGCCTTGTACCTAGCAGATATTTACTAGCACTAATAATGCCAGACAACTCTGCCTTTGCTTAAAGAATAAATACAAGGCATGCTCATGCTCCACACACGTGCCTGGAATTTCTCCATAAACATGCAATGGATGACTTTCCTCATGAAATATTTATTAAAGTTGAAGCCAATTCAGCAGGTCTAGAGGTGTGTGCTTCCAGCTAATCCTGGTCCTGGACAAGAATGTTTCTTTCTCCAACATCAGCATAATGAGAGACATCCATCACTTCATACCCAGACTCACCCTTGTCATGATAAACTAGGTGTTATCTCATTATTTTACACTACATTTTCTGGCATCAGAAAGGGACATTAAGGGAGCAAAGTTAGAGAAGATTATTCAGAGGATGATAAATGAACATTATAAGTGCGTCTGGTGGCCTCCTCTCACATTCTGACCACCTCCTCTGACTGCATGATAACTACTTGGTTATTTCTCCAGGACTACATGGGAAGCCCTTGAAAAACATAGAACTTCAAAGGCTGCACTGCCCAAGCAACATCACAGACTGGTATATGGACCTTGAAGAATCTCATCCTAAAGAGTGGCTTCTGAATAAGATATCCTTCAATTCTTGACCTTGGGCCTCAGTTCTCTCATCTGCAAAATGAGGGAGTGGACTAGGTGATCTCTTAGAGCCTTCCACCTTAGCCTTCTAAAATTTTTTGAATTGCTGCTTCAATTTTATAACACAGAAAAGAACAGCACAGTCTTTTCCACCTGTAAATATCTAGGCTATGAATGGCAGAAAGCAATGTTTGTCCTCTATCTTGGAGACACCCAACTCAGGTAGACCAGTCTACCAGTATAAAACCTACCTGCACAATAGTAGCAAAGCCTTCACTACTTAATTGTTAAGTGGCATGCTGTCAGCTTTTGTCAAGCTTTGAGATAAGAGATAGCCACTTGAAAAACGCTTCTATACCTTTACAAAATCCCAGCCAAAGACATTCCAGATGATATTTAAAACCTATTAAATGTGTGGGTGAATCACTCTATAAACGAGAGTATTAGAAAATGTTTGTTAATATTATTTTTATTATCATTACTTCTTTATTTTGAGATGGGGGTCTCACTCTGTCACCAGGTTGAAGTGCAGTGGCATGATCTTGGCTCACTGCAGCCTCCACCTCCCGGGCTCAAGCGATCTCCCACTTCAGCCCCCCAAGTAGTTGGGACCACAGGTATGTGCCACCATGACCAGCTGTTTGTGTGTGTGTGTGTGTGTGTGTGTGTATTTCTGGTAGAGACAGGGTTTCCCCATGTTGCCCAGGCTTGTCTTGAACTCCTGATCTCAGGGGATCCACCCACCTTGGCCTTCCAAAGTGCTGGGATTATAAGTGTGAGCCACCGTACCCTATTATCATTACTTCTAAGCAAAGATCATCTTAATAAATTCACCTATAAGTAATGCCAAAAAAAATTCAACTCTTAAAATTCAGTTATATGTTGACTTTTTACTTTTTTCTTCTTTACTCATCAATTAGGAATCAACTGATTGGTATTGGATGCCTGAATTTCAGGATTCTAAAGCTTGGGACCAAAGAAAAGAGAGCCATAAGTGTTCAGCAATGCCTGCTGGAGGAAATGGATATGAATACCATATCAGCTATGGGTATCCTCACCTCTCACTCAACTCTCCCTGAGTGATATTATCCAACCCCATGACCAATGGCCTCCAACTTTATATCTGCAGCCCTAACCTCTCCCTTAAGCAGTACATTCAAATGTTCACCTTCAAGCATTTCAAATTGTAATGTGCCCACAGTGAAGCCTGTTCTCTTCCCTCCACTCTCAATTTTCTCACAGAGGTCCCAGTCTTAGTAAACGGTAACACCCTGTTCCTCAAGTCAAAAAACTAGAAATTGCCCTTGATTTTTCCCTGTTCTCCACTCTCCATATCCAATCTAAAAACAAGTCAAGTGGGCTCCCACATCTGGAATCTGTCCACTTCTTCCCAATTTCACTGTTAAAACTCTTGCCAAGCCACTATCATTGCTCCCTAGGGTGCTTCCAATGATCTCCTAACCTTTCCACTTCCATACTGCCCTCTTTTCACCATTCTTCACACAGTAGTTAACGTGCTCTTTTTAAAGCCTAAGTCCGAGTCCTTTCAGCCTCCTGCTTAAAATCCTCCAATGGTTTCCCACTGCTCAGAGGATAAAATCCAGTCCCTTCAGCATGCCTGCAAAGTTGCACACAAACTGATTCTTGCCTACCTCTCCCACCCCATTCATACTTTTCTCCTTGGTTGCCAGAGAAGCACACCAGGTCCACTCACACCTCAGATCTTCATGCTTGTCCCCCTGCCCACAGTGCTCTTCTCTCTCCTTTTCACGTCCCTGACTCCTTCTCCTTCAGCTTTCACTGTAAATGCAATCTTCTGGCCTCTCCAAGGCAGGCTCTGCATTAATGTCTCTCTAATACTCCAGTCTGGGTATTTTCTTCATTTGACTTGTCATATTATATGTACTGTAATCCATTTATTATTTGCTGATATCATTTATCACAGTCTTGTTTCAAGTTTGTTACCTATTATTATTTCCTTTCTTTTCCCACTAGACTATAAGTTCCATGAGGGCAGGCATACTTATTTATCCATTGTTTTATCCACAGTTCTTAGTACCTGGCACAAAACAGGCATCCAATAAAGGTTTACTGAATTGATTAATGTATTTTCCATTTATTTCTCTCATTTATATTGTTACTTCAAGTAACCACATATATTATGGTCAGAAAATAATATATCTTTTGGAAAACCAGGAGATAAGTGGGTCCTTCTCAAATGCTCATGGCCATGAAAATTTATTTTAATGATGTTTGCTGTTAAATAAGCCCTACTTCTTTGCAGGACACCTCCACTTAATAGGTCTGATCTAGTCCTACCATACTTCTGCTCACTCAACCCTCCAAGAAAACGGAACATTTCTTATGCTGGCTTTTCTTATTCCTTTTTATAAATGATTGGCACACTGAAGTAAAGAGACCCCATTAGGACTCACTAGAGTGAAATGGAAGAAACATCTGTTTTGATACACTGAGGCTTTATATGCATTCTCATTTTCAGAGAAGCCCTTTCAAGTAAATTTTGACCATGATTCAGATGTTAAGAAAAACACAACAAAGTAATTCTATGCCCTACAATATGCAGGCAGAAACACTGGACAGGTTTCAAAGGACTGAGATCACTTTGAGTTTTGCAGATGACTAGCTGTGTGACTTTGGATAAAGTACCTTACCGCTCTGAACCTCACACTCTACATCTGAAAATTAAGACCACTAAATTCCATGATCTCCAAGTTCTTTCCTAGTCTTGACGTTTCATTTCAGTTAATCACTTAATCCTGCTCATAGCTGCATAGCAAAAGAGAGCACTGAGGGCAAATTCCATCTATTAAGAAACCTAGATTCTACAATTTTTCTCCTCTGCTGATTTTCCAAATTAACATAAAACATAAAGTTGTCAACTATTAAAAATAGTGATATGTCACCTACTTTGCAGCAACCTGCTTTATCCCTGGAGTTAAAAGAGCAACCAATGAAACCAATTAATGGGAACCTATAGTGAATATTGTACTTCTATATTCAACCACTATAATATGTGTCTGCTGTATTACTTAAGAATATTCAATTCTGCTAGAGAGAACAAGAAAAACAAACGGGACAGATAAAGCCCATAAGAAGTGCTAAATATAGAGAGCAAGTTAGAAACCTGTGAAACATGCTAAACATAGACTGAATACATGGAACATAAGTGTGTTGAATACAGATAAGAAGGATTGAATAAGAGTGTTACTTACAAATACATGGGTTGGGAGGACCAAGTTATAATGTGCAAATCGTGCCACCTTCACAATGACAGTCACGCCATCCCTAAACCAACACCCATCATTGACATCCGTTTCATTTCCATTCTGGTCCCACATGTACTATCCTTGAGAAATGCTAATAAAACCCATCACTGCTCACCAAATTAACTGGTGAATTACAGGTGTATCCAGGATTACTTGCTCCTAAGTATTTCCAATAGAGGAAGCATGTGGGCTCCGGAAACCTCCCATTCGCTGAGCCCCCTCCCTTTTCGTTAACCTCAGCTCCAGTCCTCATAATCACACCATCATCAAAGAAGCTGATGCAGCAATGAGAGAGAGAAAAAAAAAAACACAGAATATATGAGGAATGAATAACACAGGAACTGGGTGGGCTGGTGCTTCCCACTGCTCACACTCAATCCTACATGTGTTAACCTACTCCATCTCTTTCCCCTGCTTCCTCCTAGATATTTTAAACATGATTCAAGTATTTGAATTTAGTCTGTCCATGAGGCTTCCCATTTTGTAACCTTTCGGAGTGTCCTTGGAGGCTACCATTGCATAAAAGTAGTTTCACATACAACAACCACTTCACTTTAAGTGAATATTTCACATTTTTGAAAAGGGGGAAAATGGCATTCGAAATACTCAGGTTTTGCATGTTCTAGTTAAGAAGTGCTAACTCAGCAGCAAGAGTTAAGTGCTTTTTCTTTCCCAGGATAAAACGGTTCTACCTCGTCATTTTTAAAGAAAGACTAAAAATGCTAATATGATGATTAAACATCAGCAAAAAAAAAAAGTGCTGGGTGAAGGGAGGAGATTGGAGAAGGAAAGAAATTAAATGATGGTATTCACACACTCTTCTCTGTGTTCACACACTCTTCTCTGTGTTCACACACTCTTCTCTGTGTTCACACACTCTTCTCTGTGTTCACACACTCTTCCCTGCCTCAAATAGAAGCAACTTCATTTCCCTCTTCCCTGATGTATAGAGTGCGGATGGTGGTGAATTTCATTGTCAACAAGCATATACCTTGCTTCCCCTGCGCCAGGCACGGTGGTTGGCACTGGGGGAATGAAAGTAAAAATACAGTTTCTGCCCTGGAGGATAGACACATAAGCAAGACAGTTTCTTTAAGACAACAGTTACAGAATAGGGCAGTGCACAAAGATAAAGAGAGGAGGCCCCTTAGAGATTAGGGATGACATCATGGAGGAGATATCATTGAACCTGACTCTAAAAACATGAATAAGCATTTACTAGGCAGGAGAGAGGGAGAAGAGGGCATTCACTGCAACAGCATTGTATGACTGTGAACTCACGTGTTTTACATTATCCCAGCATTTTTCTTTTTCTGCAAGTGTATCTCTTACTACAAGTTCAGCAGAGAAAGCATCTACTTACCTAATATTGGAGCAAATTCTCAGGCCCCTGATTGGCCAAGGGGTACCACATTAGCACAAAGCAGACCAAGAGGCAAAATCCCCACCAGTGCACAGCTAGGAATCAGCAAATTGAGGTGGGAAAAGCAGCAGCAGCCAGAAACACATAAACACAAACGCACCAAGGCAGCCCGTCTCAGCCTCAGCTGCTAGAGAATGCAGGCAACATTTCAGTAATTACACTGAGAACCTCAAAATATAGCAAGCTCCTGATATAGACAGGCCACATCCTTCTAGCCTGAGTGCCACACAAGTTCATGGTAAGAACAGCCCCAAAAGGTAAAGCAACATTTCTTAATTTGAAATGACAGTTGGCTTTTCATTTCTGAATGTAGAGGAAATTTGTCAATTCAGAACTGCCAACCATCAGTGAGGCAATTTCTGGTTTTGGAGGGTGGGAGGCACATGTCCCACTATTTGGTCTTGTGACCCTTCTTTAAGGATGTCAGATGTTCTTCTTTAAGGATGTCAGATCCAAGCAACTTTCAAAGCAACAGAAATCACTAGAAGACTCCCAGTTAACATGTAAGGGATTTTCATCTCCACTAACAAGTGCACAATAACATTCTGTTAAACCTCCATTTGTTCCAGAAGCCGGAATGAGACAAATCAAACGTGTATGTCTTATTACTGTGCCAAGGGCAGGGCTAATGCTCTGCACATGTCATCTCACTTACAATAACTTTAGGAGAAGACATTATTATTATTCCTACTTTACAGATGACCAAACTAAAGCTTACAGAATTTAAATAATGTTCTAAAGGACACTAGGCTAGGAAGGCTTGGTGCTGAGATTTCAACCCGGCAAGCTGGTTCCATGAGCTACACTCTTAACTGTGCTACACCCGCTATTCACCAATCTGTGTGATCTCGGTGCTTGATATAAATCAAGGGTAAATCACCATGATACACCCAGTGTCTGGCACTTTTGTGTTCACTCAGGAAATATTTATTGAATAAATGAATGAACAATCTATTTGTACATCCCTTATGAGGTAAATACAAACACATCTCCATTTAACAGGTGAAGGAACTGAGGCACAGAGAGGTTTCATGGCTTGCCCAAGGTCACATGACGAGTGGAGACAAAGCTGACTCTTGCCCCAGCAGAGTCGACTGTGACATTCCATGGTATTCAACTGATGCCTCTGCTTATTTTTTATCCTCCTCCCTTTCCTGTCTCCAACAGCCCGCATTCCTGCATTCCAGCACCACAAGCCTCACATCCCTTCTTCCCAGGGCCATGTTCCTCCCCATTTTGGTACACTCCCATCTGCAGCAACCATCTGTCTTCTCCCCTTTTCTGATAACATGTTAATTGCTACTCCTCAGGCCAGTTTTCTCTGACCACCCCAGGCCAGCTCAGGTTCCTGTCTTTATTTATCTTCATTGTACTTATCACAATTGTCAGGGATTATGTGTATAATCATTTACATGTGTAATCATTTTATTAAGTGCTCCATATATATATATATATATATTTGTTTGTTTGTTTTTGCTTTTTTGAGACAGGATCTCACTATCACCTAGGCTGTTGCCCAGGCTGGATCATGGTGCAATCTTGGCTCACTGCAACCTCTGCCTCACGGGTTCAAGCGATCCTCCTGCCTCAGTCTCCTGATTAGCTGGGACTACAGGCACCCGCCACCACGCCCGGCTAATTTTTGTATTTTTGGTAGAAGATCGGGTTTTGCCACATTGCTCAGGCTGGTCTCAAACTCCTGGGCTCAAGTGATCCACCCACCTTGGCCTCCCAAAGTGCCAGGATGACAGGCATGAGCCACAGCCCCCCGCCAAGTGCTATATTTATTCCCCACTGGACTGTAAGTTCCATGAAAAATTGCCTACCAATATGTACACTACACCTAGCACAGTGCCTGGTACATGGTTAAGCCTCAAATCTTTGTCACATTAATAAATCATATCTTGGCTCCAAAGTCTGGAACACAATATAAGAAAAAAGATTTACCAAATACATGAAAATATAACCCAAACCTGTTGAGAAAAAGTACATTCAAGTAATGAGCTGCCTAAAGAATAATAAAGCCAGTTCAGTGTCCCCAACTCCTCCATTAGGGGACTAAACCTAAGGCATCCTGTGACACATGGTATTAACCAATTTTCTGTAATTACTGTGTAATTCGATCAAAAGAGATTCTGGTACCCCATAATTTTGCTAATTAGATAGGTACTGTAAGGCAGATGAGCTCTTCTTAAAAACGTTTGACAATACTAGTAAGGCAAATCAATGCATCCCCTGTTGCTAAGAAATTAACAACGTGTAGCCACTCCTCTTTAGGCTGCCTTTCCACACTGCCACCCACCAGCAATCAAGTCCCGTTATCCCCATCCTCCTCATCCCCATACCTCCCGCCCCATCTCAGTGAGAAACACAGGAATAAAGAGTTAAAGTATGAATGCCAGCTCCATGTGAATCACAAGACAGGAGAACAAAAAGCAAAAGAGTGGTGAAAAGACTTTTATAATACGATTAAGAGTGCATTATATAGTGAAGAAGCTATCCAACAGCAGAGAATGGCTAAGTAAATTAGGATATATACACCCCATGGAAAATTATGTATGATAATATAATGATATGAAAGGCATTGAAATAACATAGAAATGTCCAGCCAATACTCTGAAACAGGTATACAATAGTACATACAGCATCATATCAAGTCTACAGTAACGTAAAATTTATTTCGTGATGCATAGCAGATAGATAGGCATGGCCTTCAATTTTGTCAAAAATTAGGAGCTAACATGGGTGAAATTTTTCTTCTTTCCATGTGTCTGAATTTTCCAAATCTTCTCTGAGAGTTATTGTAAGAAAAAAACAATGTTTATGCTAAAATATATGAGCTCATCATAGAAATTGGAGAAACAAGAAGGACATCCTACAAAAGAAGAAAATAATCACCAATCACCTTGCTTTCAGTCCCACAATTGTGTATCCTTAAATCAGTGAAGACAACAGAGGGGTTTTTTTGGCAATAACTGACCAGCAACCCTCCTCAGGTGCCATTTTAATACACACTGATTGTCAAGAGTCTGAGAACCCCAAGGGTGTACTCATCACATAGCGCACAAAACTCTAAGCACCAAAGGTTGCCGGGTGCAAGAACATCAGTTCCAGCAAGGGATCTCTCGATGTTCTTATGAAGACATGAGGGCAGTCCTTGCCCCTGCCCTCTGCTAACCACCCATCCACTCATTTATTCCTTTGTTCATTCATTCTTAACTTTAAAAACCTTTACTGAGCACTCCTCTGAACCAGCACTGTGGACACAAAACTAAGACACACCTTCTATGCATGAGGAGCTAAAAGTCTAGTTATAAAGACACAAACAAAAGCGAATGGATTCTGCTCAGCTTTTCAGTTCAGAGATACAAGAAAAGTAGAGCCAGGCATGGTAGCATATGCCTGTAATCTCAGCTACTCAGGAAGCTGAGACAGAGGATAACTTGAGCCCAGGAGTTCAAGTCTATCCCGGGAAACATAGTGAGAAAGACCCTATCTCTAAGAAGAAAGAAAGAAAAAGAGAGAGGAGGAGGAAGGAAAGGAGAGAAAGAAAGGAAAGAGAGGAGAGAAGGAAAGAAAAAAGAAAGAGGGAGAGGAAGGGAGGGAGGAAAAAAGAAAGGGAGGGAAAGAAAGAAAGGGAGGAGAGGAGAAGGGAGGGGAGGGGAGGGGAGGGGACAGGAGAGGAGAGGAGAGGGGAGGAGAGGGGAGGAGAGGGGAAGAGGGGGAGGAGAGGGGAAGAGGGGGAGGAGAGGGGAGAGGGGAGGAGAGGGGAAAGGGGGAGGAAACGAAGGGGAGGGGAAGAGAGGAGGGGAAGGGGGAGGAGGGGGAGAGGGGGGAGGGGGAAAGGGGGGAGGGAGGGAGGAAGGAAGGAAGGGAGGGAGGAAAAAAGGAACGGAAGGAAGGAAAGGAGAGAGAGAAGAAAGAGAGAGGGAAAAAAAGGTCATGTTTAGGTCATGTCATCACAGGTCTGAAATCACCTGGAGCAGGACCAGAGAGTGAGTCCCCTCACCAGGGACTTAATCTTCCAGGGAAGAGGCAGTGTAAGGTAGTGGTTAAGAGCTCAGGCTCTGAAGCCTCACTGTTTGGTTAAGATTCCAGTTTCAAGCTGGGTGTGGTGGCTCATGCCAGTAATCCCAGCACTTTGGGAGGATGAGGTGGGTGGATCACTTCAGGTCAGGAGTTCAAGACCAGTCTGGTCAACATGGCAAAACCCCATCTCTACTGAAAATACAAAAATTAGCCGGGCCTGGTGGCATGTGCCTATAATCCCAGCTACTTGGGAGGCTAAGGCAGGAGAATCACTTGAACCTGGGAGGAGGAAGCTTCAGTGAGCCAAGATGGCGCCACTGCACTCCAGCCTGGGTGACAGAGAGCCAGACTCCATCTAAAAAAAAAAAAAAAAAATCCAATTTCGCCTCTTATCAGATGTATAATCTTAGATAACTTAATCTCTCTGTGCCTCAGCTTCCTCATTTTTACAAATGAGAATAAAACCACATATACCCACGGGGATAGTATAAAGACTAAATCAATTAGTACATGTTGAACTCTCAAAACTGTCTTCCACAAAACAAGCACATGACAACTGTTAGCTTGTTTGGTATAGAGCCAGGACAGGCCCTGGGTCCTGTAGGATGGGTGGGGTATCAAGCTATGGCAGCAGCCACCATGCCACAAGAGTCTTGGTGCTACAGCTGGTGCTGAAGTAAAGGTCACACTGATGGTTGGTTATGGCTGTATCCCAGCAGGAGAGCAGTGGGCAGGAGAGCAGTGAGCAGGTGAGCAGGGGTTGCCAGCCATGGGTGGAGGCATGGTTAGTAGTCAGTTCTAACTCTCTTCTGTTAAAACAAAAATTGAAAATTGGGCAGCGGCTATAGGACTTCCAGCCACTCCAATCTATGTCCAGCCAGTCAATTTTCAAACAGTTCTGAATTTTTTATTTTTGCTAGATGTCAAGCTAAGGACTTTATATATGCTAATTTGATCCTCATAGCAGCCTAATGGGGTCAGCATTGCTATCTCCATTTTACAGACGAGATATGAAAAGTTAAAACGTGTTCTACTAAGTAGTCTATCTGGAATCAAACCCAGATCTGTCTAAAGCCAACCATAAGGCACCACTGCCCCTCAGCACCATCTATGGGCTCAGACAAACCAGTGTTTGAATCTCAGCTCTGCCAAGTACCTGCTGTACAACCTTAGATAGCTGTTTTCCTCCCTTCATCCTTGAGTTGCCTCATCTGTAACACTCGCCTTCCAGGGTTCAGGAATGAATGAATGAATGAATGAAAAGTGCCTAGTATTTTGGTACTATGCACCTTATGACATTTCTGAGATGCTTTAAAAAAATGCCCAGATATCTAGACATTAAAGTCAGGGCTTTAATATTTTCTAAGCATATTCATACACATGATAATATTTCAAATTCATAAAACCAATTAAATGGGAATTAATAGTCTCACTTTAAAGATGAAGAATCTGTGGTTTATAGAAAATAAGTGACTTATCCAAGATCTCACCTCTAGCAAGTAGCAGAGATGTGTCTCTGACTCCAACTTTGTAGCTTATTTTGTATATTTCTGTTTGGCTTCCCTAATCCCCAACATGAGAGAACCATTACACTTCTCTACTCCAATGCTACGCCTTCCCTACGTAAAGACACACTCCTCCTCCCACAGCCTAAACTATTCCGTATATTAAGGGTGTCATCTCTAGCCTGCTTAAAAAGTTTGGTGGGCTGATCTAATTACAATTCATTCCTTTTTGTGCACAGTCCTAATTCTCAGGCATGAAAGAGACATTTTTAAATGCTGTATTGGTCCTGACCTTGCCACATCTACTCAGATTCAGTAGTAAACAGTAGGGCATCATGTTCAACTGCCAAGCTCTCTAATTTATGATTATTCATTATAAATCATTTTTACATGTTGCTTCAAATGCTGGTTTTCAAGAATAAAAATCTGCCTGCATTGAAATGCACAGTGATTTTAATATGCAAGCCTCCTACAGAGATGATGTCTCATTTTAATTATTGTTTCGGTTTAATGGGTTTTCATTAAATTAGAGGATAGAGCAATTACTAGGGTGAACGGCTAATGTTTCAAAGGTAAGCTCCTGTGGCTCCGTAGGCAAAAAGACAGTTGTGGCTTAGAGAAGTAGAAAGACACACTCTTCTGAATAAGCTTGTATTCAGCCTGACAGAAAACAGCACCAGATAGTTTTCTCCCCAACTTCAAAATAGAGCTTGCATCCCCTCTCTGTGATATGCAAACAGCTCTCGGAGTATCGTTAGAACTTAGAGGTATCTTGGGGTATCTTAATCATATGACTTTTCTATCAGGAATCTAGGCTCCCCTGTCATCACAGTAGAAACTGCTCTTAAAAGTCCACAGCCTGCAAAGCGATATGTCAAACCACAGGAAAATACTCCTGATGAAATTGTCTTCTCTCTCACACACAAGTAATTTAGTTGGTTTAGTGGATTAATGTCTGACTTCCCACCCCTGGGAAATTGGTCCAACTTCAGCAGAGGATGCAATGACCAAAATCATATTAATTAGCAAACTGTCAGAGGCTCAATGAGAAATGACTTTGGTGGCCTCAGCAATATTTCACCCCAGAAACTGCACAGATTTGACACTCAGGGACCAATAGGGCAGCATTACCTCAGATGGAGGCAAAGGAATTAATGAGAAGTAGGAAAGGAGTGGAGAGTGAGAGGTAAAGTTGGCTTTATTGGGGTCCCAGAGGTCAGTGGTGAGGGACATGACTCAGTACTTGGGGAGGGTGACCCTCTGCATTGCAGAAGCTTGCACTGGGGAGATGGAGGGGGCTTAGTAAGCTTCAGATCTGTAATTTCTTCTCCAATGGAGCCAAAGGAGAGAGCTGGGGGAAGCTAGAGGGGTCCTTCCAGAAACAACTGTGCACGTTGTTTCTGGAAAGACCCCTCTGTCCAGTGCAGGTCTGGCTACAATGCATGCCAAATAAATAGTACAGGAGCCTCTCACCTTGCTATGGGAAGGAGGGGAAAAAATCTTTTCCACAGCAACCAGGAGTCATGAAGCAATGTCAGTCCCAGGTGAACCAGCAGGAACTAAGTGATGAATAGGTACCCTCATGCTCACCACCACCTCCCCACCCTCCCAGCTGGTATTTCTGCCAGGAATAATAATTCGGAACTCCTCAATATAATGCTTTCTTTTCAGCTCCTTTATTTCCACTGTCCTAAAAAGCACATCATCAGCTCTTAGATCACATGCATTAATCTAATTACATGCCTTGTTAGCTAATTAGTTCCAGAGTCACTGCTGAGGAGGACTCCCTCACTATTTATCTATCTGTGTTGGCCACAGGGTGTTTGTGTATTCAGGTTCCTGGGGAAACTATGCAATTATCAGTCTTCAACCTTGTGCTCAGGAAGGATGGTGAGGCTTTCTGGACGGGAAACAGGTCACCTGAAACTCCAGGCTTTGAACAGAAGCTCTGTCCAAAAGCTTTGTGCATCTGCCCAGAAAAGGGGCTATGGATGTGGTAGATTTTTTTTCCTTTGGCAGACTTGCTGTCTTTCTTTGAAAACGGACCTCCTTTTTAGAGATGTTATTCTGACTGTATTAAACATTAATGTCCCCCCTTAAAATGAATCACTGGAAATGCCACTTGTTCCTTGAACTCAGGGCCTGTTGCTATCTGGCTGCAGGATCTTTCTCGACCAATTTCCCACCTCCACCCTTCCAAACAAGAGCCATAACTGAGAGCTAAAATTATAATCCTCATTTACTGAAGCTTTTTTAAAAGAAATGAAAACGTCAGTTTTGGGGAAAATTGGTCTTTGATCATTGTTGCAAATAATTTGGTTCTTGCATATCCTAGGGTAAGAACATTTAATCCGTTTCAATAAATTATTCCTTCAGTGTATTAAATAGAGCCTTTGTGATAATTTATTTCAAAGGATGCCTGGTAGGTTCCCAAGCAGTCTTTTCTACTTGGGTATCATCTAACTTAGACAACAGATATTCTTTTCAGCTCTCCGAACTACCCATACCAAGAGTAGTTGTAAGTTCATCCTTGTGCATCCCCAATTAGAGTACTTGTGAGATCTCAGAGCGCAAGACATGGTAAGGGTCTGAAGCACAGCCAGGCACAAGTGAGAGGCTCCATGGGGACACCATCTCTTCTCCCTCCCAGAGTTTCAGCCACCTCCATGCCTATTCAAGCCCTGCCCATCTCTCAAGGCCCAACTCAATTCCTCTAACTCTGTGAAGCTCTGGCACCCCAGCTGAGGGTGATTTTCCTTTTCCAATCCAAAATTCAATCACTCACCCATTCAAAGATGTATTTGTGGAGTACGTTCTCTGTGCCAGGCTCTGTACTGTGGTGATTAAGATGGACTCAGTCTGGAGAGAAACATCTGGCCAGTATTTTTAGCTGCACTGACCAATACCACCCACTCTTACAAATCTTATTCTCTAATTGTGCCAAAGTCAATGGCCAGATGGTGGCCTGACCACTAAGTGAACCACTGGTAACCTCCCCAACAGTCATGCTCTGCCTCCTTTTGAAACATTCTGCCCTTTTGACACCGCATTCTTCTTCTTGTCCTCCTACCTCCAAGGCTGTTTAGAGGCTCCTACACGGTGCACTCCTCTGCCTGCTGTCTTATTTGTCAGAGTGCCTCAAAGAACATCCATCCATCAGCAAGCCCTGAGCTCCATTTCCACTATGATCCCCAATCCTCTTGACTAGAATATTGCACCAGTCCCTCACTGTCAGCTTGCCTCCACTTGTCACTCCTGCCCTCCCCTCCTCTCTCCTCATTTCCCCTTTCCTCTTACTCGTTGTCATTTTCTCGCTCTATCCCATGTAGCAATCAGAAAATCAGGAAGATCCTTTTCAAACTTAAATCACATTACCTCAATTCCTTACTTAAAGTCCTAAAAGAGCTGCTTTATTAGTTTCTTATGGCTGTTGTAACAAATTACTGTAAACCTAGAGGCTTAAGGCAACACAATTCTATTATATTACAGTTCCGGAAGTCGGAAGTCTGAAACAGGTTTCACAGGACAAAAACCAAGATGGGGGCACGGCCATACTCCCTCCGGAAGCTCTAGGGGAGACTGTTTCCTTGCCTTTTTCAGCTTTCCTTGGGTTGTGTCTTCTTCCTCCATCTTCAACACAAGCAGCATAGCATGTTATGATCTCTCTCTGCTTCCATCTTCACATCACTTTTCTATCTGATCCTCATGCCTTTCTCCTATGAGAACCCTTGTGATTACACAGGCTCCACTTGGAATCCAGGATAAGCTTCTCACCTCAAGACCCTTAACTTAATCATACCTGCTAAGTTCCTTTTACCATTTGAAGTAATATAGTCACAGGTTATGGAGATTAGAACGTGGCCATCGTTTGGGAGGAGGGCAGCATTATCCAGCTGTCCACACTGCCCATTATGATTTGAATAAAACCCTAACTCCTTGCCATGGCCTGAAAGGCCCTGACTATGCTCTTTGGCCTCCTTTGGTACCTTCACCCACATGGGCCATCCTTGTGCCCTTTAAACTTGTTTGACCCAAGGGGCCTTTTGGCTAGCTGTTTCAAGAACAAAGGCTCGGGAGCACAACAGCCTGGATTCAACTCTCAGCTTACTGGACCTATATATATAACCTTGGTCAAGTGATTTAATTCCTATTTTCCTTTCTGTGCCTCTGTTTTTCTTTCTGTGGCACATAATACCTATCTCCTTTGTACAATTATTACAAGGATTAAATGATCTCATGAATATAAAGAATTTAGAAAAGTACCTAGCATATGAAGTGTTCCTCATTCATAATGTGAGTGATCATCAATATTATCTTTGCATGGCTGGCTCCTTCATTTAGGCATCAGCCCAAACGTCACCTCTGCAGGGAAGTCCTCCCCAATGTAAAGTCAACTCTCCCCCTAAGTCTCTCTCTCTCTCTCTCTCTCCAATATAGCTGTTATATTTCCTTCATAGTATGTATTACAACCTAAAGTTACTCATTTATTAGTATACTTGTTTATTGCAATTGGCCATTGGCCATCTTTGGTAGAATGTAAGCTTCATGTGGACAGGGACTGTGTTTTCTCTGCTGCATTCTTAACACTCAGAACAGTGCCTGTCACATGGATGTGCAATAAATATTTGTTGAATGCATGAAAGAATGAATATGATATACTACTGGTTCTCTCTTCACTGTACCTAGGCCAATAGCCCCTCAAGGACAGGGTGTCTATCATACTCTTATAAAATCAGGACCCAGGACAGTGGCTGGCACACAGCAGCATAACAGACTCTCCTGATTGATCAATACGTCAATAGCAGCCATGCACAGTGGCTCACACCTGTAATCCCAGCAGTCTGGGAGGCCAAGGCAAGCAGATCACTTGAGGCCAGGAGTTCAAGACCAGTCTGACCAACATAGTGAAACTCCATCTGTACCAAAAATACAAAAAATTAACTGGGCGTGATGGTGCACACCTGTAATCCCAGCTACTCGGGAGGCTGAGGCAGGAGAATTACTTGAACCCAGGAGGTGGAGGCAGCAGTAAGCCAAGATCATGCCACTGCACTTGAGCCTGGGCAACAGAATGAGACTTTGTCTCAAAATAAATAAATAAATAAATAAATATGTCAATAGGAAATAGGATTTAAAGCCTCCTTTAAAGGTAGGGGCTCAAAATAAGAAATTATTTTTCTCCATCCAGTCAAAGATTGAGAGAGAAGGGATGCCGAAGTCACATGTTGAAAAAAGACAGATTAAAAGCAAGACTCCAGGAAGTTGCTCTCAACCTTGCCCTGTCCCCAATACACACTAGCGGGTTTAGATAGTTCCTTAATCATGGTGAGATCTTCTGTTTAAATGAAATACCAAAAAGGATGCTGTGGCTAAATTATACATAAAATATGTGGCTAAAAGCCAGTTGGTGGGGAAAACCTTGCCAAGCCCTGAATGCCAACCACCTTGTGTCTCTTCTTTCCAATAAAACAAGCAGCTCATGCCCTGTCAGGTGAGGACCTTTCCCTTTGAGGCACTGCATGGTTGTACTCCCTGCTTTCACATTGCTTGCAGTTTAGAGTAGAAATGACATGACTTCACATGAAAACAGTTGCTCTTCTCACTGCCATGAAGTGCTGCACTATTACTGCCATCCAGCCGTGTTTGGGCTTTGACAGTGGGCCCAGGGAAGAGTCATCCTTGACGTCAATCTTGAAGTATGGAGGTGTCTACCTACACCTTCCTCACTCCCTTGAATGGCTTAGGTGCAGCTTCCCTGTGCTCACAGTTCTTGCTACAGACTTGTGTCACACCTCATTACATATGCCACTGCCTTGCTCCAAACCCTTCAATGACTCCAACTGCCTCTAAGACAAAATCCA
Organism: Macaca thibetana thibetana; assembly: GCF_024542745.1. NCBI lineage: Eukaryota > Metazoa > Chordata > Mammalia > Primates > Cercopithecidae > Macaca > Macaca thibetana. The sequence goes on from NC_065591.1 coordinate 44,718,325, forward strand.
ATCCTCCTAAAATATGGAGTTATTATTTAATGGAAACAGCATTTCAGTTTTGCAAAATAAAAAAGTTCTGGAGAGCTGTTATACACCATGAATATACTTAACACTGCTGGAATGGGAAATGATAACAGTGGTCAATTTTATGTTGTGTGTTTTTTATCCACAATTAAAAATACACACTTAATTTAATAAAAATTGAATCCCCTTCACGTGACCAACAAAACTCTACATAACGAAATCCTATAGACCTCGCCAGGCCCAATTCCCACCTCTTCCCTCCTTCTTGGTCTCCTTCTTGGCCCTTCTTTAGGTTCCACCAACTAACACACAAGCTCCTTCCTGCCTTTAGGGTCTCTGGTCAGGTCATTCTTTTGCCTGAAACACACTTCAGCCCACTCCATACCTGGTTACCTCCCATTCATCACTCAGGCTTCAGCTGAAACATCATTTCGCTAGACCCCAGCCCCCAGCTAAAGTAGGTCTCCCAGTCTACATTAATTACCATACCACAGCTTTTCCTTCTTTGGGCTCATCCTAGTGTGAGGCTGCATGGAAGCTCACCACTGTGCTGTGGTGCCTGATGCCACATATAGCACAAAGAGCAGCTAGTGAAGGACATTGGAGAAATGGATGGATGGATGACTGGTAATCCATTGGTAATCCCTGGTAAACCCTTCTGAACCTGTATGAACCTAGAAAGTTAAACCTTTCTGAAGCTATCTGTAGGTTGTCCCGAAACCCACCATGCAAGTACAATGCCTACAATATACACTAGCATTAGAATTTCTCCTGTATCTGCCTCATTTTTTTTTTTTTAAACAGAGGCAAGGTCTTGCTCTGTCACCCAGGCTAGAGTGCAGTAGCATGTTCATAGCTCACTGAAGCCTTGACCTCCTGGACTCAAGCAATCCTCCTACCTCAGCCTCCGAAGTAGCTGGGACTACAGTCATCTGCCACCATGCCTGGCTAATTTTTAATTTTTTGTAGAGATATCTTGCTATGTTGCTTAGTCTGGTGTTGAACTCCTGACTTCAAGTGATCCTCCTACCTTGGCTTCCCAAAGTGCTGGCATTACAGGTGTGAGTCATCCTTCCCAGCCCTCATTCCAATTTAAACGGCAGCCCCCAGTTCTCATTCCTTGATTGGAGATTTCGGTCAACAAGATCAACAAATACCTGACTCTCATGTCTGACTTCCTTCCCCTCAGCCTTTTGTGAACACAGACTTAACATCTCACCTTTTCCTCCTTCCAACTCCCTCCAGCTGAGCAGTTCTCAGCACTAACTGTGCATCAGAATCACCTGGGTAACATGTTTTAAATGTGATTTGCAGTCTGCACCCTGAGAGACTCAAAAACAAAAAAAATAGTCTGGGGTGTAGGACAGGTGTCAATATTTATTTGTTTGTTTCAGATAAACGTGATGGGCAGCCACAGCTGAGAACTGGTGTCCCAGCTCCAGGTGTTGGTGTTTTGGTGACTGTCCTGGCTCCAGGTCAACAGTAGCACACTGGCCAGCCTCAGGCCAGATGCAGCCTCAACATGCTGGTGTAGCTCCCAGTGTTACCCACCCAACCCACCATATTTCATCAAGTCCAAGATGTCATCAATTATAAACTACACCATCATTTGACACACCGTAAGAAATAAACAAAAAGCTGTTGATTATAAGAGACACCATAATTGTAACACATATGTAATTTATTACATAATTATACCAATTGCCTGTAAGGCGAAATCCAATCCTACCCTAAAATATTAATGGATATAGCATTTCAGTTTGCAAAATTAAGAAGTTCTGGAGAGCTCTTATATGAATAAGTGTGTGTGTCTTGGAATCAGTGAAATACAGTATAAAAATTGAAATATTTCATATAAAAATTCAAATCTCCATTAAAAAATTAGATGACCTGGCAACACAGAGCCCATATTCCCACAGGCAACAGTGCAGTGAATGTGGAATTGAAGAAATGCAACTCATGCACAATGTTGCCAGTTGGCTGCGTTCCCTTGCCAGTGCACATCACTCAGCTGTTATCCGGCTGGCCCCCTATGCACCTGGGATTGAAGGCCCTTCCCAGCACATCTCTAACTTATGCTAATACTACACACACTCACCCAGGCCCTACACAAACCCCCTCCATTCCTGCCCTTCCACATTCTTCCTAGCCCCTCTAGGTTCTCCAGCCTCACCCTGGTGCTTCTCAGCTGGCGTGCCAGGGTGTGGGTTACAGGGGTCTCTGGAGTATGAGTCCCTCAGCCCTCAGGGTGGCTCAGCAGAGCACTTTTGGCATAAAAACAGTCCCTTCTCTTTCCTTCCATGTAATGTACAAATACAGCCATTTTCCTTATGTGCCATGATATGAAAAAGGTCACAGAATGCGGCCCAGTGTTGAAGTAGAATTGGGGATCAGAAGATCTGGGATGCACCATCAGTCCTGCCACTTAGTATCTGAGTGATATTTAATACTCCAACACTAATATCTGGGTGGTCATTTAATCCCTCTGAATCTTGGGGTCCCTTTCATAAACTGATGACCAATGAGAATAATTCTTCTATCCCAGAATCCACACAACAAATATTAATACATGTGATCGTGCACATGACCAGTTTTGAAAATGTCACTCTCACTTTCCTCCATGCCTGAGTGCCAGGGCAGGACAACCCCAAGCAGGCTGGGTACATGCGGTGACTACAGCGGGAGGGCTTGCTCTCACCACCCTTCTCAAATAGCTTACAACCCAGCAGTGAGAATGGGTGGATAGATCCTAGCATGACAAAGATAAACCCTGAGTAAATAAATACCTCACGCTGAATCCCCAGGAAGGAGAGAGGCCAAGAGCATATGGATGGTGTGGGTGATAGGTGTCTCCAGGTGAGTTAGTCAATAAATAAGGAGCCACTAAGCCCTGCATCCAAAGAGAATGCCATGGAACAACAGTTGGCCTTTTTTGTCTTTCCAGTAAGGTTGACATCTTTTTTTGAAGTGTTTCAGCTTACTTTTTCAAATTCATGATGTAAACCAACAGGATGAGTGTCTTTCTTCAACCCCGTGCTGCTGTCCCACAACATCTGTAGGTATAGGTATCCTTTTAAGTTTTTCCTGTCACTATTCCCTCAAGTCCCCCCATACCAGGCATACCAAATGATCTAGACCCCATGTTCTATAAAAAAGACAAAAATGTAAAAAACAAGGAAGCAATATTTTGATCAACCACAGAATAATAATGTGAGCATGAGAAATGCAAAGATGCCTGTCAATGTTTCTATTTATGTGTAACGACGGCTGTAGCCCTCTCCTTAATTATGCTCTTATTCACCGTATGCATGGAGTCTGTCACTGTGGGTCTGGGTGTAACTGAGACTCCAACCAGCATAAATACGTGCCACACACCCAGTCGTTCCGTGCAACTTTTTCAAATGAATTATCGGGGAGATTTAAAAATTCTTCAAAAATGTCAAAATAATAACTATTTTATCTTTTTTATGCCCTAATTATGATTTGAAGCTTTGCTTTTCTTATTTCATCCAGGCACACCACAACTCATGAATAAAATATGACAAGTTTGATAGCAGCCATTGGAGAGGGTTCATCCGTAACGGCAGACATGCTCAGTGTACAAAGAGCTTTTGTATTCCATCAGCCTTTGTTTCTGGGACAGGCTTTTATCTAAAAGAAGGACCACGTGTGTTCTCTCATCTCTCCTGTCTCCCTCCCAGTACCCCACAATCCCTGCCTTCAGCACAACACCTGAATCGTGTTTACTTTGTCTTTTAATGAGCACATTTCCAAACAATTAGGGAACAAATAAAAAACCAAAGGGCACTTTGCTCCATATGAACCTGGCTTGAAACAACACATCAAACAATTGACTGTAAAAGAGACGCGGTCAGACCACAGACTAATCTACAAAGTAGGCAACTTTACCTCAGAAAAATCACTCATGTGATGGTGCCCACCTGGAAAGATATTTAAGGCACTCACAAGGTTCTCTTCTGAGAAGTTTCCTTTTCTTAGCAAAGGCTGCCAGGTCCCTTCAAAGTTCAGACTCTGGTATGTCTTTCAAAGAAATAAATGTGAAAAGGAAAGGGAAGTAATGTGTGGCTCTGCAAAACCATCAGCATTTATCAAATGGCCCCAGGGATATCAGACTTCAAGTTTTGAGGTTTTATTTTTTAAAGCAAACCTATAAGCATCTTGTTCTATCACACATACAAAACCGGCCAGCTTCCAAGATTCCTTCCAAATACATTTTCTTCCAGTTTGTTTCAAAATATGTAAAAGCAAGAAGACATTTTAAAGTCATTCCTTGCCTAAAACTTGAAGGACTGAGTCAAGATTTAGATCTCCTGGACTGAGCATTTGCCAAACTTCCAAAGTTGTGGTTTGTTTGTGGAGCTTTACAAACAAATCTAAGATTAAGCTGAGACTACAACATGTTTCTGACGTTCCTCAAGAAAAATGAACCCTGGTATTCTCAGGAAAAGTGGAATGCAAAAAGCTTGAAGCATATGTTGTATTTTCTTATGTTTACTGTACAGATGCACAGTGATAACTATTTTTGAAAACTGCAACTCCACATGTTTTTTTCTCTTCACCCAGGTACTGCAGGTGCTCCAAGACACCAGGTAGCCTTGAACTGGGACTGCTTCTATCCACTAGAACAAATCTTAAGCCCAAGTGAATGGCTACTATATTTGAGGCTATAGTTCCTGAGGGGATGGGTTTAGTCACCTTGTCTAATTTAATGTCATGTTACGTTAAACTGCACCTTACCACTGACACTTCATGACACCAGGCAACCCAACAGTGGTTATGTGCAGATGCAAAATAAAATTCTTCCTCCTCCACCACCTCACACCCTCAAACACACTCTCATGCCAGACATGCCTGCAGTTTGGACAGCAAGATGAGTCTGAATCTTTGGCAGATAAATAAGGTAGCAGCTTGAACACTCATAAAAAAGAGCTAATTTTTATACCCGCAGGACAGCACACAATAGCGGCTTTTGGCACTCTGAGGAGCTGCACATTTAGAGATGTTGGGCTGAGTTTTCCTTCCATTAGACCCGATTTTCCAAAGGGGCCAAATGAGACCTGGGAATTTGGCAGTGGCATTGAAACCTTTAATAGACACTGCCAAATGGAATTAGGCACCATACTTCAGATTTAGTAGTAAAAATAAATACAGTAGAAAGACAAAAAGATTTCCAAACTAGCAGTATGTATGCCTATACCAATCTTGCTTGAAATCCTAAGGAATCTTGTTTTTATTTCAAAGAATCCCAAATTGAAATCTCAAGGTCTTGCCTGATATATCTGGGAGCTGACATCCATCACTGTGAGCCCTAATCAATCATTCACTCTTTGTCCTCCACTGGCTGGACATTACCTACCACACTCCATGTGCCTTCTTCCATCCATGCCCTTGAGAACGGAGAAACTACAACACTCATTAGATTCACTTTTCCCAGAAAAAGTCTAGGGACTCATGGTCTGGAACATAAAACTATTAGTAATCTGCATTTGTGCCAGTACCAGTGTGTACCCAAATGTCTCTGGGGCTCTCCTTTCACAACTATAAAGCTGGCTGATCAATGGCATCCTAGACACAGACTCAGTAGCAGAGAATTGGACCAGCCACACTAGTTAAGTCAACCAAAAGAATGAATTAAAGACACTTGAGAACAACATTACGGCTACACACACTCCAGCCGAAATCTTTCACTGATGGTACAAAAATGTTGGCATTTCTCCAGTCAAGTGTCAATCTCCTCTTTTCATTTGTCTAAGAGGGCATGGTGGCCAGCTAAGTTGAGGCCCAGTGCTATAGCTGTAAGCAACCTACCTCCCCACCCCACACCATATAGCCACTATATGTTCTGAGACCTTTGTTTGGCATCTGGGGAGAGGAAAAGGAGTGTTTCTCTTTTTTCATGATGATAGTAGCCTGTAGGGAGATAATGAAGTTTCTGTCTCTCCTCACCAGACCTTTGGACAGGGTTTGAGCCACTATGTTTAGAGGTATAAGAAGATAGGATAGTTCCATAAGAGATTCTGTGGATTCTGGGCAAAGCAGGGATAGAGTCCAGGAAACAAAGTGTGGTGTAATTGGGGTAAGAGTCCTTCTGGACCCAGGAACACTCTGCTCCCCCAGAGGACTGGATTCTGGTCAAATTAGGGAGGACACCTCTGTCTCCAACAGTATCTCTAAAGACCTGCATCTCTGGAGGCCAATCAGGCACAGCACCCTGGACAGAGGTGGTGATTTAGAAGGGATTCTATCAGCCCTGGCAACAACAAACCTCCAGCAGCTTCTTGAACTGGCCAGAGTTGAGAAAAGAGAACAACCTGCCCAGTGATGGATGAAGCTGTCAGACTGAGTGGTGAGGTGCCCTAGAAGGAACCCCAGAAAGACTTACGCTCCTGAGATGATGCACAAAACACAAGAGGTTCTGCTTGGACAGAATGACACAAGAATCGATGTTTTACAGTCATTAGCAATACTGTGGTTCCACTGGTATTCACGGGTTTGTGAATCCTGGTGACACTGAGTCTCACAACAAGCCATTAGCATCATTAAGTAGAAGTGTACAGCATTTCAATGTGATCTTCTTCCACATGGACCATGGATCCTTTCAATGTCTGAGACTCCAGGTCAGCCCTACAGGAGAGTGCTGAACCACGGCTCTATGGAAAAGTTAATTACAAGAAGCAACTACCAAAATACTCCCAAATTTTACATGTGTGATTCATAAAGGGAGGCGAGTTAATGTAAGAGTTGAGTTAAAGGCAATGGAGATACATTTAGATAAAAGCAAGAGGAAAGTAGAGGAAGACAGAGTTTGTCAGACAGGTCCACATTGGGGACTTAGCTCTGCTACTTACCAGCTGCATAATTTTGCTGAGCCTCAAGTTCCGCATCTGTAAGATGGGGTAAAATTCTCTGTCTCACAGATTTTCATGGTATATGATAGGTTCAATGAAGATCAGTTCCTTCCCATCCTTCCCTTCATTCTCCCAACCTTAGGTACTTCCACTGATTTTTGAAGTACTTATTACGTAGAAAATAGAAGACAAGGTCGGGAGCAAGAAGGCCGAATAGGAACAGCTCCAGCCTCCAGCTCCCAGCGCGAGCGACACAGAAGACGGGTGATTTCTGCATTTTCAACTGAGGTACCAGGTTCATCTCACTGGGGAGTGCCGGACAATCGGTGCTGGTCAGCTGGTGCAGCCCAACCAGCGAGAGCTGAAGCAGGGCGAGCCATCACCTCACCTGGGAAGCGCAAGGGGGAAGGGAATCCCATTTCCTAGCCAAGGGAAACTGACACACGTAACACCTGGAAAATCGGGTAACTCCCACCCTAATACTGTGCTTTACCAAGGGTCTTAACAGACGGCACACCAGGAGATTATATCCCAAACCTGGCCCAGAGGGTCCCACACCCACAGAGCCTCCCTCATTGCCAGCACAGCAGTCTGAGATCTAAGTACAAGGCAGCAGCAAGGCTGGGGGAGGGGCGCCCACCATTGCTGAGACTTAAGTAGGTAAACAAAGCCTCCAGGAAGCTCAAACTGGGTGGAGCCCACCTCAGCTCAAGGAGGCCTGCCTGTCTCTGTAGACTCTGGGTGGAGTCTGACAGCTATCTGACAGCTTTGAAGAGAGCAGTGGATCTCCCAACACGGAGGTTGAGATCTGAGAAGGGACAGACTCCCTGCTCAAGTGGGTCCCTGACCCCTGAGTAGCCTAACTGGGAGACATCCCCCACTAGGGGCAGTCTGACACCCCACACCTCACAGGGTGGAGTACACCCCTGAGAGGAAGCTTCCAAAGCAAGAATCAGACAGGTACACTCGCTGTTCAGAAATATTCTATCTTCTGCAGCCTCTGCTGCTGATACCCAGGCAAACAGGGTCTGGAGTGGACCTCAAGCAATCTCCAACAGACCTACAGCTGAGGGTCCTGACTGTTAGAAGGAAAACTAGCAAACAGGAAGGACACCTACACCAAAACCCCATCAGTACATCACCATCATCAAAGACCAGAGGCAGATAAAACCACAAAGATGGGGAAAAAGCAGGGAAGAAAAGCTGGAAATTCAAAAAATAAGAGCGCATCTCCCCCGGCAAAGGAGCGCAGCTCATCGCCAGCAACGTATCAAAGCTGGACAGAGAATGACTTTGACGAGATGAGAGAAGAAGGCTTCAGTCCATCAAATTTCTCAGAGCTAAAGGAGGAACTACCTACCCAGTGCAAAGAAACTAAAAATCTTGAAAAAAGAATGGAAGGATGGATAACTAGAATAATCAATGCAGATAAGGCCATAAACAAACTGACAGAGATAAAAAGCATGACAAGAGAAATACATGACAAATGCACAAGCTCCAGTAACCAACTCAATTAACTGGAAGAAAGAGTATCAATGACTGAAGATCAAATGAATGAAATGAAGTGAGAAGAGAAGTCTAGAGAAAAAAAGGAAAAAGAAATGAACAAAGCCTCCAAGAAATATGGAATTATGTGAAAAGACCAAATCTACGTCTGACTGGGGTGCCTGGAAGTAAGGGGGAAAATGAAACCAAGCTGGAAAACACTCTTCAGGATATCATCCAGGAGAATTTCCCCAACCTAGTAAGGCAGGCCAACATTCAAACTCAGGAAATACAAAGAACGCTACAAAGATACTCCTCAAGAAGAATAACTCCAAGACACATAATTGTCAGATTCACCAAAGTTGAAATGAAGGAAAAAATGTTAAGGGCAACCAGAGAGAAAGGTTGGGTTACACACAAAGGGAAGCCCATCAGACTAACAGCAGATCTCTTGGTAGAAACTCTACAAGCCAGAAGAGAGTGGGGGCCAATATTCAACATTCTTAAAGAATGAATTTTCTTAAAGAACATTCTTAAAGAAAAGAATTTTCAACCCAGAATTTCACATCCAGCCAAACTAAGTTTCATCAGTGAAGGAGAAATAAAATCCTTTACAGATAAGCAAATGCTTAGAGATTTTGCCACCACCAGGCCTGCCCTACAAAAGATCCTGAAGGAAGCACTAAACATGGAAAGGAACAACAGTTACCGGCCATTGCAAAAACATGCCAAAGTGTAAAGACCATCGATGCTAGGAAGAAACTGCATCAACTAATGAGCAAAATAACCAACTAATGTCAGATCAAGTTCACACATAACAATATTAACCTTAAATGTAAATGGACTAAATGGTCCAATTAAAAGACACAGACTGGCAAATTGGATAAAGAGTCAAGACCCATCAGTTTGCTTATTCAGGAGACCCATCTCACGTGCAGAGACACACATAGGCTCAAAATAAAGGGATGGAAGAAGATCTACCAAGCAAATGGACAACAAAAAAAGCAGGGGTTGCAATCCTAGTCTCTGACAAAACAGACTTTAAACCATCAAAGATCAAAAGAGACAAAGAAGGCCATTACATAATGGTAAAGGGATCAATTCAACAGGAAAAGCTAACTATCGTAAATATATATGCGCTCAATACAGGAGCACCCAGATTCAGAAACCAACTCCTTAGAGACTTACAAAGAGACTTAGACTCCCATACAATAATAATGGGAGATTTCAACACCCCACTGTCAACATTAGACAGATCAACGACACAGAAAGTGAACAAGGATATCCAGGAATTGACTCAATTCTGCACCAAGCAGACCTAATAGACATCTACAGAACTTTCACCCCAAATCAACAGAATATACCTTCTTCTCAGCACCACATCGTACTTACTCCAAAATTGACCACATAGTTGGAAGTAAAGCACTCCTCAGCAAATGTACAAGAACAGAAATTATAACAAACTGTCTCTCAGACCACAGTGCAATCAAACTAGAACTCAGGACTAAGAAACTCAATCAAAACCGCTCAACTACATGGAAACTGAACAACCTGCTCCTGAATAACTACTGGGTACATAACAAAATGAAGGCAGAAATAAAGATGTTCTTTGAAACCAATGAGAACAAAGATACAACATACCAGAATCTCTGGGACACATTTAAAGCAGTGTGTAGAGGGAAATTTACAGCACTAAATGCCCACAAGAGAAAGCTCAAAAGATCTAAAATTGACATGCTAACATCACAATTAAAAGAACTAGAGAAGCAAGAGCAAACACATCCAAAAGCAAGCAGAAGGCAAGAAATAACTAAGATCAGAGCAGAACTGAAGGAGATAGAGACACAAAAAACCCTCCAAAAAATCAATGAATCCAGGAGTTGGTTTTTTGAAAAGATCAACAAAATTGATAGACCTCTAGCAAGACTAATAAAGAAAAAGAGAGAGAAGAATCAAATAGATGCAATAAAAAAATGATAAAGGAGATATCACCACCGACCCCACAGAAATACAAACTACCATCAGAGAATACTATAAACACCTCTAGGCAAATAAATTAGAAAACCTACAAGAAATGGATAATTTCCTGGACACTTACACTCTCCCAAGACTAAACCAGGAAGAAGTTGAATCCCTGAATAGACCCATAGCAGGCTCTGAAATTGAGGCAATAATTAATAGCCTACCAACCAAAAAAAAGTCCAGGACCAGATGGATTCACAGCCGAATTCTACCAGAGGTACAAGGAGGAGCTGGTACCATTCCTTCTGAAACTATTCCAATCAATAGAAAAAGAGGGAATCCTCCCTAACTCAATTTATGAGGCCAACATCATCCTGATACCAAAGCCTGGCATACACACAACAAAAAAAGAGATGTTTGGACCAATATCCCTGATGAACATCGATGCAAAAATCCTCAATAAAATACTGACAAACCAAATACAGCAGCACATCAAAAAACTTATCCACCATGATCAAGTGGGCTTCATCCCTGGGATGCAAGGCTGGTTCAACATTCGCAAATCAATAAACATAATCCAGCATATAAACAGAACCAAGGACTAAAACCACATGATTATCTCAATAGATGCAGAAAAGGCCTTTGACAAAATTCAACAGCCCTTCATGCTAAAAACGCTCAATAAATTCGGTATTGATGGAATGTATCTCAAAATAATAAGAGCTAATTATGACAAACCCACAGCCAATATCATACTGAATGGGTAAAAACTGGAAGCATTCCCTTTGAAAACTGGCACAAGACAGGGATGCCCTCTCTCACCACTCCTATTCAACATAATGTTGGAAGTTCTGGCTAGGGCAATCAGGCAGGAGAAAGAAATCAAGGGTATTCAGTTAGGAAAAGAAGAAGTCAAATTGTCCCTCTTTGCAGATGACATGATTGTATATTTAGAAAATCCCATCATCTCAGCCCAAAATCTCCTTGAGCTGATAAGCAACTTCAGCAAAGTCTCAGGATACAATATCAATGTGCAAAAATCACAAACCTTCTTATACACCAGTAACAGACAAACAGAGAGCCAAATCATGAATGAACTTCCATTCACAATTGCTTCAAAGAGAATAAAATACTTAGGAATCTAACTTACAAGGGATGTAAAGGACCTCTTCAAGGAGAACTACAAACCACTGCTCAGTGAAATAAAAGAGGACACAAACAAATGGAAGAACATACCATGCTCATGGATAAGAAGAATCAATATCATGAAAATGGCCATACTGCCCAAGGTAATTTATAGATTCAATGCCATTCCCATCAAGCTACCAATGACTTTCTTCACAGAATTGGAGAAAACTGCTTTAAAGTTCATATGGAACCAAAAAAGACCCCGCATTGCCAAGACAATCCTAAGTCAAAAGAACAAAGCTGGAGGCATCACGCTACCTGACTTCAAACTATACTACAAGGCTGCAGTAACCAAAACAGCATGGTAGTGGTACCAAAACAGAGATATAGACCCATTATGGAACGGAACAGAGCCCTCAGAAATAATACCACACATCTACAGCCATCTGATCTTTGACAAACCTGACAAAAACAAGAAATGGGGAAAGGATTCCCTGTTTAATAAATGGTGCTGGGAAAACTGGCTAGCCATAACTAGAAAGCTGAAACTGGATCCTTTCCTTACTTCTTATACGAAAATTAATTCAAGATGGATTAGAGACTTAAATGTTAGACCTAATACCATAAAACCCTAGAAGAAAACCTAGGTAATACCATTCAGGACATAGGCATGGGCAAGGACTTCATGTATAACACACCAAAAGCAATGGCAACAAAAGCCAAAATTGACAAATGGGATCTAATTAAACTAAAGAGCTTCTGCACAGCAAAAGAAACTACCATCAGAGTGAACAGGCAACCTACAGAATGGGAGAACATTTTTGCAATCTACTCATCTGACAAAGAGCTAATATCCAGAACCTACAAAGAACTCAAACAAATTTACGAAAAAAAAAACAAACAACTCCATCAAAAAGTGGGCAAAGGATATGAACAGACATTTCTCAAAAGAAGACATGCATACAGCCAACAGATACATGAAAAAATGCTCGTCATCACTGGCCATCAGAGAAATGCAAATCAAAACCACAATGAGATACCATCTCACACCAGTTAGAATGGCAATCATTAAAAAGTCAGGAAACAACAGGTGCTGGAGAGGATGTGGAGAAATAGGAACACTTTTACACTGTCGGTGGGACTGTAAACTGGTTTAACCATTGTGGAAAACAGTATGGTGATTCCTCAAGGATCCAGAACTAGAAATACCATATGACCCAGCCATCCCATTACTGGATATCTACCCAAAGGATTATAAATCATGCTGGTATAAAGACACATGCACACGTATGTTTACTGAGGCACTATTCACAATAGCAAAGACTTGGAATCAACCCAAATGTCCATCAGTGACAGACTGGATTAAGAAAATGTGACACATATACACCATGGAATACTATGCAGCCATAAAAAAGGATGAGTTAGTGTCCTTTGTAGGGACATGGGATGCAGCTGGAAACCATCATTCTCAGCAAACTATCGCAAGAACAGAAAACCAAACACCACATATTCTCACTCATAGGTGGGAATTGATCAATGAGATCACTTGGACTCAGGAAGGGGAACATCACACACTGGGGCCTATTATGGGGAGGGGGGAGGGGGGAGGGGGGAGGGATGCCACTGGGAGTTATACCTGATGTAAATGACGAGTTGATGGGTGCTGACGAGTTGATGGGCGCAGCACACCAACATGGCACAAGTATACATGTGTAACAAACCTGCACGTTGTGCACATGTACCCTAGAACTGAAAGTATAATTTAAAAAAAAAGAAAATAGAAGACAAAATGTTACAGATTCTTATTAATAGAAGAGACCCTAAAACAGTCATCCTCAACTGGGTTTTGCCCACAGGGGACATCTGGCAATGTCTTGAGACATTTATCATTCCCACCACTTAGGGGTACTACTGTAATCTAGTGAGTAGAGGTCAAGGATGCTGCTAAACATCCTACAATGCATAGGATCACTCCCCACAACAAAGAATTATCTAGCCCCAAATGTCAACTACCAACACTAAGAAACCGGGCCTGAGAGGACCTCTAACCATCTTCCCACTACTTTGGGAATTCTCTCTATAATAACTCTGAGGGTTTTTTTCTTGGCTTTGGTTTGAACATTTTCAGTGACAGGCAATCACTACCCTGATACACCCTCTCTCTATTGTCAATTGGTTCTAACTCAAAATGTCTCACCTTAGCTTAAATCAAAAACAAGAACTTTAAGCCATTGGTCCTATTTTTGTCCTCTTCTTCTCCACAGAATAAATATAAAACCACCTGAGTTCATCAAGCAGCAGATGCATCCTAGATTCTTGCATGTTCAAGGCCCTAGAGGAGAATCAAATATAAAAAGAATTCCTACCCTCAGGAAGCTTACGCTCTAACAGAGATGAGAAAGAGAGAAAAAGAAACTGCAAAATAAGGCAGAATAAATGTACATCAAATAGAATTTTTAAAAATATGCTGCATCCTCCAAGAGAAAAAAAAACCCATGTAATTCTAACTGAGGTCATCCAGGATGGGTCAAGAAAAAATGTGATACATATGAAGAAAATTAAAGGGATTGAAATGGAGACAAAGACATCTTTGGATGACAAGACACTGAAAGCAAAGACTGCCATCATAAAAGTGCAGCATACACTAAGGGTCAGTAGGATAGGAAGAGCTTAGAATCAGGAGCATGATGTAGTGGAAGATGAGAAAAGTAGTTTGGAGCCAGATTCATGAAAGGTCTCAAATGTCATGCTAAGGAGTTTGGATTTATTAGGCCACAGGCCACATTCTGAGTCGGGCAACGCCATGATGGCTCTTGTGGGAGGACGATGGCTGCCACAGCTTAGAGTATGAACTGGAGAAGAGGGAGATTAGTGATAGTATGAGCGGATTTGAGGGTGAAGGGATGTTCTGAATTTCAGGAGGGAGTGACATGGGCATGTGCTAGGGACAGAATTCCATCACCCCAAAATTCTTATGTTGAAGCCCTCAATGTGATGGTATTTGGAGACGAAGCCTTTGGAAGGTAATTAGGTTAGATAAGGCCCTCAGGATGGAATAAGTGCCCTTACAAGAAGAGACTGGGGAGCCTGGCTCTTCTCTCTCTGCCAAGTGAAGATAGAGCAAGGAAGAGGCTATCTGCAAACCAGGGAGAAGGTTCTCACCAGAACCTGACCATGCTGGAACCCTGATCTTGGACTTCCCAGCCTCCGAAACTGTTAAATTTCTATTGTTTAAGCCATCAAGTTCTATGATTTGTTATGGCAGCCTGAGCTGACTAAGACAGCATATTAAGAGGAAATAGAAGAAACATACCAAAATTGCAAAAAAGGAGAATATGGCTCTCAAATCAAGTTTTGGAGGCAGGAGATTCCACCAGCTCAGGTAAAATCGGTTTAGAAGGAAGAAGATCACATGGCTCTGAGACTGACCCCAAAGGATGAAAAGAGAGGTGATGACAGAGTGGAATTCCAGAGGAAAAAAGAGTTAAGGAAACTCATTTCACATAACCTAAATTTTTAGTGAGATAAAGGCAAGGTTATGGGTAGTAGAATAAGAAGATTATGGAGTGAGCCAAGTAAGAAAAATAGAAAGGTTTGAAACAGCTGCTCTGGTATATATAGAGTCAGAAAGCATTTGGGATATATAAGCACCAAAGGAAGATAATAAGAGTCTAGCTAAAGCTGGCTAATAGAAATTTGAAAGGCTGTAAGCAGCTGAGTCTCACCATTCCTACTGAGCGTGGATGGTGGGATTTACCCTAGGTGGGGGATTATAGCAAGGCAGCCAGGAGAAGTCTCTCTATACCCAGTGATGGGGCAGGAAGATGAAACTGAGTGAATCCTGTTTGGGGTGATAAAAAATTTTGGAAATAGTGGTGATGATTGCACAACATTGTGAATGTAATTAATGTCACTTTTTGTGACATTGTACACGCACATATATATATATATAAAATATCACAATTTTAAAATTATATTTTAAAAAAAAATCTAAGTGTAAAGGAAAATGAAGCCAGAGAAAAGAGAAAGGGGAAGAAAGAAACAAAGGAAAGAATTATAGAGAAAAAAAGTTGGGAGAGAAAGAAGAAAGAGAAGGAAGGATGGATGTAAAGCTGGAATATCCTTCCCCAACATCTAGCTCTAACACCACCACCAGAGTCTGTTCTCTTCCAGTCTGAACAATCTTAGTTCCTCCAATATACCAGTGATATGGTATTCATACATCTCACCCTGGTCCATGCAATTCCTCTGGGCTTTACCAGTTTGTGAATTTTCCTCGTAAAATGCATTGCCCAGAACTGAATATGAGCTCCACCATGGAGTCTAGTGCAATGGTTCTTAACTAGACACATTTCCCCCTTCTCAGGGATATCTGGCAGTATCTGGAGATATTTTGGTCCACACATCTGAGGGAAACTACTGGCAGTAAGTGGGTGGAGGCCCGGGATTCTGCTAATGCACAAAGCATAAGACGACCCATCAAAAAAGAATTATCTAACCTAAAATATCTATAACTCTGCTCTAGTGCAACTATCATCTCCCATGATCTGGACATTATGTCCCTATTAAGGTGACCTAAGATAGATGACATAGGCTCTTCTGGATCATATTGAACTTGACTCAATTAAAAAATGCAGGTCTGGCTGGGCATGGTGGCTCACACCTATAATCCTAGCACTTTGGGATGCCAAGATGGGTGGATCATCTGAGGTCAGGAGTTCAAGACCAGCCTGGGCAACATGATGAAACCCCATCTCTACTAAAAATAGAAAACTTATCCAGGCGTGGTGGCTCATACCTGTAATCTCAGCTACTTGGGAGGCTGAGGCAGGAGAATCGCTTGAACCCAGGAGGCAGAGGTTGCAGTGAGCCGAGATCGCGCCACTGAACTCCAGCCAGAGTGACAGAGCCAGACTCTGTCTCCAAAAAAAAAAAAAAACACACACAAACACGCAGGTCTTTTTTACATGAAATGCTCTCAAGTCAGGCTTGTTGTTGTACAGCTGAGGTGCTAGACCCCTTGGAAGAACTTTATATTAAGCCCTATGAAATTCTATCCTTTCAGTTTTGATTTCTGGTTACGGTCCCTGGAGATAATGAAATGAGAGGCTTGGTTCTAACATTCAGTGAAGGGGCAATTTCTCTCAGCTCTTCATCACTTCCAGCAGCAGCTCCACAATAGGGTACTACAAACTGGTTCCAGGATGCTAGTTGATTGGCAGCACTCTCTCAGCTAGTCTTCTGCCTGCTTCAATCAAGATGAGCTGGGTTTTTACCTGAGCACTTAGGTGAGAGCAGCCCTCTTAAGTAACAGCTCCCCTGATCATACTTCCTACACATCTCACTGTCAGGTACCACGGCTCCTTCCCTCCCCCGTAGGGAAAAGGAGAGAGCAGAAATGGCTGAGATGAATCAGGCCAGAGATGTACGTGTATGTGGCTTGGGGTTGGGGGAGTTGTTTCTCAACCACTCTGTATAATGCAAAATATCTGAATTGAATAAAACAGCATTAAGAGTGTGGTTCTGGCAGGGCGCGGTGGCTCACGCCTGTAATCCCAGCACTTTGGGAAGCCGAGGCGGGCGGATCACAAGGTCAGGAGATCGAGACCACGGTGAAACCCCGTCTCTACTAAAAATACAAAAAATTAGCCGGGCGCGGTTGTGGGCGCCTGTAGTCCCAGCTACTCGGGAGGCTGAGGCAGGAGAATGGCGTGAACCCGGGAGGCGGAGCTTGCAGTGAGTCGAGATCGCGCCACTGCACTCCAGCCTGGGCAACAGAGCGAGACTCCGTCTCAAAAAAAAAAAAAAAAAAAAAAAAAAAAGAGTGTGGTTCTATTTTTGTCAGCAGAGCTATATGAACCTGAACTTTTCACTAAGTCTAAAAGACAATCAAATCCACAGGCTAACATTAAGGATCCAGTCTATGATGTACTGTCAAATATAAATCTCCAAAATGACAAATCTTCAGAGAGAAAATTACAGAAATTAGATTCATTGTAATTGTGAAAATTGAATTTTTATGTTACGATTGTTTGTGTTATATCCATTACATTATTTTATTTTAATGTCAGTATAAGGCAGCCAATTTTCCTCTCTTGGAACTCACTGTCTTTTCTTATGACATCATATCCTTCCTTTTTTTAAATATTAAAATGCCATATCTTAGTAAAATGTTAGTGAAATAAATAGATGACAGTTAATATATGTACATCCTTCCTTGGCAAAAACAAAAAGTTGGAGACCCTGCATCATTTCCCAAATAATTTTTTCTACAACTTTCCGAGACTGTGAAACACAAAATTCTAGGAGCAGTTGACCTGAACATTTGACAAACACACCTGTGATGTGTTTGTGCAAGTTGCTGATGAGAAATGTCAGCCCAGAACTTATTATATTCAAAATCACACAGCATGACCCTAGGGCTCATCCTTCAGGTCAACATCAATTCATGAATAAACACTCTTAGGATATGTTTGCTCAGTAAACTATAAATCTGCCTAACTATATTATCAACATGCTCACATTTAACCATCTTATTTCTGAAAGACTGTTAAAGGCCCTACTGAAATCAAAGTCAACTTGTCTGTGAGATAGCAATAGATAACCTGGTCCAGAATCTGAAGGTACTTAAATTTATTTTTCCTGCTTGTCATGTACTCCCTCTTTTTTGGTAGCTACACAGTGATTTTCCTTTGGAGATCCACCACTTACCCACTTCCAGCCCATATGATGCAGGTGTTCACTCCACCCTGCAACTCCATGGGTAGGCATAGGGCCCAGGTCTGGTCAATCAACACTGTCCATCCTCTTGACCACATATTTGGCTTAAGGATGTGTAAACACCCCATGACAAACCAATGAGACACAGTTCCAGAAGTTTTGTTTTGCTTAGTGATTTAAAAAAAAAAAAAAAAAAAAAAAAAAAAAAAAAAAAAAAAAAAAAAACTTGAGTCGCATCTTCCAACTGGGATTCCTGAGAAAATATGATATAAGCCTCGGATCCTAGGGACCACTTTGTTCCTATGGGGACAGCCTGCCTAAATATAGCCAGCCCAAAACACAGTGGAGCAAAGAGATGGAAAGAAAGTGAGATTAAGCCATGATGACATCATTGGAGCCCCTTATTCCAGGAGGATGCAGGTTACATCCAATACTAACTTTGGTTACAACAGCTAATAAAATTCCTCCCTTTTACTTAAGCCATTTTGAATTGGCTATTGATCTTTTGCAAGTAAAAAGGTTTGGCTGGTACATAAGATTCATTTAAAAATGTAAGTTCTGTCATCTCATTTATCACTCAAATATTTATCAGGCACCTTCGCAGTTCCAGGCACTGTGCTAAACTCAGGATACGATAGATAATAGACTTGGCCCTGGTTTTTAAAGAGGTGGTAACCTAATGAAGGAGACTGGCATCTAAAAACACAAATTACAAGAAAATGTATAGCTACAGCTAGAGTCAAATGTGATTAATGTAGGGGCACAAAGACCAAACTGAACTGATTCTACCTTCCAGGGTTCAAGAAGCCATGAGAAAAAAAGGATATATGAGTGTCTTCTTGAACTAGCTCCAGCAGAGTCAATCATTTCTAATGTTCCCATCTGTTTAATTTCTTCAATTCAGAATTTTACCAAGAAGAGATATTAAGATCACTAGGCTCTGCTACCCTATGCTTTCTGGGATACAAAATTTCTCCATGAAAAATGATAAGGACAAATAGCATAGGAGCCAATGGCACATCCCTCACTCTCCTTGATTTTTCTAAGATTATAGCATAGAAGTTAGATGACCAAAACTAAATTTGTTCTATTTCTTTGTATGAGATTAATCTGGGCTCAGGATTAGAAGTTGTTTGAAGCACATTGAGGCTTTCTTCCTGTTATAACCAAATTAGGGCTTAATTTTTTCTTTCTCCTGTTTGCTTTATATTGTACTGTGTTAAGATCATTCTTCTGGAAGGAAAAATCGAATCAAATGAGAAAAAGTGTGTGTGTGTGTGTGTGTGTGTGTGTGTGTGTGTGTCATCTGTTAATGTTATAGCTTCTATTTCAAGCATGGTGCCCATTTTTTCCTTTTTCGTCTACTTCACCTTATCATAGTTAACGATAAGATCTTAAAATTACAGTAATTTCTGGTACATGGGCCATATACGAAATTTTCTGCTTCAAGGAAAACAATTTGAGTGAAAAGTAATGGTGTGGTCTCACCCATTATAACTTTAACAGAGAAAATTCTCAAAGAAAAATCGGTTTTGCTTAGCCATCTTTACAAAAGATGTTTATAAATGTTTGCCCTCTTACAGCCCCTACTGTTGAAATGACTACTCCCAAAGCTGACTTAAACTAGAGTTGGTGCCAGGTTTTCTCAACAGATGCAGAAAAGACACTTGACAAAATGCACCATTCTTAAGGATTTTATTTATTTATTTAGAGACAGAGTTTCACTCTTCTTGCCCAGGCTGGAGTGCGATGGTACGATCTTGGCTCACCGCAACCTCCGCCTCCTGGGTTCAAGCGACTCTCCTGCCTCAGCCTCCTGAGTAGTTGGGATTACAGGCATGCACCACCACGCCCAGTTAATTTTGTATTTTTAGTACAGACAGGGTTTCTCCATGTTGGTCAGGCTGGTCTCGAACTCCCAACCTCAGGTGATCCACCTGCCTCAGCCTCCCAAACTGCTGGGATTATAGGTGTGAGCAACTGCACCCAGCCAAGGATTTTATTTTTTAAATCTCTCAGCAAACTAGGAATACATGACAACTCATTCTGATACAGGGCATCTACAAAAAAATCTACAGGTAACATCAGACTTAATGATGAAATATTGAATGCTTTCAACTAAAATTGGAACAAAAATGTTCAGCATCATTTCTATTCACCATTGTATTATAAGTACTAATCAGTGCAATAAGGCAAGAAAAGAAAGATAAAAGATGAGAAAAAGTAAGATTGCCATTGTTTACAGATGACAACATTGTAAATGAAGAAAACCTTATAGAATCTGCCACATTAAAAAAAAAAAAAAAACTACCAATATCAGTGGATTTAGTAAAATCTCAAGATGAATGGCCAATACATAAAAGTTAATTGCAATTCTATGAAATAGTAATAAACAATAAAAATGAAAGTTAAGTGTAATACCATTTAAATTAGCATTAAAAATCTAATAATAAAAAGTAAGTCCAATAAAAAGTTGGCCATGGTGATTAACACCTGTAATCCCAATGACTCAGGAGGCTGAGAAAGGAGGATTGCTTGAGGGAGGTCAGGAGCTCAAAACCAGCCTGAGCAACATAGCAAGACCTCATCTCTTAAAAAATGTTTTTTTTGTTTGTTTGTTTGTTTTTTTAATTTAGCCAGGCATGGTGGCATATGTCTGTCCCAGCTACTAAGAAGGCTGGAGTGGGATAATCACTTGAGCCCAGGAGTTCAAGGCTGCAGTAAGCCATGGTCATGCCATCACACTCCAGCCTGGGCAACAGAGTGAGACTCCAACTCCAAAAGAAAAAGAAAAAATAAATCCAACAGAAAACGTGCAACACCTCTATACTAAAAACTACAAAACAATGCTGAGAGATATTAAAGAAACCTAAATCAATGGAGTGATAGACAATGTTGATGGATTGAGTCATGGAAAACTCAGTATTTTATTAATATTAAAAATATTTTTAAGATGTGCATTATCCAAAATTGATAAATAGATTTAATGCCATCCAAATCAAAATACCAGAATTTTTTAAAGAAATTGACAACTTATTCTAAAATGTAAATTAAAATGAAAAGAACCTAGAACAGAAAAGCAATCATGAAAAAAACAAAGTTGGAATTCTTATACTGCCTGATTTCAAGATTTACCATAGAACTGCAGTAATCAGCAAAGTGTGGTATTAGCATAAGGATAAACTTGTGGATAGATCAGTGGAACAGAAATAGATTCATATATATACATATATATATAGAGAGAGAGAGAGAGAGAGTTAAATAATTTTTGACAAAGTCAATGAAATAGGAAAAGTCTTTTTCAACATATAGTGCCAGAACATCTAGGGAGCTGTGTTTTAAAAACTGAACCCCAACCATTATTTTATATCACACACAAAAATTCCAGGCTGGGCATGGTGTTTCACACCTGTAACACTTTGGAAGGCTGAAGTAGGTAGATTCCTTGAGATCAGGAGTTAAAGACCAGTCTGAGTAACACTGTGAAACCCCATCTCTACAAAAAAATACAAAAAATTAGCCAGGTGTGGTGGTGTGCACCTGTACTCCTTTCTATCGGGGAGGTTGAGATGGGAGGATCACCTGAGCCCAGGAATTCAAGGGTACAGTGAGCCATGATCATGTCACTGCAATGAGCCTGAGTGACAGAATGAGAACCCTGTCTCAAAATGATAAAATAATAATTCCAAGGTACATTATATACTAAACATAAAAGCTATAAATTTCTACAAGATAAAATTTCTTCATGGCTTTAAAGTAGGAAATGATTTCTTAGAAAAGACACAAAAAGCCACAAAAGAAAAAATATACATACTGGGCTTCATCAAAATTTAACATTTCTATTTATGAGAAACACCAGCAAGAATATGAATAGATAAGCCAGAGACGGTAAGAAAAGTATCCGCAATGCATGTATCTGGAAAAGAACTTGTAGCCAGAATAAAGAGCTCCTACAAGTCAATTTTTTAAATAATAATAATGAAGAAAAGATTTTAACAGACCCTGCACAGAGACATAGGAATAAAAACAAAACACACGTGAAAAGATGCTAAACATCATTAGTCATCAGGAAAATACAAATTTAAACCACAATGAGATAATACTAAATATATGTTTGAATGGCTAAAATCAAAGGAACTGACAATACTGAATGTTGGAGAATGTATAGCAATTGCAACTCTCATACATTAATGATAGGATTGTAAAATAAACAACTACTTTGGAGAACTCGTTGGTGGTTTCTTATAAAATTACACCTACTCTCTGTCCCAGCAATTCCACTCCTAGATATTTACCCAAAATAAATAATATTTTTATACAATGGAAAACTAGCTGACAATAAAAATAAGCCACTGATACATGCAACATGGCTAAATCTAAAAATGTTAAGAAAAATGAAACCAGATACAAAAAGTATATTGAACAGTAGTATTCTATTCATCTAAAGTTCAAGCATAGGCAAAGCTAAACAGCTGGGGGTGGATAAGGTGTCAGGAAGCAATAATAAAACTACTTTTATTTAGAGGGTGATGTTGTTATGAATATATAAAATTATAAAAACTCACCAATAACAGTTAATATCTACCCATTTATTGTGTGTTAATTACACGTTAGTTTTATGTTATTTTATTTAGTTATTTATTTTTGAGAAAGGGTCTTGCTCTGTCACCCAAGCTGAAGTGTGGTGGCATGAACACAGCTTACTGCAGCCTCAACCTCCTAGGCTCAAGCATTCCTCCTACCTCAGCCTCCCGAGTACCTTGGAGCACAAACACGTGCCACCATGCCTGGATAATTGTTTTTAAATGTTTTGTAGAGAAGAGGTCTCACTGTGTTACCCAGGCTTGTCTTGAACTCCTGGGTTCAAGCATCCACCCACCTTAATCTCCCAAAGCGCTGGGATTACAGGCATGAGACACCGTACACAACCCATACCTTAATTTTTGAAAGAGAAAAAATATGAAAACATTGAACTTTTTTGCTCTTTTACAAAAAATGCTAGTAATTTCTCGCCCACCATAGTCCCAGCTGTTCACTATAGTGTGTGACATCCCCTGCTTTCTTCCATCCCTGCCCTAAAAGCTAACTGTACAAAGAATTATCACTCAACCAAGATCAAACAGCCCTAGAATAGCTGCATTACTTATAATTATTTAACGTCTGTCTCTATCACTGGATTATAAATCCCACGAGAGTAGAGGTTTTGTCTGTTTTGTTCTCCATTCTAACCCTATTGCCTAGAACAATTCCTGGGGTATAACAGCCCCTCAGTAAATATATGTCAAAACATGGATGGATGGATGGATGGATGGATGGATGGATGGATGGATGGATGGATGGATGGATGGGTGGGTGGATGGACGGGTGGATGGGTGAATGGGTGGGTGGCTGGGGGGGTGGATGGATGGATGGATGGATGGATGGATGGATGGATGGATGATAGAATATGCTCCAATACTCAATTGCAAAGACATGGAACCAACCTAAGTGCCCATCAACTGATGAGTGGATAAAGAAAATTATATATATACACATATACCATGGAATACTATTTAGCCATAAAAAGAACAAAATAATGTCTTTTACAGCAACTTGAATGAAGCTGGAGGCCACTGTTCTAAGTGAAGTAACTCAGGAATGGAAAATCAAATACCATGAGTTCTTACTTAAAAGTAAGAGCTAAGCTGTGGGTATGCAAAGGCATACAGAGTGGTATAATAAATTCTGGAGACTGAAAAGGCAGGAGGGTGGGAAGGGGAATAAGGAATAAAAAACTACATACTGGGCCGGGCGCGGTGGCTCAAGCCTGTAATCCCAGCACTTTGGGAGGCCGAGATGGGCGGATCACGAGGTCAGGAGATGGAGACCATCCTGGCTAACACGGTGAAACCCCGTCTCTACTAAAAAATACAAAAAACTAGCCGGGCGCGGTGGCGGGCACCTGTAGTCCCAGCTACTCCGGAGGCTGAGGCAGGAGAATGGCGTGAACCCGGGAGGCGGAGC
Source organism: Macaca thibetana thibetana (assembly GCF_024542745.1). Lineage (NCBI taxonomy): Eukaryota > Metazoa > Chordata > Mammalia > Primates > Cercopithecidae > Macaca > Macaca thibetana. The sequence continues at coordinate 44,742,507 of NC_065591.1, forward strand.
TTGCAGTGAGCTGAGATCCGGCCACTGCACTCCAGCCCTCCGTCTCAAAAAAAAAAAAAAAAAAACTACATACTGGGTACAATGTACACTACTCCGATGATGGGTACACTAAAACCTCTGACTTTACCACTGTACAATTAATCCATGTAACCAAAAACTACTTTGTATTCCCAAAAGCTACTGAAAGAAATTTTATATAAATATATATATGCACACATATATATATGAGATAAAAAGTAAACTTTATTATTTAAGCTAATTGAGTGTTGGCAGTTACTTGCAGACAAAATATCTAAAATGTACCCAAAAGGCATGAGGAAATACGAGGTATTCAAGGAATCAAAAGAACTTCAATGTGGCTGGAGTACAGGGAGCAGGGAGGTGAGTGGAAAGACACTGTTGGACATGTAGACAGAAACCATACCACACAGACCATGATCATGATTCTATCCTAGGGGCAACACTAAGTCATTGAGGAAATATTGGGTTTCCTAATTCCACTGTAGATGGAGCAGGAGGACAAACATTTTGGCTATAGAATGAAGGTTTTGCATCTGAACTGACATTTTAGATGAAAGCTTCTACTAACTCTTAGTAGAAGCTCAACCCTCTTTAGCTATGGCAAGGGTAAGGAAAGTAATGGGAGCTTTGCAATCCAACCCATCAGAAAGCCACTGAGAGTACAAATTTCCCCACCTTCCCAGCCAGCTTTTCCTTCATGCAGTGATGCCAACAGACAGAACAAATGAGGACACATGGCTTGAGGACATGCAGTTCCCAACTATAGCTCAAGCAAGGGAAACCATACACAGCTGCCATGATCAAGAAAGCCTAAAACTCACAAACTCAGGTTTTTCCTCTGATACTCAGATCACTTGTATCCCCATATAATCCCATGACCTCAAGTGCTGCCCTCTGCAATAAATGCCTTCTGCTATGACGTGAACATGTGTAACCTCCAAAATGCATGTTGAGATTTAATTTCCAAGATGGACATGAGAGGTGGGGCCTTTAGGAAGTGACTGGGTGATGAGGGTTCTGCTTTCATGAATAGATTAATCCACTTATGGATTAATGTATTCATGGGTAAATATATTAATAAATTGTTCTGAGAGTAGGACTGGTGGCCGAGTAAGAAGAGGAAGAGAGACCTCAGCCAGCACACTCAGCCCCCTCACCGTGTGATGCCCCTGTGCCCCCACCTCGGGACTCTGCAGAGCGTCTCCACCAGCAAGAAGGCTCTCCCTAGATGCAGCCATCAACCTTGGACTTAGCCTCCCAGCCTCCATAACTAAAGAAATAAATTAGTTTTCTTTATAATTTACCCAGTTTCAGACATTCTGTTATAATTAACAGAAAATGGACTAAGACATCTGAATTCCATCTCAGTTCCTTCTCTTTTGAATGAAAGGATGCCAGACTGAACAGCTCTTCCTTTTCATCACGCCTAGATGACCTAGAATCTTGCTGACCAAGACATGTTCCTCTTGCTGAAGAAATTATGTTTAGATGCGTATTTCAAAAGATTCAGCACATTCTGTTTCCACTAATTAAATGTATCATACAAAATATTCCCAAACATGCAAAATCATACACTGATATATCTTTATACATAGATACACTGCGCACACAGACTAGTTAACATTTTCTCACTATTTAAATACATTCAATTGCCTTCCTGGTCAGCACAACCCATCACTCTGAGGCAATACTCAAAAATTATTATATGTGCCAGGTGTTCTATAAAAAGGAAGTCAGGCATGTAATTGTGAACAAGACAGATCTGTGAGCCAAAGGGGAGCAGACCAATAATCAGCTAACTGGAGTCACCACCAGAGATTTCTCCTTTTGAGGGCAAAGAAAATGAAAGGGTTTTATCAGCCTAGAATACTGTGCACAAGGTGTTAACTTCAGCCATGGGGAGGGCACAAAAGTCTTTTCACGGTTCTTTCCAGCCTTCAGGATACAATGGTGTAGAACCAGGAAGAAACCACCTAGGAAGCTGTGTATTGTACATATCCTGGATTTCCACTTACCAACACCACTGCAGAGAAATATACAATGTAAAAACTGCTTAGTGTACCGAGAAAACAGTCTAAAAATGATCTAGACTATATCTTGTAAATAAGATTTCACCTTCAATGACCTTTATCTGAAAATCACACTTGGCAAAAACAATAGGATGAGAAAAGGGCAATGTTCAATTCCACACGTGTGTGTGTGTGTGTGTGTGTGAAATCTGCCACAATCAATTCCACTTTAAATAATCATAACCACTATCTACTAAGTGCTTCTATATGCCACATACTTCAATACTTTCCTACATATGTGAAGGGAGGACAACACTAGTATCTCCATCTTACAGATTAGAAGTCTGAGGTTAGAGTGGTTAAGTTACTTACCTAAGATTACTGACCTAGAAGGATTTGAACCCAAATCTGTCTGACTCCAAATCACAACTTTCCACTCGTCCATGTCACCTTAGAGTTCTTGAAAAGCTTGGAGACTTTTGTGTAATAATTCCAAAGAACTTCATCCTATGAACTATAGTAAGAAGTAAGGACAAAGGTCGAACAGACCCTGTGCTTCTCCCTCTGCCAACTGACACTGTCAAAAGATACTCCCTACCTGCAATCACAAATCCAGGTGACAACAGAAGTCTTCCCTCACCCAAAAGACATGGATGCTAGTGGGGCTCTGCCACTGATTGGCTCCTCAGTGTCTCAGTTTCCTCCCTTTTAAATAGGATAATTTCTCTCCTTGCTCACCTCACGATCTCTTTATTAAATAATTAGAGTTAATAGACTGTAGACAGGTAAGAAATTCTTTTTCTTTGTGAAGATATTTTCACTTTACATGGAGGTCCAGCACAGAGAAGCAGAAGGAACACTAAGCTTACAGTCAGAGGACAAGAATAAAATATTTCACAGTTCAGTCATTACTTCCTATGTGTTCTTGGACAAGTCATTTCCCTGCTTTGAGCCTCAATGTCCTCATCTAGAAGATTATGGCATTGCACCAGATCAATCACCCTTCAAATGTGGCCCACACCCAGTGGTAGACCATAAGGGTCGTCTTGATGGGTCTAAACTGGATGGAAAAACAAAGCTCCTTTTATTAATTGCATGAGTAAATGGCATCCCATTGCAAGGTGTTATTTTGTATACAGCCAAAGATTACTTACTAATAACCTACTAAGTAGTTACTGTAATTTGTTAACAGTCAACTAAAATGAATGTGCTTTTAGTTTATTCAGGACTCAACTATGTAGCAACATTCAAAGCTCCTACTGTGTATGCACATGTGCAGATGGTTGTAAAGCCCGCAGTTTTGAGGAAGAACACACTAATGTCACCGCTATCTTCAGTTGATCATGGCTTTCAATTGCTGTTATGACTGCTTATAAATTGATGTTAATAAGTTCCATAATTATCCATTTAGATTGTAATGGGTCATTTGGTTAATTCTACCATGTGTGGTGATACATAGTTGGATAAATGTGTGAGACCTATAATTTTCAATAGTTGGGCTTTAAGGCATATAAAAATTAGATGGCTGGCCAAACAACAAACATTTACTGATCACCTATGATGTGACAAGTTCTCTTCTAGGCACTGGAACACTTCTGTGAACAAGATAATGTCCCATCCTTCAAAATTGTACATTCTAGCAGAAGATTACAGACAACAAACACATGAACAAAACAAGTAAATGAAGTGATACCTGGTTTCAAAAAAGTGTGATGGAAAAGATAAAACACGGTAATGTGGTAGAGAGAAGGCTTCTTTGCCAAGGCAAAGGTCCTCAAAGATGTCTCTGAGGAGGTAACACGTAAGTCATAAACTAAATAATGAGTGGCAGACTTGTGAAGAACTGGGCAACTGTATTGCAGGAAGAGAGAACCATAAGGATAAGAGCTTCTGAGGCAGGACCAAGCTTGGAGTATCATGGTCTGGACTGTCATTCAGCAAATATATTCCCTCCCTATTCCCACTGTGGACAGAACATATTACCATGGCCCCCGATGTTGAGTTTGACCATATGAATTAGCTTTGGCCGACGAAGCATAAATAGATGTGATATATGCAAAGGCTTAAAACATGCGTGTACAATAGGCTTGCCCTCTTGGGCTACCGCCTTGCAAAGAGTCTGCCCTGAGTATATGCTGCCCCATCATCCTGGGCTCCAGAAGGACCACCTATGGAGCAGATTTGAGCTTAAACTACTGTAAAGAGCCAAGCCCAACTATATTTTCAACTTGAAGCTGAACTCCCGGTCAAGCTCAGCCTAGATTAGCTGATTCCATCAACTTGCAGTCCTATAAAAGAGAGAATAAATGCTTATCAATGCATGCTCCTGAGTTCTGGAGTAGTTTGCTGTATAGCAATAGCTGACTGATATAGCATGTTCAGACAGTGAGAAGATTGGTCTGATTATGGCAAGCAAGGAGGAGAAATAGTATAATAATATGGATGAGATAGAAAGGAGTCAGATAAGGCAAAACTTTACAAGAAAAGTCTTTAGTTTGGGCTTCGTTTTAATCACAGTGGGAAGTCACTGGAGAGTTTTCAGCATAAGAGTGTTGCCTATAGGATGGACTATAGTAGAGCATAAGTGGAGGACAAGATACAAGTTAGGAGGCTATTGTGATTTTCTAAGCAAGAAACGATAGTAGCTTGGAATAAGATTGTGGCCGTGGACATGGTGGGATGTGATCTAATTGAAGATATATTTTGGGAGGTAGAGGATATGGTACTAATCAATAGACTAGATGAGGAACATAAAGATAACAGTGTTCAAGAATGGCCCCCAAATCTTGGGCCTCAGTAAGTGAGTAGATGATGGAGCTGTTTAGTGAGACAGAAAAGGCTTGGTATTGGGGCAAGAAGATGTCCAGAGTGTTGAGGAGAGTAGATAGTTTTAGCATACCATGTTTGAGATGCTAGCTTGGCAGTTAGATATTTAACTCTGCCTTTCAGGGAAGTGGTGTGAGTTAGAAATATAAATCTGACTGTCATCAGTGTACAGATGATATTTGGAGCCATGTGACCAGAGAGCACCCAAAGAAGTGGAGAAGATGAGACAGAGCTCAGCACAATATTTGAAGATATAGAAGCTGAGGACAAGCCAGCAAAGGTTACAAGGAAATAAGGGTCTGTGGGGTAAGAGGAAAGCAGGCAAGGACTGAAGCAGGAAACCTAGAGAAGATTTCAAGGCTCAAATTTGATTCATTCCTAGGTTTGGGTGATGGCTAAAGAAGATATACAACTAATTACAAAAGAAAATGAAGAAAAGACCAGGAAAAGTAAACAGTAATCTCACTGTTACAACAACTCATGTCTAGAAAATAGGGTTGGGTTTGGCAGATAAGCCATGAGTCTTGTTCCCTGCACAAATAGGTTTTAGTCAGAAAAGTTTCAGTCACTGGATTTTTTTTTAAGCCAGAGTCTCACTCTATCATACAGGCTAGAATACAGTGGCACGATCTTGGCTCACTGCAGCCACCACCCCTGGGGTTCAAGGATTCTCCCACCTCAGTCTCCCAAGTAATTAGGATTACAGGCGTGCGCCATCACACCTGGCTAATTTTTATATTTTTAGTGGAGACGGTGTTTCACCATGTTGGCCAGGCTGATCTCAAACTCCTGACCTTAAGCGATCCACTTGCCTCAGCCTCCCAAAGTGCTGGGATTACAGGTGTGAGCTCCCGTGCCCGGCCAGAGTCACTGGATTTAATAGTTTCTACAAGCCCTTTGAGCTTTCTAGGGTCTTTGAAAATAGACTGATTTGAAGCTACATTAGCTTAGTGTAGATTACCTGATGTATATATCTATTGAAAATGTGCACACAGAGACATTCTAGGTGAAAAGAATAGAACACAAAGTAAGAGCTCTTTCATCCCCCACCTGCCACAGCTCTTCCACCTCCAAAAAGCACTGCTATGGGTTAGGGATATCAAGGGGCAGAGGATGGTGATAAGGTTTGGCTGTGTCCTCACTCAAATCTCATCTTGAATTGTAGCTCCCATGATTCCCACATGTCATGGGAGGGACCCAGTAGGAGGTCATTGAATAATGGGGGTGGGTCTTTCCCATGCTGTTCTTGTGATAGTGAATAAGTCTCATGAGATCTGATAGTCTTACAAAGAGGAGTTGCCCTACACACGCTCTCTTGCCTGCTGTCATGTAAGACATGACTTTGCTCCTCATTCACCGTCTGCCATGATTGTGAGGCACGTGTAACTGTGAGTCCATTAAACCTCTTTGCTTTATAAATTACCCAGTCTCAGATATGTATTTATTAGCAGCATGAGAACAGACTACTACAGATGGAGTTTTCAATGTGCCATAAGGGGAGGTAATGAGTAGACCCATGGGAGCCAAGATCCCTGAGTCTGAAGGAAAGGCATTATAGTTTTTGCTCTCGCTTGGAAAGATTTCAGTCATTTTCCTCTTGGTTTCCCCCTACTACCTCTTTGAACTCTCCTCCTTACCTATAACCATTAAAGTAAGACATAGCCCAGCACCTTCTCCAGCTTGGGAGATGTGTCTGCCGCAGCACTTCATTCCCAACAGAGCCAAGCAAGAGCCTAGCTGATGCCTAGGTGTCTCCTCTTGGAAAAAGAAGTCCTTCTTACTACAAAGTCTACCTCAATAGAGGGATGCACCAGAGCATGGAGAAAAGCCCCAGCTGATAATGACAATGCTCCTTTGCTGGTTTCTCATCCTCTAGCCCTTTGTTGCTCAAAGTATGGTCCACAGACCTGCAGCATCAGTGTCTTCTGGGAACTTGTAGAAATGCAGAGGACACACTACAATTCAAGATGAGATTTGAGTGAGGATACAGCCAAATCTCCTGAACTAGAATCCATGTGTTATCAAGATCCACAGAGGGTTCATATACACATTAAAGTTTAAGAAGCATGACTCCATCATATATTTCCCTTGGGACTTTGCAGGAAGGGGTGGCTGATTGAGCACAGAGTTATGTATTCATCAGTTCCCCTGACAAATACCCCATCTAATCTCTGTGGAAACACAGTGCCAGAATTCTGAAAATTGAGAGAAGTTTATAAAGACGTGGAGTGTTCCATCACAGAATTCACCTTGGTGGGTTTGGGTGACTCATCTACATTTTCTCTGAAGTACCCACTACCACTAGCAATCCCTCTTTAAAGAAGGAAGTTCTAATCTCTGAAAAGTTCTTAGGATTATTCACAGAGATGAAAAGAAACACCGTGATGTTCTTGGTGGCTTGACAGGGAAGATTCTAAAATGTCTCTGCCCTTTTTATCCTAATGAGGGATATTAAATAAGTCCTGATTACGCTTGTAGACTTCAGAGACCTGGAAGTCAGTTTAATCACAATGGAAAAAAGGCATCATCTGTGAGCAGTTAGAGATGAACAGAAGCCCTTCTGCCAGGTGACACCATATGACACTTTCTGAAGTTGAGATAGGAGAAAAGACAAATGGCAATAGCATAAGCCCGGGGTCCGGGGCGGGGGGAAGCTAAAACGTCTATATTTGGAACACGGATTAGAATCAGACGTGCATCAAGGCAGAAGGAAAAACACCATGAGGAGCAAGAAGGCTCCAGGAATTAACATGTGCACAGAAAGTTACTATTTGAACTTTAGAATAAGAACACCAGAAACCCAGAGAGGATTAGAATCAGCTTAAAAACTGGTTTTGTTCTTGAAGTTAAAACAGGAAGAGGAGGGGAAAGAAAGAAGTAAAGGAGAGGAGAAAACTCAGAACCAGAAAATATGTCAGTTCAGAGAAGGAACTGAAGAAGCAGGTTGAAACCCTTTTAAAAAAGTTAAATCTGCACAAAGCAGGGAGGGAACATCAAAAGGAACAGAAAATAAAACACTAGAGCTGGGCATGGTGGTGCACAACTGTAGTACCAGCTACTCAGGAGGCTGAGGCAGGAGGATCACTTGGGCCCAGGAGTTTGAATCCAGCCTAGGCAACATAGCAAGATCCTGTCTCTACAAAAAATAAAATTAAGATAAAATAAAATGAAAATGAAAAAAAACATATCAGAAAAAGTAGATTTGAATTTCTTTTTTGCAACCAAGGAGGTACTAGAAAAAGATTATTTCTGACATCACTAATATTCCTGTCATCATCATGACAACATTAAGAAAAGTTATTTAAGGCTAAAGAAATCAAAAGCTGCAACTTGGGACACCAGCATCAGCCGGAATCTGTTAAGGGAATTCTCCATCGAGGATCAAGGAGGGAAGAATTCCTAGATCTAAGGGACTCCAGGGCCAGGGGCAACCACGGAAGTTGCCGTGCCCTCAATGGTATTACAAGGCTGAGAAAGCTTCAGGATTCTTCAGGTTTGGAAAATGCCCCAAAGGAGAGGAGCAAGAGCCTGGGACCAGGAAAATGCAAGGCCAATTACAAAGTCCCCTGTCCTAAACATGGGCTTCCTGCTCCCAGAGATGGCAGGCACTGCTCAGTCTGTCTTCATCCAGGAAGACCTTCTCCTTTCCTAGTTTGAGGAGTGGCAGTAAAGTGCAGGGTACGATCAACAGCATCGAGTAGGAAGCCAGGTAGCCAGAACCAGTTCTGCCACTTCCAAGAAAATGATCTTTGAAAAATGAGGACAGTAATAGTGTACATCTCAGGGGGTTGTTATGAGGATTGAGTGGGCTGGAAAAGTGCCCAGCGTGTGGTCTGCACTCAGTACGTGTTGGCTATTCTTCCCTCACTGAAATGTAAATTCCACCAGAACAGAGATTGATTATTTGTTACTACTATCACTTAAGCACTAGAATAGTAGTGACTCAATAAGTATTTGTTGAGTGAATAAATAGTTCCCTCTCTGAATCTTCCTCCCGTATAATGATGGTGCTTGAGGGTAAAGTATCTTGGTTATTGTCTTTTTGTTTTGCCCCATGTCTCTGAGTGAATCCTTTAAAAACTGCTTCCTGACCACTTGAGCTTTCTGGGCCATTTCACTACTTCCTTTCTCATGCTACCCCCCACAGTATATTAAGCACACCCTCTTGTGAACCCTGCAGAAAGTGAGAAGAGGTCACTTTCTCTCTGTGCCCAGGGAATGGCAGGGCGGGAACACGTCCATTAACATGACTGGCAATTTATCCAGCTGAATCCCACCCAAATCCCATTGCACGTCACTTGAGCAGGGACATCCATCCCTTTCACTTTCTGGGGTTTCTCAGAAGACACTGTCAAGGCAATGACAGAAATGGTGAAGTGCTTTTAACATGCCACAGCTCCCACTCTCTCTATCATGACAGAAAATGTAAATACAGGCAGACAGCGGCTGGATTATTGTCTGCTGGGAACATTTAAAGAGCAACAAAGCACAGCAGGAAAGCAAGAAACAGTATTCATTTATGTTGAGCATTTGGCTCCCAAGATGCAACATGACAACGTGGTGTGCATCCTGCCCATCTGCAAATACAGCACAAAGAACATAGTAACATTGATGGTCCATCATTTCACTTTCACTCAAGGGCTCTGTCCTCTGTAGGCCTCACTGGACAATGTCAACGGGCCCCGAAAGATGCTGCCAAACCACCATGATTTTAGCAGAGCTCTGCTGATCAACATTGCCGTGTTCCCTGCTCTTTGTCAGGCGGTGGGTCCAACAGAGCTTTCTACAAGGACAGCTGTGCTGTCCAACACAGTAGCCAATACAGCATGATTACTGAGCACTTGAAATGTAGCTAGTGCAAATGAGGACCTGAATTTTTAACTTTTATTTTAATCAATTTAAACAGCCACATGTAGCTTGCAGCAATTATATAGGACAACTCTAAGGTGTTAAAAGAGCCCTACTTATATCTCTGCTCCCAGTTCTAATACCTCAGTGACTTGCTTGCTCCTCCAATAGGAAATACACCTTTAAGAAATACATTAAGCAAAGTCTGACTCCACTTCCTGGGGTTAAAGACCAAGCACACTGCCACCTCTGAGGAATAAAGAAATAGGTCCCATCTTTCAAATCTGGTTTCTCGTCCTCTAGCAGGAAAAGTTCTTCCCCAGGCATTACCTCATTGGTGATTCACTGGGAAATAGGTATTTCCCCCCACATTTTACATGTGGGGACATGATCCAAGGTCATGAAGCCAGTCCTGCCTAAGCTGGGACTTGAATCCAGGTCCAAGTCCACAGCCTGGGCTATTATTCAATTTCATCGGAAAAGAATGAAGAAAAGAAAGAAAAAGTCTTTTTGAAAACATCAAATTTTCTAACATGAACACAAACAGCAAAGTGACCCAGATTTTGATCTACAGTAGCTTAAACCAGCCTCTCCCAGGACCCTGCATCTAAGCTGAAGCGCTCCTGCTTAAAACCATCAGTGATTCCCCATCATCTGCACTCCCTGTGCCCCAGCAAGCCAGCAAACCCAGTGACCTGACAGCACCTCAGTGCCTGTTCCATTCATCCACTCAGTCCCTCAGCACTAGCACTCCTGTGTGCCAGGCTCTCTGTAAAGCACTGCATCTCTGCTCAGAATGCCTCCTGCCTGCCTCTCAACCTGATGAAAATTCCCCCACCCACCAGGGCTTGGAGCATCCTCTTCTGGGACGCTTGCCTGGAAAACACACATGCACAGGTGTGCACACACACACACACACACCCTCTAACTCTCAGCAGAAATATCTGCTGTGATCTTACAATCTTCTATACTACATTTTCTCACACTGCATCGTAGATAATTCTGGGTGTTTTTCACTACTTCATTTACTTAACGAATACTATACCAATAACTGGGATATAACAGTGAACACCACAACTTAAAGGAACCTAGACTCAGGGCACTTATATCTAGTATGGAAGAACAACATTAAACAAATCCACATATAAACATAAACTATAATTCCTGATTGTTCCAACTCTGAGCATTGCGAAGTGCTTAGGTAATAGTAGCTCTCAGTAAATACTTGAGTTTTTCCCCACTTTAAATTTTTGTACCTGGAATATTTATCATAGAATCTTGTAGAATACTCTGTGGAAATAATAATAATGTTAATAGAAGAGACTATAACCAACAATATTACCATTATGGAACAATATTACTAATAATAATGTTAGTAGTAGAAGATGTATAATAATAATAATGCTAACTATGGCTGACACTTAAGCATGATGTTTCAATCGCTTGCTAATCTCTCTGCAGGCACTGTATTCCTTAATCTTTACCACAGTACTATGAGGTGGTCACACTACTATTATCTACCTGTTTTACACATGTAAACTGAGGCACAAAACATTCAAGAACTGATTCAGGGTCACATTCTTTTTGAGCATTATCATGTATTCATGAATTTTTTTGTAGCAAGTTATTTTTATCAATTATAATAATTATTGGCTTTTTATAATTAAATTGCTCCACGTTGATCAATGAAAGCCCCTTCGGTTTACCTCTTGGCCCTTTTTTGCTCTAACTCAGATATATCTGAAAACAGATACCCCAAAGCCATCTTGATGTACCCCATCCCAAATTTTGTAATCAGTTCTGCCCAGGGAGCTCTGGTTCTTTTTAAAGGAGAACAACATTAGAGCCAAAATAACAAACTGGGGGCCAGGATTCACACCAGGCTATCAGACTCCAGAGCCTATGTGAGGTCTAGAATGAGGAGAAATAATAAAAATAAGAGCAGGAAAGTAGAAAAAAAAAATAACGTACGGAAGAAGGCTATACAGAACTGTAGAGTAAAGGTATAGAAAAGGGGAAAGGGGACTGGGCATGGTGGCTCATGCCTGTAATCCCAGCACTTTGGGAGGCCGAGGCAGGCAGATCACAAGGTCAGGAGTTTGAGACCAGCCTGGCCAACATGGTGAAACCCCATCTCTACTAAAAATACAAAAATTAGCCAGGCATGGTGGTACGTGCCTGTAATCCCAACTACTTGGGAGGCTGAGGCAGGAGAATTGCTTGAACCCGGGAGGAAGAGGTTGCAGTGAGCCAAGATCGCACCACTGCACTCTAGCCTGGGTAACAGAGCAAGACTCTGTCGAAGAGAAGAGAAAAGAGAAGAGAAGAGAAGAGAAGAGAAGAGAAGAGAAGAGAAGAGAAGAGAAGAGAAGAGAAGAGAAGAGAAGAGAAGAGAAGAGAAGAGAAGAGAGAAAAGGGAGGAGGGAAGAGAGAGGAGAGAGGAGAGAGGAGCGGGAAGACAGAGGAGAGAGGAGAGAAGAGAGAAGACAGTGGGCTAAGTGCCTAACTTTTTACCCAACTGAGGGCAGCGTGGGCATCTCTGCTTGCCCCATTTGTGCACTGACAGGTTGCTCTCCTTGGCCAGGGGCTTCCTGGGGCAAGAGGAGTAGCCCATGTGGGAGAAGCTCTAACTGCCTCCTGCCCTGCCATCTCACCTGCCCACCGTGAGTGTTTGGAGAGCATGTGAGGAGGCATGCTCTAGCAAACCAAATGGTCTCATTTATTTTCTTCTTTTCACACATTCTTCTCTCACTTAAACCTTCACCACCCTCCTTTGCCCTCAGTGGATGACCTCACTTCTTATTTCACTGAGAATACAGGGAGAACTAGCTCATCTTTGCATCTTCAAGTATACTAACCTCATAAATCCATATTCATTATCCTCTCCCTTTCTTGCTGATGCCAAGGATCAGCTCACCCTGCTCCTAAGATGAGTCCCCCCACTCACAAACGGCATCCCAGCCCCTCTCTCCTATTCAAGGATTTCCTTCCTGCAAATAGCAACCCCTCTCCTGCATCATACTTTACAGACTCTACCACAGGACCCTTGCCGACTTTCAAATATGTTATAATATCTCTGACCTTAAGAAAAAAACTCCCCTTCCAAAACAAAAACTCCCTAGACCCAAAGTCAGCATTCAGCTGCTGCTCCTTGTCACTATGCCTTTTTATCTAGCCCCACAAACAGTTGGCTATACTTGTTTCTGTTTCTTTACCATCCTTTCTCTTTTAACGTTACTTCAAACAAGCTTTCATGCTGGTCACTCCATTGAAACTGTTCCAGTCAAGGCTACAAAAAGATCCTTGATATGGTTTGGCTGTATCCCCACCCAAATCTCATCTTGAATTGTAGTTCCCATAATCTCCATATATTGTAGGAGGGACCTGGTTGGAGGTAATTTAATCATGGGGGCAGTTACCCCCATGCTGCTGTTCTCATGATAGTGAGTAAGTCCTCAGAAGATCTGATAGTTTTATAAGGGGCTTTTCCCTCTCTGCTTGGCACTTCTCCTTCCTGCCATCATGTGAAGAAGGACATGTTTGCTTCTCCTTCTGTCATGATTGTAAGTTTCCTGAGGCCTCCCAGCCATGCAAAACTGTGAGTCAATTAAACCTCTTTCCTTTATAAATTACCCAGTCTTGGGTAGTTCTTTATAGTAGCATGAGAAGGAACTAATAAAATCCTCATCTTTCCAAAGCCATTGGACAATTTTTAGTCCTTATCTCCCTCAATCCTCAGCAGCATTTGACCTGACTGCTCACCACCTTAAACTCTTAGCATCCATTGCAAAACACTTTCTGAGTTTTCCTTTGAAGTTCCAAGTTGGTTCTTAGTAACCTTTGCTGGCCCCTTCTTCTCTTCCTAATACTAATTGCTAGAGATCCTGGGATCAGTCTAGGCCTCCTCTCTATGTCACTCCCCAACACTTAATTTGAGTTAGCACCAGAATTGGTAGGAGGAATTATTAAAACTTATCTAGACCCCACCCCCAAAGTTTCTAATTCAGTAATTCTAGGGAGAAGTCTGAGAAACTGGATTTCTAACAAATCCCCAGGGACCACTGCTGCTGTTGTTGCTCCAAAAACCACACTTTGAGAGACGCTGCCCTAAATAATCTCATCACCACCTTGGCCTCAAATATCACACTTGTGCTGATGAATTCCAGAAATACACCTCCAGTCCAATCTCTCCTCTCAACCCTGGACTTGTTTGACCTAATGCCTTGCTGACATCTCTCTGTGGACATCTAATGGATTTCTCAAATCTAACATGACCTTAGATGACTGAATGACACCAGCACCTCCCCTAGTCTTTCCAATGATAATACCATAAACACAGTCTTGATTCCACAGGATCCCTCATACTCCATATCCAATCCATCACAAACCCTGCTGTTTCTACCTATAAAATATATATATCCCAAATCTGAATGCTTCTCACTGTATCCTTCATGATAATCCTCATCAGAGCCATCATCTCACCTGGATTCCTGCACCTCTCCTCCTATCTGGTCTCTCTAGTTACATTCTTCCCCCTCTACACAAAAGCAGCCAGTCATATTTCAAAAACACTAATTACAGATCATTGCCCTGCTCAAAATCCTCCAACTGCTTCCCACCCATGGAAAACAAAATCTAAACTTCTCTCCATACCCTCCAAGGCCCAATATGATCTGTCTCCTGCTTACCTCTCTGACATTAACTCCTGCTACTCCCCCTTCTCACCTTGCCTACTTTAGTCACCATGATCTTCTACATTTTCCTCAAACTCACCAAGCTTGGAGCCTTCATACTTGCTGTTCCAACTACCCAGGATGTCCTTCCCCTGGGGTAGGAAATGGCTTCTTCCATCACCTCAGGTAGGTCTCTGCCCTAATATCTCTGCCCTAAGTCCTCCTTCTTGAGGACTTTTCTAAGCATTTCATCTAAAAATATCCCTATCACCTGTACTTTGTTGCTTTTCTTTATTTTACTTCATAGCACTTGTCACTAACAGAGTCTTATTATATATTTATTTGTCTACTGGTTAATTGACTGTGTCTACACTAGAATGCAAAGTCCATAAGAGTAAAGACTGTCCCTTTTCTTGTTACAGTCCCATCACCTAGAACAATAACTAGTAAAGAGTAGACACTCAAAATTTTGTTGATTGAATAAATGAATGAATGGCCTTTGTCTCCATTCAAAATTATCTTGGAATTTATTTGCTCATGTGTTTGCTTTCTCTCTCTTCTGATTTTATACAACCTTCATAAGGGAATTTGTTCTCTTGGTCATTGCTGTAGCCTCAACAACTGCACAGTGGTAGGTACTCAACAAATACATAAGGAAAAAATAAACTTCTACATAGGGAGCACCCTTACCCATTAGAGTCTCCCACTAGACCTAGGGCCTTTTATATTTCTTCTTGTCCCCATCCTCTCCTCTTCTGATTCTGCTTCCTATCCTCATCTGCTCCTGCTTCTCCCAGCCTAAGCTCCTAATCTAGGTTCTCTTTAGGCATGGTCCAGCTTGAGCTCAGACTAATTTGCAGTTGTCCTGGAGAACATTCCAAGCACTTATAGATTAATCTCTACTACTGATGAACTGCCTTGATCTACATCAATTTGATGTCACTTCTAGGAAGCAAATACATTAGGCCAAGTACCTAAGGAGTCCACTAAATTGTAACTGAATGTTAGAAGGTGCAGTGCTCTTCTGTCAGAGCAACAGATGTAGGAGAGAGCCAATGATTCTCAAAACCTATGGAAGGAAGGTAGAGAAAGAGAGATGGCAGGGAGGAAGAGAGATGGCAGGGAAGAAGAGGAAGAGGAGAGTTAACACACTTGGATAGCAGCCATGTATCAGGCCCTTTGATTTACATTATTTCATTTAGGTCTGACTATCCCTATTTTACAATAGAAGAAACTGAGACTTAGAAAGGTTAAATAAGCTCTTTACATTTACCCAGCTGGAAAATAACAAAGCGAGGGTTTGAATCCACTAGAATGTAAGTTCTTAAGTGTAGAGACTGGCCTTTGTGTTCCCCACTGTATCACCAGAACCTGGAATGGTACCTGGCATTTCAATAAATGACTTACGAAAGAATTAATGAATGAACTCAAGTCTAAATGATACAAAAGCCCATGCCTTTCCCCAACAATAAGCTCCAAAGCCTGATACTTAAAACTTTGTACAGCTACGCTCTAACCTAACTTTCCAGGATTTTCTGTCTTGTCACATGAACTCATTACTTATGTCAAACTGGCATCTACACTGTCCCGTAACAGTACATCCCCTGCTGCCTCATATGCCTTCCCCTACTTCTCAGTCTTTCTCGGCCATATTCACTTTTCCCCTCTTGCTGCAAATCCTCCAGGATCCTGCCAGCCCCAAATGATCTCCGAATCCTCAGACCGCCAATAGCACTCACCACCTGGGAGTCATTCAGGAACACCATTGATGCTCATTATCTTTACACATATATCTGTATTTCCTTCCCAGCTAGACTCTGCTGGTAGTTACCTTATCAGGAAAACAACAGTAAGACCCCAAACTATTAGTGCAGAACAAAAGGACAAAAATCCATGCAGTAAAAGAGGCAACTGAGGCCATGAAAAGCTGAAGTGAGGATTAAAGACGGAGCTTAACACAGGAGGAACTCAAATATTCTCTACCATTTACTCAGATCCACGAAGCATAAGAACAAAGAGGAAATGGGCAGGAAAAAAGGCAAAGTTCTATCTAGGTCTCAGGTGGTAGCAAGTGGGCCCAGTGTAAATCAGATCACCCATTCTTCCAGGATACCTCCTCCCTCCACCGAGGGAAAAGACTCGGAAAATGATGACCAGTGAGAAAAAAAAGACTCCAAAAGGCAGCGTGAAAACCCTGAACAAACCCAGCAGAAAGCCAGGTAAGTCCTAGAAAGTATGGGTCCCAGAGGACTCCATTAGGGGAGCCTCACTGTGAAATGCTTCTCTAGAAATGTTGGGTTAGAGAGCACACCAGCGATTTTGCACGAAGGGAAGCCCTTTACTCAGTCTTCTAAGACAGCTGAGGACAAAGCCAACGTGGGTATACACACATATGCATATCCTTACCACATGCATCTGTGCACACCTGCTCCCACTACAAATGACAACAGCTGCCATTTACTCAACACTTGCTCATCCCAGACATACGCTTAGCATTTTTTATACATGGTTTTTATTTTCATCCTTATAGCAAACCTGTGAGGTGGTTATTACCATTCTTACTTGACAGATAAGAAAACTGATGTGCAGAGAGGTAAGTCACCTAACCTACCTGGCTTGTAAATGGTAAGCCTGGAATTCAAACCCAGGTCTTAATTACTATCCACACATAATCCCAACAGCCTCATGCTTGGGCACATCCCCACACTCACGCCCATGTAGACACATGGGTATCAGGAATCTGCACATTCACACACACAGAGCCATAGGCATGCACTCACACACACAAAATCCCATACCTTTTATGTACACACTCAGAGTGATAGCCCCTCTAACCTAACCTACCTAACCTAGCTCCAGTTCTTTATTGCTAGGAGCAAAGGTTCCTATTCTCTCCCCTTTCATTCAGCCACAGGCATCAGCCAAGTAAACCCAACATAATAATTTCCCATGTGGTCTTAATTTGTGCAACAGAACCTCAGCAGGTAATTTCCAAAGCTCTTTAAGCCCATTAAAGCCTTGCAGCTTGTCAAGGTGTCAAGACATTCACAGAGCATCTGAAGCCCTGGGTGCCTCATATAGCTGCAGACCTCCTCAGGTGTCTGCAGAACTGTGTTTCTCAAGGTGAATAGCAAAGTTAAGCAGTAGGTGTCAAATGCCCCTTCTGGGACTGCAGCTGAAATTATCATAGAATCCCAACTCACACATACCGATTAACTCTCCACTGGCTTCTGGACATCAGGAAAATAAAGTGCATTTAGAATCACAGAAAAGAGCAACGACCAAAGAAAATCTTCAGAGATCTATGGATCCTTCCCCTAATCTTAGACAAAACTATTCAAGACATATCCAAATCTGGCTGCTTTGAAAATGTAATCCCTCCCTCAATAGCCACTTTGAAGTCAGGAAGTTCTTCCTTGGATATAAACTATACTCTTCATCCAGCCTCTGTGAAGTCAGGGAAAACTGCCCACCATCATCTTCATCTTACACATTCAGGTATCCACTAGGAAGCATGCCACCTTCAGTCTGTTGTTCTCAAGGTTAAATGATCCCAAGCCTTGCTGGCTTTCACCCTGAAGCACAGACTTCTGTTCAAAGCAGCAGTCACAGTCACACACCATTCGTGGGTACAAATCAAAGCTGGGGGAATGGACCAACCACTGCTTGCCTCTGTTTCCTCCACTATGGTAGGAGTATGCCATAGCAAGATGAACCAAGCTCAAAGTGTGGTGTCAACAAGGTCTAGGTGTAAGTACCGATTCTGCCATTTAACCTCTCTGGGTATTGGCTTTCTCGTGTGAAAAAGAAGACTGTTATGAGAATGAAATACAATGGACTACTTAAATTTGTGACAGACTGCACACATCTTTGGGAATATGGTGCAAAAATAGACCCTTTCCCCAGTAAAATGCACACACAAAATTTACATGCAATTTCAGGCAGTTCACAGGCTCGCTGATGCTTCTCCATAGACTATTAAGTTAAGATCTCTAACATACAACAGGTCTCTCTTAGACAAGCACATTACTGTTAGCTGTTAATTTAATGGTATAATATTAATAATCTTTTACATATTTGCTTATCTTCCAACTATACTTTCATTTCTTAAAGGAGAGGAATCAAACTTGGATCTGCCTGTAATTCACAGTTCCTATACGGTGCCTTGCAGTTAGTGAGCCATCAGTCCTCTTTGATGATTTGTTTCAATGAGGAAGCTGTGTCTAAGGTCCTATATGATTAAGCGAAGCCAAGTGTCCTCCTTGGAAATCCATCTTCTCTCTACATTTCAAAGCTACAGCCAATCCACTGGAGCTGAAGCCAGAGATGGAACAGCTGCTTTCCCTTTCCCTTGGCCCAGACAAACTCAGTCATTCCATCTATCAGACATCCTGAGTGCATCCAATTTCCTCCCCATTGGCTCAACTCCACAGACAGCCTGCCTTCCCAACCACCACAGCAGAAGAGAGCATAAAGTCAGGCAAAAGAAGTGACTCACAGTTATTCTCTCCTAGTGTTCCATTACTGTGTGGGAAATACCTGCCCAGCACTAGATATAAGGGAGGTCTTTAAGCATGGAGATAGGTGAGTGGATGAATGGATGGATAGATGAAAAGATGGATGGATGAAGATGAGACAGAATTAAACTAGCAATCTATCAACATATTTAAATCAATAAATGTAATTCACCACATAAACAGAATTTTTAAAACCATATGATCATCTCAATATATACAGAAAAAGCTTTCCATAAAATCCAACATCCCTTTATGATAAAAACCCTCAAGAAACTAGGCATTAAAGGGACATACCTCAAAATAATAAGAGCCATCTGTGACAAACCCATAGCCAACATCATACTGAATGGGCAAAAACTAGAAGCATTCCCCTTGAAAACTGTCACAAGATAATGATGCTCACTCTCACCACTCCTATTCAACACAGTACTGGAAGTACTAGCCAGAGCAATCAGACAAGAGAGAAAAATAAGAGACATCTAGATAGCTCAAAAAAGAAACTAAACTATCTCTTCACTGACAATATGATTCTATATCTAAGGACACTGCCAAAAGGATATGAGAGCTGATAAACTATTTCAGCAAGGTTTCATGACACAAAACCAATGTTTAAAAAATCAGTAGCATTTTATATACCAATAATGTTCAAGCTGAGAGCCAATTCAAGAATGAAATCCCACTTATAATAGCCATAAAAAAAAATACCTAGGAATACAGCTAGCCAAGGAGGTGAAAGATTTCCATAAGAGAATTGCAAAACAGTTAAAGGAAATCATAGATGTCACAAAGATTTGGAAAAGCATTCCATACTTTTGTATTGGAAGAATCAACATCATTAACATGGCCATACTGCCCAGAGCAATCTACAGATTCAACACTATTCCTATCAAATAACCAATGTCATTTTTCACAGAATTAGTAAAAACTGTGATAAAATTCACATGGAACCAAAAATAGAGCCCAATAGTCAAAATAATCTTAGCAAAAAGAACAGAAACATCACATTACCTCACTTCAAACTATAAGACTACAGTAACCAAAACAGTATGATACTGGTACAAAAACAGACATAGACCAAGAGAACAGAATAGAGAACCCAGAAATAAAGCCACAAATCTACAGCCATCTAATCACTAACAAAGTTGAAAAAAAAAAAGCAATAAAGGATTTCCTATTCAATAAATGATGCTGAGATAGTTGACTAGCCACATGCAGAATGAAATCAGACACCTACCTTTCACTATTTACAAAAATTAACTCAATATTGACTAAAGATTTAAATGTAAGACCTCAAACTATAAGAATCGTAGAAGAAAACCTAGGAAACACCATTCTCGACATTGACCTTGAAAAAGAATTTATGTCTAAGTCCTAAAATGCAATTACAACAAAAACAAAAATTGACAAGTAGAACCTAATTAAACTGAAGAGTTTCTGCACAGCAAAAGAAACTATCAACAGAGTAAACAACAATGTCTAGAACAGGAGACAACATTCACAACCTACGCATCCAACAAAGGTCTAAGATCCAGAATCCATAAGGAACTTAAACAATTGAATAGGCAAAAAACAAATAACCCCATTAAAAAATGCACAAAAGATGTGAACAAACACTCCTCAAAAAGATACATACAAGCGGCCAACAAACACGAAAAAATGCTCAGCATGACTAACCATTAAATAAATGCAAATCAAAACCACAATAAAATAACATCTCATACCAGGTAGAATAATTATTATTAAACAGCCAAAAAACAACAAATGCTAGGGAGGCTTGGAGAAAAACAGAACACTTATACACCATTGGTGGGAATGTAAATTAGTGCAACCACTGTGGAAAGCAGTTAGGAGATTTCTCAAAGAACTTAAAACAAAACTACCATTTGAGGTGCTGGGAAAACTGGTTAGCCATATGTAGAAAGCTGAAACTGGATCCCTTCCTTACACCTTATACAAAAATTAATTCAAGGTGGATTAAAGACTTAAATGTTAGACCTAAAACCATAAAAACCCTAGAAGAAAACCTAGGCAATACCATTCAGGACATAGGCATGAGCAAGGACTTCATGACTAACACACCAAAAGCAATGGCAACAAAAGCCAAAATTGACAAATGGGATCTCATTAAACTAAAGAGCTTCTGCACAGCCAAAGAAACTACCATCAGAGTGAACAGGCAACCTACAGAATGGGAGAAAATCTTTGTAATCTACCCATCTGACAAAGGGCTAATATCCAGAATCTACAAAGAACTCAAATTTACAGGAAAAAATCAAACAACCCCATCAAAAAGTGTGCAACGGATATGAATAGACACTTCTCAAAAGAAGACATTTATGCAGCCAACAGACACATGAAAAAATGCTCATCATCACTGGCCATCAGAGAAATGCAAATCAAAACTACAATGAGATACTATCTCATACCAGTTAGAATGGCGATTATTAAAAACTCAGGAAACAACAGATGCTGGAGAGGATGTGGAGAAATAGGAATGCTTTTACACTGTTGGTGGGAGTGTAAATTAGTTCAAGCATTGTGGAAGACAGTCTGGCGATTCCTCAAGGATCTAGAACTAGAAGTACCATTTGACCCAGCGATCCCATTACTGGGTATATACCCAAAGGATTATAAATCATGCTACTATAAAGACACATGCACACATATGTTTATTGTGGCACTATTCACAATAGCAAAAACTTGGAACCAACCCAAATGTCCACCAATGATAGACTGGATTAAGAAAATGTGGCACACATACACCATGGAATACTATGCAGCCATAAAAAAAGATGAGTTCATGTCCCTTGCAGGGACATGGATGAAGCTGGAAGCCATCATTCTGAGCAAACTCTCACAAGGACAGAAAACCAAACACCTCATGTTGTCACTCATAGGTGGGAATTGAACAATGAGAACACTTGGACACAGGGCAGGGAACATCACACATGGGGGCCTGTCGTGGGGTGGGGATATGGGGGAGGGATAGCATTAGGAGAAATACCTAATGTAAATGATGAGTTAATGGGTGCAGCAAACCAACATGGCACATGTATACCTATGTAACAAACCTGCACATTGTGCACATGTACCCTAGAACTTAAAGTATAATTAAAAAGAAAAGAAAAAAAAAAGGGTGATTGTATAAAAATAATATTGAGTGTTTGTTTTTTTAAAAGCAGGAACAAAGATGTTTCTACTGTGGGGTTCAACTTATGTAAAGTTCAATACTATGCAAAACTAATCAATGATGATAGAAGTCAGATTGTGGTTATCTTTTTTCAGGTGCGAGTGACTAGGGTGCTGGCATATTCTATGTCCTAGTCCAGAGACTGACTATACAAGTGTATTCACTTTGCAAAAACCCAGCAAGTTGTAAACTTATAATTTGTACACATTTCTTTATGATGGTTATGCCTCAATAAAATATTTTTAATAAAAAAACTACCATTTGATGCAGCAATCCCATTGCTGGGTATATATCCCAAAAAAAAATAGTTCTGCCAAAAGACACATGTGCTCACATGTTCCTCACAGCGCTATTCCCAATGGCAAAGACATGAACTAAAGCTAGGTGCCCATCAATGGTGAATTAGATAGTGTGGTATATATGCACCATGGAATATTACGCAGTCATAAAAAAGACTGAAATAATGTCCTTTGCAGCAACATGGATGCAGCTGGAGGCCATTATCCTACGCATATTAACAAAGGAACGGAAAACAAAATACTGTACGCTCACAACTGGGAGGTAAACATTGGGAAACATGGACATAAAGATGGCAACAATAGACACTGAGGACTACTAGAGAGGGGAAGGAGGAAGAAAGAGCTGAAAAACTAACTTTTGGATGCTATGCTCACTACTTGGGTGATGGCATCATTCATACTCCAAACATCAGCATCACGCAATATACCCAAGTAACAAACCTGCACATGTACCCCCTGGAATCTAAAATAAAGGTTGGAAAAATAAATAAAAACTAGCAACCTAGAGATCAGAAAACGTCAAAACTAACTCTTCGTACGACCTGGATTCTAATTTTTATTCCGCAATTAACAAGCTGTATAACTCTAAATAAATCTTTTTCCAAATTAGCACCCATTTCCTCACATATAAAGTGAGAAAATGGGGCTTAAAAGGTGAATATGTTTATATAAAACCCCAGATTCATGCATTTTCTTTGCTTTCAAGCCACAGAGAAACCTCTCATTAACTTACACAACTCCCACAGTGATCCAGCAGATTGCTGCTGCCACCACATCACCACAGACTTACAGCCTGCCTTGGAGACTGTACTCAGATATTCCTGTTGCTCACATACCTGCTCTGGCGGTTCCTCACCTACCTTCATGCCATCTCTGGGGCTTCCCTGATGCCACTGACACAGGAAATATCTCAGAACTCATATGGCATTCAGGCGCATGCAACCTGGAAGTCTGGGGAAGTCAATGTTTCATGTAGGGAATTTGGAACAATAGTAGTTGGGAGTCAACAGATGAATTTTTCCTTCCTTCCTCCCTTACTGCATGAACTGTTTGGAGATGCAGTGACTATATATGGTGTCTTTAAAAACATCCTGGAGACAGATATAATTTGGCTCTGTGACCTCACCCAAATCTCATCTCAAATTATAATCCCCACATGTTGAGGGAGGTGATTGGATCATGTGGGCAGTTTCCCCCATGCTGTTCTCATGAGAGTGAGTGAGTTCTTATGAGAGCTGATGGTTTTAAAGTGTGGCACCTCCTCATTCTTTCTCTCTCCTGCCCCCATGTAAGATGTGCCTTGCTTCCCCTTTGCCTTCTGCTATGATTGTAGGTTTCCTGAGTCTTCCCCAGCCATTCAGAACTGTGAGTCAATTAAACCTTTATAAATCACCCAGTGTCAGGTAGTATCTTTGTAACAGTGTGAGAATGGACTAATACAGATCATTGGTACTTGCAGAGTGGGGTACTGCTATAAAAATAAACTGAAAATGTGGAAGTGACTTTAGAACTGGTAATGGGAAAAGGTTGGAACAGTTTAGAGGGCTCACAAGAAAAAAAGAAGATGTGGGAAAGTTTGGAATGTCCTGAAGACTTGTTGAATGGTTTTGACCAAAATGCTGAAAATGATATGGACAATGAAGTCCAGGCTGAGGTGTTCTCAGATGGAGATGAAGAACTTGCTGTGAACTGGAATAAAAGTCACTCATGTTATGCTTTAGCGAAGAGACTGATGGCATTTTCCCCTGCCCTAGGAATCTATGGGACATCCAGCTTGAGAGAAATGATTTAGGGTACCTGGTGGAAGAAATTTCTAACCAGCAAAGCATTTGAGAGGTGACCTGGCTTATTCTGAAAGCATTCAGTTATATATGTTCACAAAGAGATGGTCTGAAATTGGAACTTACATTTAAAATGGAAGCAGACCATATAAGTTTGGAAAATTTGCAGCCTGACCATGTGGTAGAAAAGAAAAACCCATTTTCTGGGGAGAAGTTCAAGCTGGCCACAGAAATTTGCATAAGTAACAAGGAACTGAACGTTAAGTGCCAAGACAATGGGGAAAAGGTCTCTATGGCATTTCAGAGATCTTCAAGGCAACCCCTCCCATCACAGGCCCAAGGCCTAGGAGGGAAAAATGGCTTCATAGACCAGGCTCAGGGCCCAGCGGCTCTGTGGAGCCTCAGGACATGGCACCCTGCCTTCCAGCTGCTCCAGCTCCAGCAGCGGCTAAAAGGGACCAAGGTAGAGCTTGGGCTGTGGCCTCAGAGGGTGCAAGCCCCAAGCCTTGGCAGTTTACATGTGGTGTTGGGCATGTGGGTGTGCAGAAGCCAAAAGTTGAGGTTTGGGAACCTCTACCTAGATTTCAGAGGATGTATGGAAACACCTAGATGTCCAAGTAGAATTATACTGCAGGGGCAGAGCCCTCATGGAAAACCTCTGCTAGGCCAGTGTGGAAGGTAAATGTGGGGTTGGAGCCCCACACAGAGTCCTCACTGGGGCACTGCCTAATGGAGCTATGAGAAGAGGGCCACCATTCTCTAGACCACAGAATAAAAGATCAAGCAACAGCTTACCACTGTGTGCTTGGGAAAACTGCAGGCACTCAACACCAACCTATGAAAGCAGCTCTAGGGGCTGTACCCTCCAGAGCTTCATGGGTGCAGCTGCCCAGGGCCTTGTGAAACCACCTCTTGCATCAGCATGTCATGAATGTGCGACATGGAGTCAAAGGAGATTACTTTGGAGCTTTAAGGTTTACTGAGTGCCCTTTAAGATTCTGGACTTCGATGGGGCCTGTGGCCCCTGTGTTTTGGCCAATTTCTCCCATTTGGAATGGGAACATTTACCCAATACCTGCACCCCCATTGTATCTTGGAAGTAACTAATTTGTTTTTTTATTTTACAGGCTCATAGGCAGAAGAGACTTGGCTTATCTCAGATACTTTGGACTTAGACTTTTGAGTTAATGCTGGACTGAGTTAAGACTTCGCAGAACAGTTGGGAAGGCATGATTGATTTTGAAATGTGAAAAGGGCATGAGATTTGGGAGGGGCCAGGGGCAGAATGATATGGTTTGGTTCTGTATTCTCACCCAAATCTCAACTTGAATTGTAAACCCCACATGTCAGGAGAGGTGATTGGATCATGGGGGCAGTTCCCCCATGCTGTTCTCATGATAATGAGTGAGTTCTTATGAGAACTGATAGTTTTAAAGTGTGGCATTTCCTCATTCTCTCTCTCTCCTGCTGTCATGTAAGATGTGCCTTGCTTCCCCTTCACCTTCCACCATAATTGTAAGTTTCCTGAGGCCACCCCAGCCATGCAAAACTCTGAGTCAATTAAACCTCCTTTCTTTATAAATTACCCAGTCTCAGGTAGTATCTTTATAGCAGTGTGAGAACAGACTGATACAGAGACTGAGTAATCAATTTGCCAAGCAACTATGGCTTGCTTGGTAATGAACTCTCTTGTATTTGTTCTCCCTCCTTCTCTGTTTCATTTCTCTGACTCTGGCTTCTTAGGCTTGCACTTCTTAATAAGGGTTAGTGCAGAAAATGATTGCCTCATATTTAGGTGTGTTTTCACTGTGAGCCTGGCACTGTGCTAAAAGCTTTATATGTATCAACTCAGCTAACTACAATGAGAATAATTACCATTTACTGAGGATTTACCACAAGCATTGGCTTAAATGTTTTAAATCACTAAACCCTACAAAATATGTACTAGTATTATCTCAATGTGACAGATACGAAACTGAAGTATACATAAGCAACTTGCCCAATGTCTTACAACTACTGCATAAAGAGATATTACTCAAAATAGTACTATGAGGTGGATGATACTGCTGTTCCCTTTGAGAGGTGAGGAATAGAGACTCAGGGCCGGGCATGGTGACTCATGTCTGTAATTCCAGCACTTTGGAAGGCTGAGGCAAGCAGATCACTTGAGCTCAGGAGTTCAAGACCAGCCTGGCCAATATGGCAAAATCACGTCTCTACTAAAAATACAAGAATTAGCTGGGTGTCGCGGCACACACCTGTAATCCCAGCTACTCAGGAGGCTGAGGAGGGAGGATCACTCGAACTCGGGAGATGGAGGTGCAGTGAGTTGACATCCATACCACTGCACTCCAGCCTGTCTGATGGAGCAAGACTTTCTCTTAAGAAAAAAAAAATGGAGACTCAGAAAGGTCAAGTAACATAACAAAATTTACACAGCTACTAAGTGGCAGAGCTGCAACTTGAAGTCCCGGAATACAAAGCCTGCACCAACTATTTCCCCTCCCCCACTGCCAAGAACTCTTCAAGCCCTGACATGTTAACCTGTTAAGCATCTGATAAAGGATAGATTCTTCTGGTGTTAACTACAGTTAAGATCTCTGTGCCAAAGCCAAAGTCCTTCTCTTTACCCTTTGCCCTGGTCTTCCCACTCACCTAGTGTCAAGTCGTTAAACTCTGTCTACTATCTCCCCGAACTTTTCTAAAAATATTAAAATATTATATTATGCTAGACTGTGACTAACAGCACTCACAAATATTTGCTGCCCCTCCCTAGAGAACTGTACTTTCCACCTCCTTTAACTGAAGCCTTGGCGATAAGACTTACTTTGGCCAATGAAATTTGAGCAGAATTGACACATATCATTTCTGAGCAGTAGCTTTAAATGCCAGTGGATGCTTCACCTTTCTTATTTTCCCACAATTTGCCACAGCAACAGAAAGCCTCCTAATAGCAGTTGCAAGAATCCCAGGGGGTGAAAAATGTGAAGGAGAAAGGCAGGCAATTCATGATGAACATGTATTACAAGCAAGAAATAAACTCTTGATACTGTAGGCCACTGAGATTTGAAGTTTGTTGCAACAACATCCAGTCTTCCTGTCGATACAAAATCGCTACCATAACAACACAACAACAACAAATAAACAAATATACATACTTATATATATTATATTTTATATATATTTCATATTTATATATTTTTTATATTTTTTTACATATATATATATAGCATTGGTTTCTGGAGCCACACAGTGGGCAGAAAGGAGACTGGAAGCTAGACTGATTTTGATTCATACTTCACAAGGATGAAACATTTGCTAAAGCTGTCATCCAAAATAAACTGGAAGAGAAAAATGTACCTGATGAGCTTGGAAAACAGAAAGTTAGTAGTGTGTCTTGGTTACTGTTGGCTGCATCAGACAAAGACTAGAAGAAAAAGATGTGTTATGCACTGAACTGTGTCCCCCCTTAAATTCATATGTTGAAGTCCTAACCTCCAATACCTCAGAATGTTACTTTGTTCAGAGGTAGGGCCTTACAGAGGTAATGAAGCTAAAATGAAGTTGGTAGGGTGAGCTCTAATCCAGTGTGACTGGTGTCCTTATAAAAAGAAGAAATTTGAACATAGAGATCCACTTAGAGGGAAAATGATTTGAAGAGACATAGAGAGAAGATAGCCATCTATAAGCCAAGGAGAGAGCCCCATAACAGACCCCTCCCTCACAGCCCTCAGAAGGAACCAACTCCACTAACACCTTAATTTTGGACTTCTAGCATCCAAAAATAGAGAGAAAAAATTATGTTTTCTAAGCCACCTAGTCAATAGTACTTTGCTTCAGCAGCCCTTGCAAACTAATAGAAGATAAGAACAGAAAAGAGGCTGGGCACAGTGGCTCATGCCTGTAATCCCAGCACTTTGGGAGGCCGAGGCAGGTGGATCACAAGGTCAGGAGTTCAAGACCAGCCTGGCCAGCATGGTGCAACCCCATCTCTACTAAAAATACAAAAAAATTAGCCGTGTATGGTGGCGCATGCCTCTAGTCCCAGCTACTCGGGAGGCTGAGGCAGGAGAATTGCTTGAACCCTGCAGGCAGAGGTTGCAGTGAGCTGAGATCACACCACTGCACTCACTGCAGCCTAGGTGACAGAGCAAGACTCCATCTCAAATAAATAAATAAATAAATAAATAAATAACAGGAACGAACTGGCCACCTTATACATGAAAATGAAAGGAGATAGAGTCCAGAAATTCCAGAACTTGTAGTATTGAAAGCAACAACTTCTCCTCATCTCCAACAATAAAAGATAAACCTGAAAAAGGCTTTGGGCAGGCCAATTAAATCTCGGCCTTGAAAAGAAAACAAACAAACAAAAACTCAGCCTTGAGGCAAGGATGAAGTCAAGGAAATAGATGTCCCACCCATTGCTAAGGCATCTGAATAAATTAAGGCAATACCAGTGAATCTTTTCAGTTGGATGAGATAAAGAAAAGTGGCTAACAGTCTGGCTTTTCCATGAAATCCTGATAGGTTTGTGGTACTCAATATTAATTGTGAGTATGGCCCCTGGTACATACCATGGCTGATTGGAATTAAATAGATGATAAAAATGACCAAATTTCACTCTTGTTTCATAGCCAAAGAGTCACACTATCTTAGACTAAAAGAGTCTATGATTGTTTAGGAAATAAAATAATCCTTACGCTTCCAACCTCTATGGGTAAAGAGTGGACTCACAGAGTTTTTCAAGACTATAATGAAAAAAGAAGGACCCCAAGAAAGTGAAGCCATAAGCCACAGAAAACAATGAACTAGAGATCTGTTTCCAGGGAGCTAAAGAACATGCTCAATTTCTAAGGTAAGGATCCTTGTAATATCTGTTCCATTAAATTCCAAAATTTTTCTTTTTTTTTTTTTTTTTTTTTTTTTTTTTTTTTTTTTGAGACGGAGTCTCGCTCTGTAGCCCAGGCTGGAGTGCAGTGGCCGGATCTCAGCTCACTGCAAGCTCCGCCTCCAGGGTTCACGCCATTCTCCGGCCTCAGCCTCCAGAGTAGCTGGGACTACAGGCGCCCGCCACCTCGCCCGGCTAGTTTTTTGTATTTCTTTAGTAGAGACGGGGTTTCACCGTGTTCGCCAGGATGGTCTCGATCTCCTGACCTCGTGATCCGCCCGTCTCGGCCTCCCAAAGTGCTGGGATTACAGGCTTGAGCCACCGCGCCCGGCCAAAATTTTTCTAGAAGTAACTATTGTGTATCCTCCATTCTTCCTTTTTCCAAAACTGTGTGTGTGTGTGTGTGTGTGTGTGTGTGTGTGTGTGTGTGTGTGTGTCTGTGTGTGTAATAGCATATTTAAATATTCTGGCCTTGTTCTAACAATGAATATTTAATATGAGAAGCAGCTAATTTGCTTTTTTCCTTCATGGATACCTGAAGCAAGAGAATCAAATACCTAGAGAAAGACACATCACAGGATCCTGGGCTATGATCCTATTGCCATGATTAGTGGGACATTTGTTTGGCCTCCCAAAAGAAAAGCCGGAAGAGAGTGTATTTTCTCAATCAAAAAGAGATTGAACCAAATATTTGTGATGAGAAGAAAAGACTACAATAAACTTTATTACCATTCACAAATATTTGTTGCCTTTTCTTAGGGGAGACCACTTCCTTGCTTGGCCATGGAACTTGCTTTAACCAAAGGGATACACTTCTAGAAGATGCTTTCAAGGCCAGCTCCTACTCCATCATGCTCTTTTCCTTCTGTCAGAACACCAGCAATGTTCTACATAAAAGCTGCCCTGTCAGCTTGCTCCAGGAGTCCCAGATGTCCTATAACGAACATGTAAAAAAATCGGCCCTTGGTACTAACTACAGTGCAATCCAGCCTATATTGAAAGATACAACCATAAATTGCCTCCTCTTTGAAAGATCCAAGCCGATATTCCTTCTGCCTCATAAACATTTGGCTCCTCGTTCTCCTCATCGTACTGAGGCGAATTCTAGAGCCTTAAGTTCTAGAATCCAGACTAACCAAGATTACAGATATAAAAAACACTATGCACAGAAATCCAGTTTGAAGACTAGCAATACATTTTGCCAGAAACTAATAGCTTACCTTGAAGAAATGCTTTAGGTTTGACACCTAAAACAGGAAGACCCTTGAGAGCAAGGGTCATGACTGCCTTCTTCAAAGCTATATCCCAGTACCCAGTACTGTGCCTAGCACATAGCTGATGCTCAGTGAAAGAAAAAAATATTTTAATCTATTAAATAAATAAAAGAACAATGAATAAACAAACCCTGACCCTAAACAGGCCATCCTATCTGCTTGTTGATTTCTCCCCATATGCTATACATGCCATTTCATCTTTTAAAATTCTGATACTGTTTCTCTAGAATGGCACTGCCCAATACAGCAGCCACTGGCCACATGTGGCTACTTAAATTTAAATTTAAAATCCAGTTTCTCAGTTGCACTAGTCAACTTAACTACTCAATAGCCATGTGTGGCTTGTGACTGTAGGATTGCGCAGTGTAGCTATAGATCTTTTCCACCATCACAGAAAGTTCTATTGGATAGTGCTGCTCTGGAATAACCAATTTCATTTTTAGAAGCAGAAAGTGACCTTGGTTACTTAATTCAATGCTCTCCTTTTATAGATAGTAATGAAATTTAATGGTAATGAACATAAGGACATAAATGTGAGTCTAAAAAACTAACTGCATGAGCTCAAGAAGGAGAAGTCAGAGATTAGCAGGAACAAGTGAAAAACAAACTTCTTTGGGGTTTTGGTCCACAATAAGTTTACTACAAATTAATATTGTGACAGGGGCTACACTTACACCAACATATGCACTTGCACTGAGTGTCACACATCGTGCTGTGTACTGACTGATGATGGAAAACAAAACAAGTAGAGTTTATGGAGTTATTATTTACTGGGGGACGAAAATTAAAGGAGACCAAAAAAATACATAATTTCAATTTATGCAAAGAACGCTGAAGGACTAAACAGGAAGTAGTGATTGATAACAAAATGGGGAACCCTTAAAGGTCCTTAAGAAAGTAACATTTAAGTTAAAAAGAGATGATGAGTAAGAGTCAGACATAGATAAACAAACAAGCTGCCTAAGTTCAAACTCCAGTTAAGACTTTGACTAGCTGTGTAATCTTGGGCAAAGTGTTTAACTTCTTCACTTTGTTTTTCCCATCTGTAAATAGAATCTCTATTTACAAGGAACAGAAACTATTTTTGTAAAGTTCCTTGTGTAAAGGAACTGTGTAAAGACAAAAAGGTCTTCCAGGCAAAAGCAAGCACAAATGGTAGTATGAGTCAGGTAAAATCTTGGGAGTATTCAAGGAACCAAAATGTGGCTGGCATGACTGAAGTGATTTAGGTGGGACAAACATAAGACCATTGCATTAAACCAAAACTAGTCTTCCTTCAGATTACTTCTAACAGAGTAGTTCAAAAATATTATTTGCTGCCTCACAATGTAGTATTATCTCCATCATTGGGATGACCAGGCATAGGACTGCACTAATGAGTTGTTGGATAATTAAGGATTTCCTAAAGAATTCTCTCTATGGTGAGGTATGTGCCATAAGAATTTAAAAGCCATGAACAAGGAGGTATGCATGAAGATGTATATTGCAGTATTTTTTGTCAAAAATCTGAACCAAGCCAACTTTTCATCAATAGCAAATGGATGAATATGTTGTGGTATTATGCAGTAGTTCAAACTAATGAACTAGATCTAAATGTGTTCAAAAGAAAAATGGAGAGTTAAATAAGTTTCACAATAATCCATATTGTATTATGCCATTTAGATAATTTTGTAAACCGCACAAGGCAACAGTTAACACTCACTGAGTGTTTGCTACATACCCAATGATGTTCTAATACATTATTTAAACTAATTTGCTTAATCCACAGAATAGTACTACGAAATAGACATTCTATTTACAAATGGTAAAAATGAAGTGAAGAAGTTAAGGAACTTGCCCAAGATTACCCAGCTAGTAAGAGTCACAGCTAGGATTTGAACCTAGGCAGTCTGTCCCCAAAGGTTGCATATTTTGCCACTAGACATAAGCCCTCTCTACTATCTATCTTGTATATGGATGCATATAAACATGGCAATATGTAAGCATGCACACATACATGCACACGTACATGGACATGGATCGAATGCTATCAATCACATTAGTAGTGACCTCTGGCAAGGTTGATAAAGGAAAGGAACCAGGAGGGGAACTTCCATTTATTCTGCAATTATTTTTTGTTAAAGTTCGAGGCAAATATGGCAAAATGTGAAGATGTATTGATTCTGAAAGACAGCTACAGCGTTGTTGCCAATAGCATCCTTTGGGCTTGGGTGTATTTTTATTTTGTTTTGTAAAATAGTTCCTTGTCAAGTCATCCAGCCCTTTGACTGAGAGCTAAGGCCAGGAAAAGTTAAGCGATATGCCCAGGGGTCAATAGTGAAGGCTAGAGCTTGGGTCCCCAGGCACATGGCCCCATGCCTGCTCTGCTAGCTCATGCTGCCAGGAAGTTTGTGTGACTTATTTTTTAACAGACTGTAAGCATGAGAAGGAGCCAGCCTAGCTTATCACTACATGTGCTTTATTTCATACATTGGCTGCATTCATGGAAAGTTGTATTTAAGTAAAATATTTGCATGTCGAATCATTTTTTTCCACTGACTTAAATTTTAATTTTAGAGATGTGTTCCCACAGAAAATAAGTTAGCCCCAATATGTAAAGATAAATCCTAATTAGAATCAGAACATTCATGAAAAACAGTGTAGTCAATACAGATCTAATTCTCCCACAGTGCTTTCTCAAGAAAGCCCATGTCAAACATCCACAAAGGCTACACTGAAATAGCTGCCTATTAAATTGTGGCCCCATGGTTAATTCAGATGTTCTTGCACATTCTCTTTAAGCAGCCAAAAAAACTACCAGATATTTAACTCTAAGTATTCAGCAGGCTCCTCCGAGTGAAAGGATCATCAGAATTCCATTAAATGGAATTCAGCAACTGACAGGACAACCATCTGTCCTGGTCAATTTAAAATACCTGTCAAAAGACATATTGGCAAATGTCCTTTGGTGTCTCTTAAGAGAAGCTGTGTCTCGGGCCGGGCGCGGTGGCTCAAGCCTGTAATCCCAGCACTTTGGGAGGCCGAGACGGGTGGATCACGAGGTCAGGAGATCGAGACCATCCTGGCTAACACGGTGAAACCCCGTCTCTACTAAAAAATACAAAAAACTAGCCGGGCACGGTGGCGGGCGCCTGTAGTCCCAGCTACTCGGGAGGCTGAGGCAGGAGAATGGCGTGAACCCGGGAGGCGGAGCTTGCAGTGAGCTGAGATCCGGCCACTGCACTCCAGCCTGGGCGGCAGAGCGAGACTCCGTCTCAAAAAAAAAAAAAAAAAAGAGAAGCTGTGTCTCTATCAGGTTGCACTTATTTCTTCCTTTCCACTTTCATGAAGTAGGAAAAACATGCATAAGGTGGAGTGAGTCTAAGCCACAGGCTCCGGCAGGCATAATCTCCGGAGTTAAATCCTATGTCTGCCATAACAGCTAATCTGTGATCACAAAAGAGTTACTGGAATCTCCTGGGTCTCAATTTCCTCATTTGGATTAAAAATATAAAAATAGTACCTGTATAGGAAGGCTGACAGAAGGATTAAATTACAAATTTTAGGTATTTGAAATCATTCTTTAAAAAAAAAAAAAAGCCAGTTCAAATGACAGTTTATCCATCCTCACTAGGAATTAAGCACAATATATAATTTCAAATATATACTTCTTGAGAGAAAACAAAGCAGAAGTATTTTCCTGATTTAAATGCACGAATTTTCTTAAGTTACATAAAGTGAACATACTCTACACTTACTTATTTGCCTTTTGTCTTTGCTTTGTTCACTGTTAAATCCCTCATGCTTTAAAAAGTGCATAGCACATGGTAGGAAAGTGCTAGATATTTATTTAATAAAAAAGTATATTTTCTAATAAATACTCTTAATAATAACATCAATTAACATTTAATTTTCTTTTTCTCATTAGCCAGGTATGGTGGCGCACGCCTGTGGGTCCTAGCTACTCAGGAGACCAAGGTGGAAGGATCACCTGAGCCTGAGAGGTCGAGGCTGCAGTGAGCTGGGGTCATGCCACTGCACTCCAGCTTGGGTGAGAGAGTGAGACCCTGCCTCAAAAAATAAAAAATTTAAAAAAAAACACATCAAGGCCAGTCATGATGGTTCACGGCTATAATTCCAGCACTTAGGGAGGCTGAGGCGGGCAGGTCACCTGAGGTCAGGAATTTGAGACCAGCCTGGCCAACATGGTGAAACTCCATCTCTACTACAACTAAAAAAAAATAAGCTGGGCATGGTGGCATGATCCTGTAGCTTCAGCTACTCAGGAGGCTGAAGCAGGAGAAGTGCTTGCGCCTGGGAGGTAGAGATTGCAGTGAACTGACAAGGCACCATTAAACTCTAACCTGGGTGACAAGAGCAAAACTCCATCTCAAAAACAAAACAAAACAAAACAAACAAAAAAAAGAAAAACACATCATGGAGATGGCAGATAGGAGACAGGGGAGGTAAGCTCCCACTTCGACTGACAGAACAGTGTGGGGAGACTCACACCATGAACTTTCACTTGAGGAACCACCACAGAAACATACCAGAAAAAAAAAAAAAGAGAGAATGCATTGATCTTTTGAAAGAAGTGGCACACTGAAGCAAACTCTGGGAGACGGACAAAAAACTGAGTTCCCAAAGTATGAGAGGGAAAAAACCAGCCTCCACATGCAAACTGAGGAATCTGAATATCCAGATCTCAGGAGAAAGATTTAACCTTACCTAGAGATGACACAAATTTAGGGAGCTGCACAAAATAAAAAAGAAGCAGTGGGAAGAGCCTTCTAGGCACTCCCAATCTCCAGCTCGAGCCCAGGAAAACCATCCCTTTCTATACTCATAGGCATCCTCAGAGAAGGCAATGAGTAGAATCGGGGAGGGGTCACAAGGTGAACAAAGCTTCCAAATGAAATCTGTAATAATTTCAACTGGGCACAAATTTTCTGGAGCAAAATCTGGGGGGTGGCCAGGAACTGCTGCAGATATGAGCACAGGAGCTGCTGACCACAGTGTGGGCAGACAGGGAGGGGGCGAGGCCTGAAGCCATGTTTTCTTTCTCAGTGGGAAGCTTATGACCTGGGCAAGATCTGAACAGGGGGCACTGCAGGAGCAAGACCAGCCTCACCAACTGTGTGGGAGCTGGGTAAGGCCTTTCACTACCAGCTATCCCCCACTTCCCTGGTGAACTACATAACACAGAAGAGGCAGCCATAATCCCCTCTGAAACATAACCCCATTGGCCTGAGAACCACTGCCCCCCACCCCCCAACACACACCAGCCCTCATAGTGGCTGCAGCAAGCCCCACCCAAGGAGAGTCTGAGCCCAGACCTGCCTAAACCTTCCCCGACCTGCTGGCATTTCTCTACCAACCCTGGTAGCCGAACACAAAAGACAGAAACTCTTGGGAGTCTTGTAACCCTGCCCATCACCTGAGAAACCAGAATACTTACCCTGGCCAACTTAGGGCAAGCTTAGATCCCCCTACTACCACAGCTGCTGCTCTCTCGAAAGTGCCACCTGCTGGCTGGAGGCCAACCAACTCAGGCCATTAAAGCAACTTGTGACAGAATAATACTGCTCCCCGGAAAGAGAAAACAACAGGTAATTCCACGGCCTACAACATCCTAGCTAACCAGAGGTCCTGTCTGTCCATGTGACAGCTTCACTGTTAACATCAGTAGCATTCGAGAAAGTCAGCACACTAAACATATCTACAACCAAGGACTCTCATAGAGTCTATTTCACTCCCCTGCCACCTCCACCAGAGCAGGTGCTGCTATCCACAGATGGAAGACCTGAAGACGGATCACATCACAGGACTTGTTGCAAACATTCTCCAGCACCAGCCTAGAGCCTGGTAGCCCTGGTGGGTGGCTAGAACCCGAAGAGCAATAACAGTGACTGTAGTCTAGCTCTCAGTAAGTCCCAACCTTAGTGAAAGTGGGAGAGCACCACATCAAGGGATCACCCCACGGGACAAGAGAATCTGAACAGCAGGCCTTTAGTTGCAGACCTCTCCACTGGATTACTTCATTTGGTTCCAAATAAGAAGGAACCAAAAAAGTAATTCTGATAACATGAAAAAAACAGGCTCTATAATATCCCCAAAAGATCACACTAGCTCCCCAGCAATGGATCCAAACCAAGAAGAAATCTCTGAATTGTCAGATAAATTCAGAAGGTTGATTATTAAGCTACTCAAGGAGATGCCAGAGAAAGGTGAAAACCAAGTTAAAGAAATTTTAAAAAACAATGCAGGATATGGATGAAAAATTATCCAGAGAAATAGGTATCATAAAGAAAAAATCAATCATAATTTCTGGAAATGAAAGACACACAAAGTAATACAAAACACATGGGAAAGTTTCAACAATAGACTGGAGCAAGTAGAAACAAGAATTTCAGAGTTCAAAGACAAGGCTTTTGAATTAACCCAATAAGACAAAGACAAAGAAAGAAAAAAGAATTTTAAAGAAATTAACAAAGCTTCTAAGATATATGGGAATATGTTATATGACTAAATCTAAGAATAATTGGTGTTCCTGAGGAAGAAGAAAAATCTAAAAGTTTGGAAAATGTATCTGAGGGAATAATTAAGGAAAACCTCACTGGCCTTACTAAAGATCTAAACAGCTAGACAAGAAGTTCAAAGATCTAAAGATCTAGACATCTAGATCTAGGCATCTAATTAAAGATCTAGACATCTAGACAAGAAGCTCAAAGAACACTTGGGAAATTCACTGCAAAAAGATCTCACCTAGGTACATAGTCATCAGGTCGTCTAAAGTTAAGATGAAGGAAAGAATCCTAAGAGCTGTGAGACAAAAGCATCAAGTAACCTATAAAGGAAAATCTATCAGATTAACAGCAGATTTCTCAGCAGAAACTTTACAAGCCAGAAGGGGTTGGGGTCCCACCTTTAGTCTACTGAAAAAAAAAAATAATTATCAGCCAAGAATTTTCCAGCAAAACTAAGCTTCATAAATGAAGAAGAGATAAAGTCTTTTTCAGACAAAACAAAAAAAAAATGCTTAGAGAATTTGCCAGTACCAAGCCAGCACTACAAGAAATGCTAAAAGGAGTTCTAAATCTTGAAACAAAACCTCAAAAATATACTAAAATAGACCCTCTGTGAAACATGAATCTCACAGGGCCTATAAAACAATAACACAATGAGAAAAAACAACTAGGTACTTAGGGAACAACATGATGAATAGAACAGTACCTCACATCTCAAAACTAACACTGAATTTAAATGCTATACTTAAAAAATACAGAATGACAGAATGAATAAAAATCTACCAACCACATGTCCACTGTTCGAGCGACTCATCTAACACCTAAGGACTCACATTAACTTAAGGTAAAAGGGTGGAAAAAGCTCATAATAGGGACACAACTTATCAAAACCTCTAGGATATGGCAAAAGTGGTGCTAGGAGGAAAGTTCATAGAATTAAATGCCTACATCAAAAAGTCTAAAAGAACACAAACAGATTATCTAAGGTCACACTCCAAGGAACTAGAGAAACAAGAACAAACCAAACCTAAACTCAGAAAAAGAAAATAAGTAACAAAGATCAGAGTAGAACTAACAGAAATTGAAACAAAAAACACAAAAAACAAATAAAATAAAAAGCTGATTCTTTGAAAAGACAAACATAATAAATAAACCATTAGTAAGGTTAACCAAGGAAAGAAGAGAGAAGATTCAAATAAGCTCAATTAGAAATTAAACAGGAGATATTACAACTGATACCACAGAAATTCAAAAGATCATTCAAGGCTACTATGAACACCTTTACACACACAAACTAGAAAATCTAGAGGAGACGGATAAAATCCAACTCTCCTAGATTAAATCAGGTAGAAATAGAAACTCTGAAGAGACCAATAACAAGTAGCAAGATTGAAACAGTAATAATAATTTTAAAAAACTGCCAACAAACAACACTCCAGGACCAGATGTATTCACAGCTAAATTCTATCAAACATTCAAAGAATTAATATTCATCTTACTAAAACTATTCCAAAAGAGTTCTCCCTAAATTAGCATTCTCCCTAAATCATTCTATAAAACCAGTATCACCCTAATACCAAAACAAGGAAAGGACATAACAAAAAAGAAAACTACAGACCAGTATCCCTGATGAACACAGATGCAAAAATCCTCAGCAAAATACTGGCTAACTGAATCCAACAGCATATCAAAAAGATATCATGCCAAGTTCAATTGGGTTTCATACCAGGGATGGAGGGATGGTTTCACATATGCAAGTCAACAAATATGATACGTCACATAGACAACTAAAAACAAATATCATATGATCGTCCTGAATACATGTAGAAAAAGCATTTGACAAAAGCCAGCATCCCTTTATGATTAAAAACCCTCAGCAAAATTGGCATAGAAGGGTCATACCTCAAGGTAATAAAAGCCTTCTATGACAAACCCACCGCCTACATTATACTGAATGGGGGGAAAGTCTAAAGCATTTCCCCCTAAGATGTGGAACAAGACAAGGATGCTCACTTTCATCACTTCTATGCCACATAATACTGGAAGTCCTAGCCAGAGCAATCACACAAGAGAAAGAAATAAAGGGCATCCAAATCAGTAAAGAGGAAGACAAACTGTTGCTGTTCACGGATGATATGATCATATATCTAGGGAACCCTAAATACTCATCCAAAAATCTCCTAAATCTTATAAATGAATTTCGTAAAGATTCAGGATACAAAATCAACGTACACAA
Organism: Macaca thibetana thibetana; assembly: GCF_024542745.1. NCBI lineage: Eukaryota > Metazoa > Chordata > Mammalia > Primates > Cercopithecidae > Macaca > Macaca thibetana. The sequence continues at coordinate 44,781,578 of NC_065591.1, forward strand.
ATCAGTAGCACTGACATACACCAACAATGACCAAGCCAAGAATCAAATCAAGAATTCAAAATCCCTTTTACAACAGCAGCAAAAAATAAAATAAAATAAAATACTTAAGAATATACCTAACCAGTGAAGTGAAAGATCTGTATGAGGAAAACTACAAAACACTATTGAAAGAAATTATTGATAACACAAACAAGTGGAAATACATACCACACTTATGGATGGGTAGAATCAATATTGTGAAAATGACCATAATGTCAAAAGCAATCTACTGATTCAATGCAATTCCCATCAAAATACCATCATAATTCTTCACAGAACTAGAAAAAATAATCCTAAAATTCCTATGGAACCAAGAAATACTCCATGCAGCCAAAGCAAGACTAAACAAAAAGAACAAATATGGAGGCATCATATTACCCAGCTTCAAGCTGTACTACAAGGCTACAGTTAACAAAACAGCATGGTACTTGTATAAAAATAGTTACATAGCCCAAAGGAACAGAATAGAGAACCCAGAAATTAAAGCCACATACTTACAGCCAACTAACATTCAACAAAGCAAACAAAAATATAAAGTATGGAAAGGACACCCTATTCAACAAATAGTGTTGGGATAACTGGCAAGCCACATGTCGAAGAATGAAATTGGATCCTCATCTCTCTCCTTATACAAAAATCAACTCAAGACGGATCAGACTTAAATCTAAGACTGGAAACCATAAAAATTCTAGAAGACAACATCAGAAAAACTCTTCTAGACAAGGCATCCCCAACTCCCTGTCAGGAACTGGGCCACATAGCAGCAGGTGAGACGTGGAGAAGCAAGCATTACCACCTGAATTCTGGCTACTATCAGATCAGCAGCAGCATTAGATTCTCATAGGAGGATGACCCGTATAGTGAACTGTGCATGCAAGGAATCTAGGTTGTGTGCTCCTTATGAGAATCTAATGCCTGATGATCTGAGGTGAAACAGCTTCATCCTGAAACCATCCTCTGCTCCAACCACAGTCCATGGAAATATTGTCTTCCTTGCAACTGGTCCCTGGTGTCAAAAAGTTTGGGGACCACTGTTGTTCTAGACATTAGCTTAGACAAAGACTCATGACCAACAACCTGAAAGCAAAAGCAACAAAAAATAAATAGATGTGACCTAATTAAACTAAAAAAACTTCTGCACAGCAAAAGAAATAACCCACGGAGTAAACAGAGTGGGAGAAAATATTCACGAATTATGCATCTGACAAAGGACTAATATCCAGACCCTACAAGGAACTCAAGCAAATCAACAAGAAAAAAAGGAAATAATACCATCAAAAAGTAAGCAAAGGACATGAATAGACAATTCTCAAAAGAAGATATACAAATGGCCAAGAAACATATTTTTAAAAAAATGTTCTGGAGGTTCCAAGATGGCTGAACAGGAACACCTCCAGTCTACAGCTCCCAGCATGAGCGAAGCAGAAGACGAGTGATTTCTGCAACTGAAGTACCGCGTTCATCTCACCGGGGCTTGTCGGCCAGTGGGTGCAACCCATGGAGTGTGAGCCGAAGCAGGGCAGGGCATCGCCTCACCCGGGAAGCACAAGGGCTGAGGGAATTCCCTTTCCTAGCCAAGGGAAGCCATGACAGACAACACCTGGAAAATCAGGACACTCCCACCCTAATACTGGGCTTTTCCAATGGTTTTAGCAAATGGCACACCAGGAGATTATATCCCGTGCCTGGCTCAGAGAGTACCATGCCCATGGAGCCTCACTCACTGCTAGCACAGCAGTCTGAGATCGAACCACAAGGTGGCAGTGCAGCTGGGCAAGGGGCGTCTTCCATTGCTGAGGCTTGAGTAGATATACAAAGTAGCCGGGAAGCTCAAACTGGGTGGAGCCTACCACAGCTCAAGGAGGCCTGCCTGCCTCTATAGACTCCACCTCTAGGGGCAGGGCATAGCTGAACAACAGGCAGCAGAAACTTCTGCAGACTTAAACGTCCCTGTCTGACAGCTTTGAAGAGAGTAGTGCTTCACCCAGCATGGAGTTTGAGATCTGAGAATGGACAGACTGCCTCATCAAGTGGGTCCCTAATCCCTGAGTAGCCTAACTGGGAGACATCTCCCAGTAGGGACCAACTGACACCTCATACAACCGGGTGCCCCTCTGAGACGAAGCTTCTAGCGGAAGGATCAGGCAGCAACATTTTCCGTTCTGCAATATTTGCTGTTCTGCAGCCTCCACTGGTGATATCCAGGCAAACAACATCTGGAGTGGATCTCCAGCAAAACCAGAGCAGAAAAGCTGAAAATTCTAAAAATCAGAGCACCTCTTTTCCTCGAAACGAATGCAGCTCCTCACCAGCAATGGAACAAAGCTGGACAGAATATGACTTTGATGAGTTGAGAGAAGGCTTCAGATAACTGGTAATAACAAACTTCTCCGAGCTAAAAGAGGATGTTCGAACCCATCGCAAAGAAGCTAAAAACCATGAAAAAAGATTAGACGAATGGCTAACTAGAATAAACAGCATAGAGAAGACCTTAAATGACCTGATGGAGCTGAAAACCATGATATAAGAACTACGTGACACATGCACAAGCTTCAGTAGCCGATTCAATCAAGTGGAAGAAATGGTATCAGTGATTGAAGATCAAATAAATGAAATGAAGCAAGAAGAGAGGTTTGGAGAAAAAAGAGTAGAAAGAAATGAACAAAACCTCCAAGAAACATGGGACTATGTCAAAAGACCAAATCTACATCTGATTGGTGTACCTGAAAGTGACAGGGAGAATGGAACCAAGCTGGAAAACACTCTGCAGGATATTATCCAAGAGAACTTCCCCAACCTAGCAAGGCAGGGCAACATTCAGATTCAGGAAATACAGAGAACATCACAAAGATACTCCTCGATAAGAGCAATCCCAAAACACAAAATCATCAGATTCACCAAGGTTGAAATGAAGGAAAAAATATTAAAAGCAGCCAGAGAGAAAGGTTGGGTTACCCACAAAGTGAAGCCCATCAGACTAACAGCGGGTCTCTCAGCAGAAACTCTACAAGCCAGAAGAGAGTGCGGGCCAATATACAATGGTCTTAAAGAAAAGAATTTTCAACCCAGAATTTCATATCCAGCCAAACTAAGCTTCATAAGTGAAGGAGAAATAAAACCCTTTACAGACAAACAAATGCTGAGAGATTTTGTCACCACCAGGCCTGAGTTATAAGAGCTCCTGAAGGAAGCACTAAACATGGAAAGGAACAACGAGTACAAGCCACTGCAAAAACATGCCAAATTGTAAAGACCATCGATGCTAGAAAGAAACTGCATCAACTAACAAGCAAAATTAACCTGCCAGCATCATAATGACAGGATCAAATTCACACATAACAATATTAACCTTAAATGCAAATGGGCTAAATGTTCCAATTAAAAGACACAGACTGGCAAATTGGATAAAGAGTCAAGACCCATCAGTGTGCTGTATTCAGGAGACCCATCTCATGTGCAGAGACACATATAGGCTCAAAATAAAAGGATGGAGGAAGATCTACCAAGCAAATGGAAGACAAACAAAGCAGGGGTTGCAATCCTAGTCTCTGATAAAACAGACTTTAAACCAACAAAGATCAAAAGAGACAAAGAAGGTCATTACATAAAGGTAAAGGGATCAATTCACCAAGAAGAGCCAACTATCCTAAATATTTATGCACCCAATACAGGAACACCCAGATTCATAAACCAAGTCCTTAGAGACTTAAAAAGAGACTTAGACTCCCACACATAATAATGGGAGACTTTAACATCCTACTGTCAACATTAGACAGATCAATGAGACCGAAAGTTAACAACGATATCCAGGAATTGAACTCACTTCTGCACCAAGCAGACATAATAGACATCTACAGAACTCTCCACCCCAAATCTACAGAATATAAATTCTTCTCAGCACCACATCACACTTATTCCAAAATTGACCACATATTTGGAAGTAAAGCACTCTTCAGCAAATGTAAAAGAACAGAAATTATAACAAACTGTGTCTCAGACCACAGTGCAATCAAACTAGAACTCAGGACTAAGAAACTCACTCAAAATCGCTCAACTACATGGAAACTGAACAACCTGCTCCTGAATAACTACTGGGTACATAACAAAATGAAGGCAGAAATAAAGATGTTCTTTGAAACCAATGAGAACAAAGATACAACATACCAGAATCTCTGGGACACATTTAAAGCGGTGTGTAGAGGGAAATTTATAGCACTAAATGCCCACAAGAGAAAGCTGGAAAGATCTAAAATTGACACTCTAACATTACAATTAAAAGAACTAGAGAAGCAAGAGCAAACACATCCAAAAGCTAGCAGAAGACAAGAAATAACTAAGATCAGAGCAGAACTGAAGGAGATAGAGACACAAAAAAACCTTCAAAAAAATCGATGAATCCAGGAGTTGGTTTTTTGAAAAGATCAACAAAATTCATAGACCTCTAGCAAGACTAATAAAGAAGAAAAGAGAGAAGAATTAAATAGATGCAATAAAAAATGATATAGGGGATATCACCACCGATCCCACAGAAATACAAACTACCAGCAGATAATACTATGAAAACCTCTACGCAAATAAACTAGAAAATCTAGAAGAAATGGATAAATTCCTGGACACATACACCCTCCCAAGACTAAACCAGGGAGAAGCTGAATCCCTGAATAGACCCATAGCAGGCTCTGAAATTGAGGCAATAATTAATAGCCTACCAACCAAAAAAAGTCCAGGACCAGACGGATTCACAGCCAAATTCTACTGGATGTACAAAGGGGAGCTTGTACCATTCCTTCCAAAACTATTCCAATCAATAGAAAAAGAGGGAATCCTACTTAACTCATTATATGAGGCCAGTATCATCCTGATACCAAAGCCTGGCATACACATAACAAAAAAAGAAAATTTTAGACCAACATCCCTGATGAACATCGATGCAAAAATCCTCAATAAAACTCAGTCAAGCAGCCCATCAAAAAGCTAATCCACCACGATCAAGTTGGCTTCATCCCTGGGATGCAAGGCTTGTTCAATATACACAAATCAATAAACATAATCTATCATATAAACAGAACCAAAGACAAAAACCACATGATTATCTTAATAGATGAGGAAAAGGTCTTTGACAAAATTCAACAGCCCTTCATACTAAAAACTCTCCATAAACTAGGTATTCATGGGATGTATCTCAAAATAATAAGAGCTATTTATGACAGACCCACAGCCAATATCATACTGAATGGGTAAAAACTGGAAGCATTCCCTTTGAAAACTGACACAAGACAGGGATTCCCTCTCTCACCACTCCTATTCAACATAGTATTGGAAGTTCTGGCCAGGGAAATCAGGCAGGAGAAAGAAATAAAGGGTATTCAGTTAGGAAAAGAGGAAGTCAAATTGTCCCTGTTTGCAGATGACATGATTATATATTTAGAAAACTCCATCGTCTCAGCCCAAACTCTCCTTAAGATGATAAGCAACTTCAGCAAAGTCTCATGATACAAAATCAATGTGCAAAAATCACAAACATTCCTATACACAATAAACACACAGAGAGCCAAATCATGAGTGAACTCCCATTCACAATTGCTTCAAAGAGAATAAAATACCTAGGAATCTAACTTACAAGGGATGTGAAGGACCTCTTCAAGGAGAACTACAAACCACTACTCAATGAAATAAAAGAGGACACAAACAAATGGCAAGAACATTCCATGCTCATGGATAGGAAGAATCAGTATCATAAAAATGGCCCCAATGCCCAAAATAATTTATAGATTCAATGCCATCCCCATCAAGCTACTAATGACTTTCTTCACAGAATTGGAAAAAACTACTTTAAAGTTTGTATGGAACCAAAAAAGAGCCCACATTGCCAAGACAATCCTAAGCCAAAAGAACAAAGCTGGAGGCATCAGCTACCTGACTTCAAACTATACTATAAGGCTACAGTGACCAAAACAGCATGGTACTGGTAACAAAACAGATATATAGACCAATGGAATAGAATACAGCCCTTGGAAATAATACCACACATCTACAACCATCTGATCTTTGACAAACCTGACAAAAACAAGAAATGGGGAAAGCATTCCCTATTTAATAAATGGTGCTGGGAAAACTGGGTTAGCCATATTTAGAAAGGTGAAACTGGATCCCTTCCTTACACCTTATACAAAAATTAATTCAAGATAGATTAAAGACTTAAATGTTAGACCTAAAACCATAAAAACCCTAGAAGAAAACCTAGGCAATACCATTCAGGACATAGGCATGGGCAAAGACTTCATGACTAAAACACCAAAAGCAATGGCAACAAAAGCCGAAATTGACAAATGGGATCTAATTAAACTAAAGAGCTTTTGTGCAGCAAAAGAAACTACCATCAGAGTGAACAGCAACCTACAGAATGGGATAGCAATTTTACAATCTCCCCATCTGACAAAAAGAACTCAAACAAATTTACAAGAAAAATCAAACAACCCCATCAAAAAGTGGGTGAAGGATATGAACAGACATTTCTCAAAAGAAGACATTTATGCAACCAACAGACACACGAAAAAATGCTCACCATCACTGGTTATCAGAGAAATGCAAATCAAAACCACAATGAGATACCATCTCACACCAGTTAGAATGGCAATTATTAAAAAGTCAGGAAACAACAGGTGCTGGAGAGGATGTGGAG